>NC_086338.1:38176819-38537191 GCF_032445375.1 Bacillus rossius redtenbacheri
TAGGAAAATCCCCTACCAGGCCGGACATGCTAGCCACTGGACCAAGTGGGCATTCTTACTAATTTATAGAATGACACTTTCTTCTTGAGGGTCCCGGGCACACATACGGTGTGCAGAGCTTCATAAAAAAAAACCACGGGATTTAAAAACTGATCGAGATACCCGCGTGGTGTCTGTGCTTACGAAAAACATTTAAAGCTACTATGAGGGCGGATCAGTTGTCCTGATTCCGTATTTCGTTTTTAAGCTGTATTTTTTTTTAGAAAAAAAATGGCTGAAATGCGTGTTTTCAGAATAATGTTTAGGCTTAAAACTCCTGGTACAGATTCTTAAAAGCACTCCAGGGACTTGCATCACACCTTTATTTTCATTCTTCAAATCTCACTAGTTTCCCCTATGCATGACGAGAAGACCGCGCTTGCGCTTAGAGGCGATGTCGTGCCAGAAGCACCAGCGAGCGACGCACTTATCACCCCACCTCGCCTCAAGGCACAACGCAGTTCCGCGTTCGCACCTTCGTCTGGCGAGCTGGCCCTGGCACGGATAGTAGTCTGGCAGACCACGAGGTCCCAGCCTTCCGACCCGCCAGCAACTGTGCCGCTGACGTAACTGCACCTCTGCCGGTCTCCTGCCCTGGCGCGCGCTCGTTCGAGCTGTTGTCTGGGGGGGTCGTTACCACAACGCCGAACGTACAATAACGCCGAATACCATAACGCCGAATGCCAAATTTACCGCAACGCCGACAGCTAGAAAACTGCTGTGTACCACAACGCCGAAATACAGTAACGCCGAAAAATTTTGCTGCGTGGAAGGAGGGGGAGGGGGGGGGGTGCACAGCAGCAAAATTAAGAACAACTGAATGAATTTGTGTCTGTTTCTTAAATGTATCTTAACGCCGAAATACCACAACCTAACCAAACCTAGGCTAGCCTAACCTAACCTAACCTTACCTAACCTAACCTAACCTTTGTGGCAGTCCTGCAATGACATTTTTCGGCGTTGTGGTAATTCGGCGTTGTGGTACACAGCAGTTTTCTAGCTGTCGGCGTTGTAGTCAATTTGGCATTCGGCGTTATGGTTTTCGGCGTTATTGTACGTTCGACGTTGTGTGCGTCCCCTTATCTGGGCTCGCAACACACGAAACCAGCCTCTCCCCCTCTCCCTTGTCTACACCGTCCGGGACGACGTCGGAGCAATCCACGTGCACCACGTGGCAGCGGCGGTGTGACTGACCGTGCACATGCAACGACCGAGAAGTTTCTCCTCGCAACGTGGCCGTCATTCGAATCAAGTACACGCTTGATACGTACTTATTCCTCGTTAAAAACCGGAACATTTCTGTAACCGCCTTGAAATATCGGTATATATATATATATTAAACGGGCCTTAGCTATCAAATTCTTTATTATTTACAATAAATATATTTGACTTTATAAGACTCGAAAGTACTTAGACTCGTTCTCGTGTATTTATATGATAAGAACAAAAGAACGAATCATTTCATTTAATTTGTGGGCGCCAACAACTTCTAAGAAGTTGTAATAATGAATAACCATTACAATTACTTCTATTTTAATTAATTTGTTCTACACACCATTAATTAAAAAAATTTTTTATTGTTGTCCGGACTATTCAGGGGTAGAGTTGGGTATATCGTGGAAAAATTCGTAAAACCTTGGATTAGCTTGTATACAACGATTATGTGAATTTTAACTTAAGTTGTCCCTAACTTTAGCAATCTGGTAGTGTGAAAAGATTTAGTAATGGATTTCAAGTGATATTAATTATTCCCGATTGTCAGTTTAGCAAGCTAGTAAATGTGGTGACATTCATTCATCATTATATAACCGACCTGTTATTATAGTTCCGTGGTACCGAACTATGCGTTACTAGGTTTGCCTTCTTTCAGCCAGGACCTCAGCAATGAATCTTCTGCGTCTTCATCCTTGGCACGCCCATTCGCTGTCTTGTACCTTCGTCCTGGGAACGCCTAGTATTAACGAGTCGTCTTCGTCCTGGGAACGCCTTTCGTTGTTTCAAACTTCGTCCTGGAAACGCCTCTATATGACCATCTTCGTCCTGGGAACGCCTATAGTTGATCGTCTTCGTCCTGGAAACGCCTATCGTTGATCGTCTTCGTCCTGGGAACGCCTATCGTTGATCGTCTTCGTCCTGGGAACGCCTCTCGTCGTTTCCGTATGTTCTCGTACAGTTGAATATTAGAAATAATTCTTTCTTCGTCCTGGAAACGCCTTCATATGATTTCAATCTTCGTAGTTTATACTCGTAGTCTTCTTACTGGAATCGCCTGGTAGTACTCAAATCTTCTTATAAATAATAATTCTTCTTTATTTCAACAACTCTCTTCTAATCATTAATATTATTCCTATTTATTATCATTTCTTATAATTCTTCAAAATATTTCACCAGTTATAAGTTGAATTTCTGCAGTCATAAAATGTCATGTCTTTACTATTCGAAGTTCCTATATCAATTCCCTTTCGTTTTCTCTATTCCTTCCAAACAAAACTTTTATTAGCTAGCAATAATTTTTGTTAAATCTTTTCCACTAATACCAGATTGTTTTACAAATATTCGTCATATAATATCACATATGAACTGTGTAAAAAAAACTATTCTTATTCGTTAAACAAATATCATTACTTGAGCAAGGAAGTATTACATTCAAAGATATAAATACAAATTACTGATTTTATGGTTCATAGAGAAATAAAATGTGTAGTGAAGTGAAATTATAAATATGCTACATTAATTTTGTTCATCCATCTTGTTATATGAAATTAACAAGTTCAACCTTTATAGAATGCCCCTCCGAAGAATGTCTACATTGTGTATGGTGACACTATACACTGGAGGTATTCTTCCAATAACAATAATACACTATGGACAAAATTACACTTGAACACATATCATAGTTAAATATTTACAAGAATTACAAACAATTCACACTCAAATAATAAAAAAACAAAACAATTCTTCATTTAATATGTACATGTTTTCTATTTTAAACATAGTTAAACAATTGTATCATAATTTTGTTTGGTTTCGTACTTAGTAACTTCATTAAACTTTCACGTTATACAAATATTATGCATTCATATCATTAATGCGTGGGTAAATAAAACAAACTTTCAAATAAACGATTACTTTGCCCCTCCAAACTTTAATTAATGGTATGTTTTTCAATAAGGTTGAAAATTTAATTCTCTATCATATTAGGGTCTTTATAAATTCTTAATTGGGTTATATTGTAATGACCTATGATTTTCCCTGTGTCAATATCTGCTAATTCATAACAATTTTCTCTTATAACCTTAGTTATACGATAAGGACCTTCATATAATAAGAAAAGTTTCTTTGTAACTAATTCCCAAAATTGACTACTGTAATTAGTTCTCTTTAGTACTAAATCGCCGCAAGCTAAATTAATTTTATTTGCAGGTTTCAGTCTTCTTCTGCGCGCGTCGGCGGCAGCTATTAAACGAGATTTTAACTTATTTTGATTTTCCTTCCGTGTTTCTTCCTCCTTAATTTCATTTTTATGTTGGTATGATTTATTTAATCCGGGTTTGTCAGAAAATTTTCCTTATGTAATGATAAGACTTCAAATAAACGTCCTTTTAATTTTTCTTCATTTAACGAGTTACCTACTGTAGCATTCTTAAAATCTGATTCCAAAGCTATTGAATCATTAATGTTACTACAACATGTTTGTTCTTCCCTTCTTTTCTTCTTTAACGTGCAGAAACAATGATCAGTAAATTTCCAATTTTCCGAAGTGGTGGATGACGATTCGTCGTCATTAATAGTAACTAGACATCTTCTAAAATCTAATATAACATTGAATTTTGTTAGAAAATCAGTACCTAGAATAATGAGTTTCTACAATCCATTAACAATTAGTACTGGTACTAACTTAGTTGTTCCAAGTCCATTTACTTCTAGTAATGTCTGTTTGTTGATGATCGTACTACATTTAGTCGTCACACCTAAGATCTTTAAGTTCGGTACGGGCAGAATAGGTAATTTTACTCCTGAACTTTCAATCATCTCGACGCAGTCAGAACTGATGCAAGAAATTTCAGCCCCACTGTCTAACAATACTGGTACTTTTACTCCGTTTATCATTAAAGTTATTTCAGGACATAAAGCTTCTTTATCGTTAATCGCGGTTTCTTCATTTGTTTCATCGCTTAAAAATTCCCTGTCATTGTTATTTAAAATTATAGTGTGTAATTGTTTCGTATTGCTTCTCATAGACATATTCACCGGTTTTCCGCTATAGTTATTTTCGACTCCATTCTCTAGTTTTGGGTTAGACGTTCGGAGTCTATCCTCTCTAACCCTACTTAGTTTAACTGTAGCGCATTTTGGTTAGCCTCTGGCGAATGCCATATCGCGTTTGAATTAAACTCACGGTTGTTAAAACTCATTACATTACTTCCTCCTTGTCCGTTCGGATGTGTTGAATTTTCAAACGTAAGTTTGGTGTTTGGTCTCCATTCTGGTGTTTTAACTAAATTACATACGACTTGGTCCCTTGGTTTGTTTCCTTGTGTCGGAAATATAGTATTTGTCTGTTCCTGTGACGTATTTTCAATTGTATTCGCATTTTGTGTCATCTGAGTCACCGCCCCTCCTGCGTTCTGTGTATCTTTACAATAGTCGTCATTCCTTCTCCAATTTCCCTTCATTTGTGGTCTTGAAAATTTATATCTCCTATCTGATTCATGATAATTGTTTCTATTATAATTCTGGTTACCATATTTCCAAAAATTCCTCCTATTGTATTGGTTTCTGTCATACCAGTTTCGTTTATAATTATCGAATACCAATGTGTTAACTCGCGGTGGTTTCTGTTCTCCTGTATTTTCAAATTTTCTTTGGTGCCAATTTGAATACAGAGGTACATTCGGTTTACTATTGTTACGATTTTCATTCGGTTCTCTACGTTCGTATGTTTCCCTGTTCGTCGTCGTTCTCTCCAACTTTTCGAGTTTGTCATACACTAATAACTGTTCCTTGAATTCTACAATATTTGAAAATTGTCTACCCGCAAACTGTAATTGATATTTAATAGGTAGTTGCGATAATATTAGTGCAACGAACTCCGCATCCTCCATTCTACAATCCAAATACCTGGTTCGTTCGTACATTTCACTAACATGTGCTTCTAAACTTTTATTTTTCTTGTCGAACTTTTCGGCATGTAACTGGATTCTTAGATTGCTCTGAACTCTAGTATTCCAAAATTGTTGTGTGAATAATTTTCTAAAGGTTTCATACTCAGTAACCGTATCTTGTAACATTTCCCACCAAAAGAAAGCTGTGTTCTTTAAACAATGACTCACACATTTCAACTTATCTGCTTCGTGTAGAGCGAAAGTTTTGCAATATTCTTCGAATGCTCTCAAAAATCGCATAGGATTTTCAGTGCTAATTCCGGAGTAAGTTGGTATGCTGTCTAACCATTTCTTAGCTGGATGATGTAAAGCTAATATCGGATCTGTTATAGCTGTTTGCATGATGCTATTATTCGTATCCGAACCTCGAATAATTCCTGCGGAATTAGTTAGATTAATAGTTTCCGGTATTGTAGTCTGTGAATGTATTACCTCTACTTCTCTATGATTTCTGATGGTATTTCGCAACTGCATTTCTTTTTCTATTTCACCGATTCTTCCTTCTACTCCCTCAAATCTCACTTCATTCCTTCTGTTGGTTATGTCTAACTTTTCCTCGACTATAGTTACCGCGATATTTTGACATTTACTTTCACATTCTTTCAATTTTTCCTCTACTTTCTCTTCTACTTTAGATAGATCCCCTTCTATTCCTTCTAACCTATCACATACTATAGAAAATTTTCTTTCTGTGTCCGTTACCATTCTATTCATGGCTGTATTAATTTGCTAATATTTTCTAATAGTTCCTGATTTTCCCGTTTACGTTTCTCTTCCGCTTCGCGTTCTTTTTGTTCTCGTTTCTCCTCCGCTTCGCGCATTTCCTGTCTACGTTTCTCCTCCTCTTCGCGTTTTTCCTGTTTACGTTTCTCCTCCTCTTCGCGCTTTTCCTGTCTACGTTTCTCCTCCTCTCCGCGCTTTTCCTGTCTACGTTTCTCCTCCTCTTCACGTTTTTCCTGTTTACGTTTCTCCTCCGCTTCGCGCATGAACCTAAATATTTGTTCCATTCCTGACATGTTAGTTTCCCTTATTCTCGTATCTACTTCGCCTATTTGTGGTGTTGGTACGTCGCCCTGTCTGATGTTACTGTCTATTTCAGTTTGATCTTTGTTTTCAGATGGATCAGTTTCTGATGTAGCCCTTGAGTTAGTTCCCCTCAAGAAATAAGTGTTCCTGTTATCTTCTGACATCATGTATGTGGAATCTCTAAACTTGAGTTAAAATTTTCAGTTTGTTGTAGTCAATATACTTCGTGCTAATCCTTTGATTTATGGTCCCACGTTGTGGTAGCCAATCTAAACGGGCCTTAGCTATCAAATTCTTTATTATTCACAATAAATATATTTGACTTTATAAGACTCGAAAGTACTTAAGACTCGTTCTCGTGTATTTATATGATAAGAACAAAAGAACGAATCATTTCATTTAATTTGTGGGCGCCAACAACTTCTAAGAAGTTGTAATAATGAATAACCATTACAGTTACTTCTATTTTAATTAATTTGTTCTACACACCATTAATTAAAATTTTTTTTATTGTTGTCCGGACTATTCAGGGGTAGAGTTGGGTATATCGTGGAAAAATTCGTAAAACCTTGGATTAGCTTGTATACAACGATTATGTGAATTTTAACTTAAGTTGTCCCTAACTTTAGCAATCTGGTAGTGTGAAAAGATTTAGTAATGGATTTCAAGTGATATTAATTATTCCCGATTGTCAGTTTAGCAAGCTAGTAAATGTGGTGACATTCATTCATCATTATATAACCGACCTGTTATTATAGTTCCGTGGTAACGAACTATGCGTTACTAGGTTTGCCTTCTTTCAGCCAGGACCTCAGCAATGAATCTTCTGCGTCTTCATCCTTGGCACGCCCATTCGCTGTCTTGTACCTTCGTCCTGGGAACGCCTTTCGTTGTTTCAAACTTCGTCCTGGAAACGCCTCTATATGACCATCTTCGTCCTGGGAACGCCTATAGTTGATCGTCTTCGTCCTGGAAACGCCTATCGTTGATCGTCTTCGTCCTGGGAACGCCTATCGTTGATCGTCTTCGTCCTGGGAACGCCTCTCGTCGTTTCCGTATGTTCTCGTACAGTTGAATATTAGAAATAATTCTTTCTTCGTCCTGGAAACGCCTTAATATGATTTCAATCTTCGTAGTTTATACTCGTAGTCTTCTTACTGGAATCACCTGGTAGTACTCAAATCTTCTTATAAATAATAATTTTTCTTTATTTCAACAACTCTCTTCTAATCATCAATATTATTCCTATTTATTATCATTTCTTATAATTCTTCAAAATATTTCACCAGTTATAAGTTCAATTTCTGCAGTCATAATATGTCATGTCTTTACTATTCGAAGTTCCTATATCAATTCCCTTTCGTTATCTCTATTCCTTCCAAACAAAACTTTTATTAGCTAGCAATAATTTTTGTTAAATCTTTTCCACTAATACCAGATTGTTTTACAAATATTCGTCATATAATATCACATATGAACTGTGTAAAAAAAACTATTCTTATTCGTTAAACAAATATCATTACTTGAGCAAGGAAGTATTACATTCAAAGATATAAATACAAATTACTGATTTTATGGTTCATAGAGAAATAAAATGTGTAGTGAAGTGAAATTATAAATATGCTACATTAATTTTGTTCATCCATCTTGTTATATGAAATTAACAAGTTCAACCTTTATTATATATATATATATATATATATATATATATATATATATATACAGAATCGTTTTATAATAGTTACAGGAATTCGAGAATTTTTCTATAATTTTATGAGGAAACTCCCCTCGTTCAGCATTGCGTATATTTACTTCCGAGACCAGTATCGGTTCACGTTTATTTAACATAATGAGTGCCCACGGTATCTGCATAAAATTCTTAAGCATTAAGAATTCATTAAAATGTTATGGGATATTAGGTTTTTTAGTAGGCTACACAGCATTAACAGACCATTCGCGAACTTTAATAATATAACTTTAGACATATTTAATAAATAATGGACATATACGTTTGTTAATCAACCATTTATTTACGTAAACAAGGCCTATAACATAAAACATACATCATAACAGCTGGCGCTCCATTGATTATTATGGCCACGGGTGTAGATCCTTGGGAGGGGGGTTGCAGAGGGGACCGGGGCCCCCTGCAATTAATAAGCCCCTCACTGCGGGCTGCCCACTCGCGCTCGCAAAATCCTGACTGTGAAATGGTGTTGTTAAACGTAAACGTCAAAAATTATATTTTATGGGAAACTTTCTGTATATTTTCAAGTTTCCTGCTTATTGCAGGCACATGGGCCAACTACGGGCAGTATACAACATTCAAGCAACCTATCCAGAGAATAGGTACTTGTGTTGGTTGTAACTCACGCGCAAAACTCTCGGGCTGCTTGAGAAACATCCCCCCCCCCCGTGAGTATTTAGGCTGTCCCCTCTTGCGAATCTTGCAGATTTGCGCCCCCTGATTATGGCACACCCCTGTCAGCTGTTCCGAGATCCCGGTGCTGACAGACACGGCAGCTACAACCAGTGAGCTATAGCGATTACCTACAAAAAGCTATTCGAAATGGCGACGTCTTTTTTCCTTTACCGTGAAGCATGGAGCTAGGTATTATCAGGAGACGGCATGCTGTGACGTAGTTGAAGTCTTATTTAACCTCGTCACCGCTATATTGTTCCACCCAAAAAAACATTGTGTGAAATGGTGCTTGATAAGATCTGACTAAGGCTATCTAGTAGGTGTGAATTAGGAGGTTTGTCGTTAAAAACAGTCAATTCATTAAAATAGTTATAAAGAATTCTACGTTATATTTCGTGTCCCGAGTTTTCGTATAAGTGTATTTTCTATGTGAGAACACAATAATTTGCTCGTTACCGTGATTAGAGGCTACACATCTCTGCAGGGGCGCAACAACTAAATTTCCAAAGGGGGGGCAATATACCTTTTTATAAAGAATCATCGATCCCCCCCTATTGAAGCGGGGGGTCCAGGGGTCCTCCCCCGGGAAAATTTGTATTTCAAGGTGGAAAATGGTGCTATTTAAGCAGTTTTATTATCTAAAAATTGACTACACAGCACTTTCTTTGCCACCGTTTGCCCCCACTTCAAGGTTTCAGAGGGGGGGCAAAATACCCTTGCCCCCCCCCCTGTTGCGCCCCTGCATCTCTGGCGAGTACTGGAAAGACACGCTCACGTTTTATTTTTACATGTTTTAGGCACAGGGCGTATGAGAAATCGCGTTACCCAGCGAGCGCTCTTATAGTGTCCTGACACCGCGGAACCGTATATACGTGGCCGTTAGTGCTGCACTCATCGCGTCTCTGCAGGGCGTCACACGAATCCCTCGCATTGTTCGCGACCAAATTCGACATATTGCACAACCCTGCGGTCATCCACCCATTATCATTCTCCCCACTCTTCCAAAAAAAAAAAAAAAATTCGACTTTGGTCCACAACTGTACGGTTGTCGCCTTAGTGTTCGCTGCTCGCTTGAAAGTTTCCAAGGAGACTCTTCACGATTGCACGGGATTGGCACGCGGCCGTGCGTGCCGTGTTCGTGAGCTCGCGAGCACGTGATTGGGCAGCAGAGCGGGCGTGTTCGAGAGCTGATAAGCCACGCCCACCGACCACCGCGCCGCCGCCGCCGGAGTGGCCACGTCCGGCACTAAGGACGTCACTGAACAGCAAGCGCGGGTCCAAGGTCACCGCCACCATTTAAAAAAAAAAAAAAAAAAAAAATTCGCCGAAGGCCAAATATCGTAATATGAGACAATATGGGGGAAACTCTGGCCGTTCAGAATTGGCGATTCGCGATACACTTCACTGCATTGCCCTCAAGCTGTTTTTTTCACACCAATCCGCTAGATGTAAACTAGTTTCAAGCACTTAAAAAAGAACGTAGGTATACTCCACACCGCCAGGTTTGCTGTCACCACTTGTCTCGCGTATTTCTTACCAGTTTCCCCGTATTGTCCCTATTACAATATTTGGTTCGGCACAAGTATTTTCGTCGAAAATTAAATATTATTTCGAGATAAATGTTTAGGACATGCGGCGTGTGTTGGAGCTCTGGTCACATATGGCCGCTTGGTCAGGAGTTTGAGCTCTAGAAGCGCGCGAGGGAGGGGGGGAAGGAGGCTCTAAGGGCGACTCTGGCTCTCGCACCACACGCCTCATCGCCTCTACGCGCCAGGTACAGAACTGGCGTGCAGTCTTCTCGTCGGTTAAGCGCCCCTGTGAGACTTGTAACGGTAATACTATTATTTTAAGATGGAGCATTAACGATAAGGTTCCTTCCCTGCACGACCCTATACCAATGTGTTTAAAATTTTCATTCCTGAAAATGTACGTGAATAAAATTCGTTTTAGCCTTTTTCAAGGTTGGGTAAGAAAAATACATTTTATACTTAAATGCCGTTCGTAATCAGACACATCCAAGGAATGATGAGCGGTTTGTAAACGGCGGCGCAGCCAGGCGGCCGCATCAGGAAGCGTCTGCATCGAGGACTCGATGCGGCGCAAATCTTTTTTGACGTTCGTCAGAAGACCGATTCCGTGCGGAGCGCGAGCTTCGAACGCGGAATGTTCTCGCGCGTGCATCGCCACGTCCAAACAAACGGAAAAATTTCCCGCGCACGCACATTTTACATCGTGCGTATTATAGTTCGACGCAAATATTTTATAGGCTTCGAAGTGGTTCTCGTCAGGGCAGAGCTGAAGTTTTTTTTTTTTGCAGACCGGTCTTGTCTGATGGGTAATTGGTGGGACTTTGGGCGATACTAGTACGACTGGGGGGGGGGGGGGGGGTGTTTGTAGTATACATACATGTTATCTTTAAAAGATTTGTGCAATGGGAGTGCATGATTTCATGTAAGTTTTTGGACATACGCCATTGCTAAGAACTTTTTCTGTTGAAGAAAAACTAAAAACTAAAATAAAGTAATAAATAAATAAAAATAAAAAAAATACCCAAAAAAAGACAAAAGACACACAAAATTAAGCAAACAATTGCTGTTGTCAACAAGGATATGAACACCACAAAATATTCCGTAACAGGAATATGGTCAACAAACAAAGAAAAACAAAGAAAAATGTACTAAGAGAACGAAAAAAACAAAACGAAAAAAAAACCCACGAATGATGATTGGGTATTTTTTTTACTTATTTATTACTTTATTTTAGTTTTTAGTTTTTCTTCAACAGAAAAAGTTCTTAGCAATGGCGTATGTCCAAAAACTTACATCAAGTATGTATACATACACTTGTCCTCTCTTCCGTAATTGGGAAAAAAAAATTCGCAAAATATCAGTGAAGGCAGTATGTTATTTTGGGTGATGCGAGGTGAGCTGTTACACAACACCTGCAGTTTGAACTACGGCTAGTTCTGTGGGCCCATAAGTAAGCGTGTGTCAATAATATAATGTAAGTTTTGGATGTGTAATATCTAGGCTGTCGGTTAATAGCATTTGGTAGGAGTGATTTTGTGAATGGAAAGGGAAAGTGTAACCATGGTGCTGCAATCTGTGGTGGATGGCGCGAACCAAAGTTCACGAAGCCATGAGGGAAACTTTAAAGTATTACCTGTTTAGTGAAATTTAATAAGATGGGCGGTAATTTTCTTAAATTCTTTGTCAAAAATCAAGTCCAAATCCAGGTTTTAATTTTTTTCAAGTCTTTTTCACTTTTATTTGAGCCGTTTCGTTATTATATTTTAAATTTCCATCCACTCATTCATTCATGCTGTGGTTCTTTGACGGAATCTGCCAATTAAAATCGCTAATCAAATGATTCAATAGTCGACGTAGCTGCTCCGGCAACGATTTCTAGCGGCGGGTGCGGAAACTACGTGTGATTCGCGTCAAGACATGTAATTGAAAACATAATTTGCTTATATTTACCACGCTCGGCATTATTTTAAAGGATTCTACGTTAAATTTCGTTCCCCGAGTTCCGCATTATACGTGCACTCTGATGTATATTCTAGGTTAAGATTCATGCCATAAATTGAATTAAAAACCCTTATATAAAGCTACAATATTTCAAAAACCTTGCAACATTCTTTCTTCAAAACTTTGTAGATATCAATGCAGGTCTCCTCAGTAATGCCTCCCAAAGCTTGAGGGGATATTACAGTTTAGAACTTCAAGTCTTCAAGAGATCTACCTGTCGCAAGAAATCTTATGTAGTCGTTCATGAGGTGATATGACATCCCTCATATTCGTATTTTTCTTTTCAATTAAGGGAGAAACCATGTGCAAAAGTTGAAGATACGTTTCGTCATTCATACGCAAATAGTTTTGCCAGTCTTTTGGACTGACAACCATTCATTCACTTGACACCTCCTTTTCGCTTTGCATTTTTCTTCTTTTTTTTATTAATAGTGAAATTACAACTGCAACATCCAAAGTTTCATCCATATTTGATGATGAAACTATATATATTCAACAGCAACCACAAGACTGATCGCGTGTAGGGAAAGCTTCAGTTCAGTCCAAACTGTCAGTTCGGACTGATCGTGTGTGTGTCGGCAGAAGGGGGGGGGGGGGGGCCCTTAAGGCTACGGTTACACAAGAAACGTGTTCTGACGGGAATGAATTCGTCAGAATAGCTCAGATTTGTTCGTCAGAACGTAGTGGTTTCAGTGCAGGCGTGTGCTGGTGTCAGTTTGCTTCGGTCCACCAGCGAAGATGGAACCCCATATACGATGCATATTTCCTTGGAACTCCGATATTAAATTATTTATTAATGAATAGAGAAAAACCGAATATGTTTAAGGATTGTTGGCTGCAAGAGACGAGAGTATCAATTGCTCTTTCAAGATCTTTTAAGTCAACCAATAAAGTTGTGTGAGTATTTGATAGTTGTTTTTTTTTCTCCCCTTGCACAGACACTTGTTTTCAAATACAAGATTAATTAATTCTTTCTAAGTCAGTTTTTATGACCTACTAGCAAACCCGGCGAACTCCGTTTCGCCACCAGATAGCTTCGTTTTATGTAACATTTCGTTTGGTGATTAAAAGATGAAGAAATTTTTTTTTTGTTTTATATTTGAAAAGGAAAATTTTTATTTCATTTCACAACAGTAATGAATTCATTTTGATAACAAAAATGAAGTGTTATTTAGTTGAACTTCTCTAAGTAAATGAAAGTGAATCCAAAGTAAATACTGAATCGAAGCGTTATACGTGTCCGCAAATTATCCGTTTCATTGAAGTGCTCTTTGGTAAACCACATTTTTTTGTTTTTTGGTCTGACGTTAACACAAACAAAGCGGATGGTTTCCCAACTCGTGAACACGCAACGTATAACTGCCCATGTGAAAAACAATGATTTTCTAAATTTATTCCGCAAACACTAAGCGATTGGCCTTGCGACTTGTTAATTGTCATTGCGAACGCAAGGCGAACTGGAAATTGCAATCGTTTGAAGTCAAACGGAAGATCAGTCGGAATCATTGGTATTCGAGGAATACATACATTTTCACCTGCGTACTTTCCGTTAATAATGGTTGCCTCAATCAAATTCGGCATAAGTCTTTTTACCGAAAGTCGAATACCGTTGCAAAGTCGCGGTGGATTCAAATTACGCAATATCATAATAACTGTACCAACTTTGAGTAGCAAGTTATGTGGTGGAAATACTGGTAACCGGTTTGTCACATGAAATTAACTGAGCAGAGAACAATGAGTAGTTGATTTGATGGTTTCCAATTGAAATGTTAGGAAACGAATAACTTATTTTTTTTCTTCTTTTTTTTCACAATTTCACAGTGAACACAATACCGGTTTGTCACATGAAATTAACTGAGCAGAGAACAATGAGTAGCTGTCAAACAATGTATCACGCACCGGCGCCATCTACTTAAAATGTTGGTTTGTCCTGAATTTTTCCTGAATTTTCTTTGCTATAAACCTCACGGAGCCCGAGACCTTTCCAACGACTGCAAAACCGTGGAAATCGGTTCGTGCGTTCTGGAGTTATAGCGTCAGGAAGGAAAACCCGACTTATTTTTATATAGTAGATTAACCTACCAAAAGCACGTGGACGTCACAAATAAATGCGGGGAAAAAAATCAAACTGGTTTGAACCAGGGGCGCAACAACAGGGGGGGGCAAGGGTATTTTGCCCCTCCTCTGAAACCTTGAAGTGGGGGCAAACGGGGGCAAAGAAAGTGCTGTGTAATCAATTTTTAGATGATAAAACTGCTTAAATAGCACCATTTTCCACCTTGAAGTACAAATTTTCCCGGGGGAGGACCCCCGGACCCCCCGCTTCAATAGGGGGGACCGATGATTCTTTATAAAAAGGTATATTGCCCCCCCCTTTGGAAATTTAGTTGTTGCGCCCCTGGTTTGAACGACCAACTACAGGTAGTTCTGACGTGTTCGTGCGTAATCTGCAGGGGCGGTCGCAAGCAGTGTGAACACTTCCACTTCACTCGTGTTTTTGACGAACAAGCGTCCACTGTGACGGTAGGTAGCCTTCACCGCACCCCGAGGCACGTTGATGACGATCACGGTTCGAGAGACTTCGCCGGGGACGACAGGGTGTGTTCGAGAGGCGTAACTTTCCGCGCGTGTTTATCTGCGAGAAGTCGTGCGAGTGGCGTTTGTTTGTCCTCGTGGTTCGCGGGACCAGCTGAATGATAAAGACGAACACACGCGGCGCGCGGCGTCAAGTCAACAAGGTGTTTTTCCCCGGGTCGGAACCTTGGGCAACAACCGTGTTTCGTCGACGACGTCATACAATTCGGCAGAGGGCGTTCCAAGTTCGCCGCTCAGCACGGGTTCTGCGCACGTTAAGGGGCCCGCCTCGTCAGGGGTGTATGTGTGTTAGTGATGCGGGATGATAAGCGCGACGCTCGCTGGTATTTCTAGCGCGGTATAGCCTCTAAGCGCAAGGTTCTGAACTGGCGCGCAGTCTTCTCGTCGTCACAGGATAACTGTGAAATTTGAGCGGTGACCTTAACATTATATGACGGAGATAAAGGTGTTATGCAAGCCCCTTAAGTGCTTTCAAGAATCTGTACTGATTGTTTTATGCCTAAAAATTACTCTGAAAACACGCGTTTGAGGCATTTTAACGCTTCTAACAATACAGTTTAAAAACTTAATCCGAAATTAAAAGTACTTTACGGCCCTCAGCGAACTCTTAAATGCTATTCGTAAATAGGCCCCACTCGGATATCTTGAGCAGTTTTGAAATCGCGTTGTTTTTCCTGAAGCTCTGCACACCGTATGTCCTATTGTCACACCGTGAAGTTCCCACCTCTGCTGCTTGCTGGAAGCAACTAGTTTAAATAAAATAAAGCTCTCGATTCACATGTTGATTCCCCAGAGGCTAAATTAGATCAAGTCAGCCTGCGCATGCATGAAAAGAGGGGGGGGGGGGAGGAAATGCGTCGCTAGGCAACAAGAGGAGGAGAAATTACACAAATTACCAAGAGTCGGGTGTGACGTCAAGGCCCGGCGGACGATAATTATAGAATTCCGTTGGTCTCCCAGTACTGCTCAGCTCAATAATTCTACCAGGTCGAAGTTATAACCGTGTATGCTTTTGCGCTACCTGTGGTTTTGCGAGCGTGCCGAATACATTAGAAAACTACTACGGCGCAGCTGCTACGTTTGTTAGTGATGCCACCGAGATAAAAGTACTTTGTTGCGTACCCCGTAGCTTTAAAAGTGTTTTAAATTATACGTAAGGCCTTTAAATAATATTCTGACAATATTTTGAGTGAAATATGCGTCTCTATTATTTATAAACTAACATTACAAATAAATATATGTGCACACCCAAGCCCAGGAGTCCTAAGACGACGTTTTATATGCTCTATTGAACTAGTTTGTTGGCAAATAATATAATTTTTCCTTGAGAAACAATCTAGCCGAATTTGCAGCAATTTTGTGTTGTTTGTATTTATTTATTTCTGAAGATAAAGACGCTTGATATTTCATGTGCCCGTCGCATTGGTAACTCTATGTAGGCATAATAAATTTATGTTTTGTTTCGAGAACTGTGATGGAGTAGTTACGCAGAGTATTTAAACATTTATAAATAAAATTCTGTCTGATTTCCTAAGTGTTTTTTTTATTTTCTATTTTTTTTTTCTTTTCTGCACGCAAATTCATACTGTTAAGGGCGCTGGAAGGCTAATGCAGTCGCCCGAATTCCGCTAGGTAGCAGAGGCTGCTCTATCCGCGGTGGCGGCTGGAAGCGCGCCTTATCTCAGTTACAATCTGCGGTTGCCCTCTCTCTCGCACCCGGGCCGTGCCGAGCCGCGCTGGGCGACAGGCAGGGATCAGCTTACCAGCGTTGTCAACTCCACGGGCTAGCCTCGGGTGGCATCACACCCGAGAGCTTTTATCCTTGAAGGAACACATGGCTCTTGCCGATGAGTACTCGGCTTTCTGAAGCGAGTGGTTGCCACCGTATCTTAGCATATGACCTACCCGAGTTAAATATAGACAAATTTGTATGATAAAATATTCTATAATGTACATTCCTAAACTTTTATACTTGCATATAATTGATAATGTATTTTGTGTTCCGTTGTTTTGTATACACTAGCTATATGTGAAATTGGAAATCTAAAAACTACAACGCCGAGAATTACGATTTATGTAATTATTATCTTTTAAATAAACACATATACAAACATAGCGTGTAATAAAAATTATATTCTAAAGGAATGGTGTCGCTTACGTATCACTAATGTGCCATGGGTCGTGGGTTTTATCCCAACACTTTTTGTCTTAGTTTATCAAAACTGAGTTGTTACCACAGTGATTGCATGTGTAATTTTTGCAGTCTAATTTGCACATTATTATATCGTTTATTATAAGATGTTACTAAATTATTGATGTTTTACTACACATAAAAAGGTTATTTAAAAGGAAATAAAAAAACGGGATTTTTAAGTTATATCTCAAACAGTTCTATTTAAAATTCTAAGTGATCTAAACTTCATACGTAACAGTTTTCTTAGTACATAAGAAATGGCGCGTGGCTTGATCGTTGAATCTTGATAACTTAAGTAAGACATGCGTACTCATTTTTAATGATAAACAGCCCTAGCATTAAAACTCTCTATAGACGGGAACACACAGTTTAAACTTTTAAAAACCGACAAAAGAAAAGGAATATACTTTATTACAAACCAAAAACTTTCATCAAGAAATATTCTGCTTACTAACAAATTGTTTGGGATCCCAGTTTTTCTGTGTTTTTTTTAATGAAGACATTTTTTAGTGATTAACTACCTACCGTGTTTATTGCCCTACAAATCTTTGTAGTTGTATTACAGATACATATTGTTTCGATATCGCCAAACATATCTAAATGCAAACTTGATTTATTTATAGTAGACCATAATATATTCTTTTATATACATACATCAATTACCATTTTGGGATTGTGTCATTATTGAGTATTACAGTCTATGGAAGTCTCCAAACAGCGTTTTATATTTTTATATACTGTATACATATTTACGTATAAAAACGTTACGGCACGATATTTAGCGAGATGCTTTTGTTCAGGAATCACTAACATTAATTTAATGAAACATTTATAACTGGCAATCACCAACAGCAAGGCCCTTCCTCAATTAAATATTAATGTAACAAGAAATTTGTAAAAATGTTTGTCCACTGCCTCAGAGAAAGCAACTGGAGGGAATTATTTTTATTTAAATATTAAATTCAAACAGCTAATATATTAACACGCACAAAGTGATTGACCAAATATGGTCAATTGTTTGATTTATTTTTGGCAAACCTTTTTGTACAAAAGCAAACAGGCAATGTAATAAGATGTAATGTCTCATTAGCTAACTATTCAGCCAAATACTATTAGAATATTTTTACTGTAATTTTTGTTTTGATACTATTAACATATTTACAACACAAAAAGTAGAAACACATTAACAGTCATCTGAATACAAATTTAAACACAAGTTCTATAAGCCAATAAATTAGACTAAAAAAAGACAGTGCTGACGAATAATTAGAGGAAAGCTGGAAACTGTTTTAATGTATTCAGCATACCCCTAGTATGATCACATTAGGTTTTCCCCAATTTCCGAGTAAAGCTTCATCCGCCATTTTGAAAAAACTGAATATTTTTGTTTGTTTTTGAGGTTTTTCTCAAATTTCTCCAAAACGAAGCGACCAATCAAAAAGTATGTAAAGAAGTTAAATTTAGATAGTTGAATTTCGCTTCAAATGAATACCATATATACGAAAAGGGGTATTGCGTTTTCTTTAGAAGACAATTTGAAAATTACTCATTTATTAAGATTTGTGGGAAATTCCAAATCTATCGGTTTTGCACGTTCAACATCTCTGAAGCGGCTCATCATTAAACAAAAAAAAAAGGGTACATCATTTATAGGAAATTTATTTCAATATTTAGAAAAACCTAATTATTTTACTAATTTTTTACATTAACAGGTATATGCGATTTTACATGTTGAGGTGTGAATGATTTTAGTTTTTTTCCCACTTATAGATAATTCAGTAGAATGCTTGCATTTATTCATCGTAAATATGTAGGTTAAAATCAAGTATATTAAACATTTTATTTTATTAGATATTCATTAAGTTATGAATATGGAAACCATTTACATGTACAAGTAAGATGTATTACAGACAGTACTCTGGCAAAGTGGATCTCTTCAATGCCTGCTGCTATTGCGATTTTAGACCAAATTGAAACATTCTGTGGAGTGTCATTTGCGACAACTGAGCAGCATGTTGATGCCAGGGCATCACGTATATTAAGAGACGACATTGATGTACAGAAATTGCTGGACTGGTTTACCTCTCATTATCCATTCCCAGTTAAGGAAGAAGTAATGTCCATAAGTACTGGACTGACAAGAGAAGAGAAGATTAACTGCCACCTAGTTTATGAAGCCGGATATTTCAGCATTTCGAGGATGATTGGCAGTAATTTTGGTATTGTCAAGTTTCAGCGAAAACAAAGAGTGATGCCCCTACGATGTGTTAATTCTGCTGTGAAAATTCACAAGGAAGAAGTTACAGTCAACCCTGTTACGATTTTCCGCAGAATTTCATTACATAAAAAAATCAAATGAACAACTGAAACAATACTTTCAATTTGAGCTGGCTCCGTATCCGTTGTCCTTATTTGACGAAGTTGGTGTGCGTAAAACACGCAAATCAGCATTCTACGAACTGTTTACTCCTGAAAAGGATTCAATGGATATGAGTAACTCTGCTTCTGTCATAGATGGAGGCTACCTCTTACACCGTGTGTTGTGGCAGGCCCGAGAACCATTTTCGTCAATATTAAATAAATATGTCGAGTATGTTAAACATTACTTTGAACAAGGTGCAACCATTGTTTTCGATGGATATCCAGATGAAACAAGTGCTAACGGTATAAAATCTGCGGAACGACTTCGAAGAGGCAATAAGCTGACAGGAGCAAATGTTATGTTTGATGAGACAATGTCGGTGACAATGCCACAATAATTATTTCTATCAAATGAACATAACAAGAACCGTCTTATCTCCATGTTGAATGAGAAATTTAAAGCTGAGCAGTTTGTTGTAAAGCAGGCGAAGGAGGATGCTGACACTAATTGTGACCAGTGCAATTGTCATCGCCCAGCATGCTGATTGTGTGGTTATTGTGGGGGAAGACACTGACCTGTTGGTGATTTTGACTGCATTAGCTCCAGACTCCCCCAACATATATTTATTGAAGCCAGGAAAGGGTCAACATAGCAATGCACTTTACAGTCCACGCAAATTCAATTCATCCAAACCTGCTAAGGATAATATCCTATTCATTCATGCATTCAGTGGTTGCGACATTATATCAGCTTTTTTCAGAAAAGGAAAACTGAAATTCGTTAAGATGCTGGAGAAATAGAGTCAGTTGCAAGAAGCTGTAAGGGTGTTTAACAAAGCCGAAACTACTGCAGATGAGGTTGATGTGGCAGGACTGAAATTCATTGCGGCAATCTACTCTGGACGTAGTGATATACCACTAGATGAAATACGCTACAAGATTTTTCAGAAATCGCTACAAAGAAATGAATTTAACCTCACTTCTTTGCCTCCAACTCCAGCAGCTGCTCGCCAGCATTCCTTGAGAACATATTTGCAAGTGCAACTGTGGAGCAACAACCACACCGATCCACTGCTATGGGGCTGGAAGATTTCCAAACATGGTCTAGTCCCTGCTACAACAAAGAGTTGCAGCACCCGAAGAGCTCCTCAAAACTGTGTCTTGCAGGTGTGCCAAAGGCTGTCATGGAGTCTGCTCTTGCCGAAAAAGTAATTTGAAATGTACAACGATCTGCAAGAATTGCAAAGGCCTATCGTGTGCCAATTCCCCAGTAGACGACATTGTTCAACCAAACTTCGTCTGCAACGAAGAGCATATAGACCTCCAAGAAGACAAGTGTTTATCAGACTATGAGAATGAGATCTTAGAGCAGCCACCTGAATTACTTTGTTCTAAAAGAAAGAAAACATAAGTGTGTGTATTATGTACTTAAAAAGTGATTTATTAGCTCACATGTTATGTACTGTTTTGTTTGTAAAAATTGTTTGTTATAACTGTACAATATAAATGATAATGAAATGTCTCTTGATTATCATAGATGCACTGCTGAATGATTTGGTTTAAGATGAGAAGGGAGATTGGTAAATCTACAGAGTTAGAGGCACCATGTATTACGAATAACTGTCTGATGTGATATTATTTTGAAAATATGTTAACATATCATTTGTGTTTTGTTTTAATCACATGTGTGGTTATGTAAGCAATAATATGTCATATTCTCAGTGTCGAGTTAACTGGCCAGTCTTTAAATCATTATCATATGTGTTTATTGTATTCTCTGTGTTATAAATATTTTATTTTGAATCGTTATTATTTAAAGAGAAACTGTTTAATTCTCCACGAATGCACAGTGCTAATTGATATTAACAAGTTTCTGATAATGTTGTCATGAGACTGATAAAGCCATAGTACATTATATTGAATATATTTGATAGAACAAGTTTCTAGTTTTTTTGTTTTATTATAATGTTATATTTGATAATCACTATTTTGTATTTATCTATAAAGATACTGGTAAAACATTTTAATCCTGTTTTTAATCACTGTGTTTCTATATTTTCGGTAGTATGTATGTTACGAGTATCCAATAAATCCATCATATATGATAATTCTTAAGTGCTAAAACTTTCAATGGATTGTATGTATAGTGTGTAAACGAATAAGTATGTATATTATTCCTTCATTTTCAGTAACAATAGAACTTTTTCGATTGTCAAAATTATTTCGGATTAGGAAACATTTATTTTATTTTTTACCTTTGTCGGCACCCAGCCTTCCATTGATTTTGATTACCTTATTTTCAATATATTTATTAAGTCACAAAACCATTTCTTATTCTCAATACAACAGATGAAGTAAAAGAAAAGTTTATATCACTTAAGTGGTTTAGCATGTGTGATCCTTTTTAAAGTGTTTTTAATCCTATGTTGTATAAAGTTTGCGTTTCCTACCAAATCAAATTAGATGGTAAATGTTATGTTTGACCAAATAAATATCTGCTTATAAAAAAAAAATTAATCGAAAAGAAAGATTTCTCACAACATAACCGTTTTACAATAGTGGCTCAAATAATTAATTTATATATACAAATGTATGTGTACTAAATAAAACTCAGTGTTCGTAAAAAGCATAATAAAATGATCTTCAACTTTTATTACATTAATTTTTCGGTTAGGATGGGCTATTTCGGATATATTGCTAGTAATTAAACTAAAAAATTAAATATTTAGAAAATACTTTTTAAAAGGTGGTTTTCAAAAAGTGTTAATTAAGTTAAAAAATAACCCATTTCAATGTATTTTGTACTCTTACGAATCGTAATTTAATAAGCTACATTTATCTTCGGAACAATTTCTTTGATTGGAAAATTCGTTTTCGAATATTGAGAAAAATCAGGAAAAAAATGAAAAAATATACAGTTTTTTAAAAATGGCGGCCAACGCTCCACTCGTAAATCGGGGCAAACGTAGGATACTCTTACTACGAATGAACTCCGTCGATTTAAACAGATTCCAGCTTTCCTCTAATTATTCGTCACCAAAACCTTTATTTTACTGGCCTATATTGTCTACCAACAAAACACCAAATTACAAAAGCATTAACCCACAGACCGAATCGGTGGATGATAAGTTAGTTTAATACAATGTACACAAAACTCTGAAGTTAATATTCAATACAATTTACATAAAACAACCCGAATATCAAGTCAAATAATAAGAAGGGAAAATGTTTACACAAAGAAGTGACTAATCAAGGTATCAGAATTAATCCCGGTAACATTTATATACATTTTATATTGGCTACTAATAAAACTAATAATAACAAAAACATATTAACTCACAAAAAATGTCAAATACCTAACAGAGAAAACAAATGCCGATAGTAAAAATACTTTAAAAATAATATCACGTTATTTAGCATTTACAATGTAGGTATAGTGATTATTTAGGCTTCCTAATAATTTTTGATGACATACATATCTTGTATTGCCTACCAATAAAACTTGTTATTGCAAAAAAACATGACAACATACAGAATTACATGGCAGATGCTTAGAAAAACATTTCACTACACTATTCACAAAATAAATGTAATAATTTATTTGGCGTAAATATATCAATTATAGCATATACAAAATAGACTATATTATTTAAATGGATACATTCGTTACTAACAAACGTGTATGTATATATATATATATGGTGTGTGTGTGTGTGTGTATTTACTGCTGCCACAATTTTTTATAATACACATACATAAAACAAAACATGGAAAAACGCATCAATATTTTTATCTTACATTAAAAAATGGATGGCTGGCACCTAAAATAAACTTGTGTTCTCAACAGTCATACAAAATTAAAAACGAGTGGGAAATATACACACATATATGATAACTTAAGACATAAGAGAGAATATTATTTAAATAAAAATATCAATATACAACGTTTTTAAAACGGACTAAAAAGTATAAAATAATTTATCCTAGTCTCATACAGATTTATAACCCCATCCAGATTCCTAACTCCACACAGATTGTCCTGTAATATTGTATTTATGAAATTTTAAAATCTATGAAAATGCCTGTCCACATAAAAATGAAAACAAATTACATTAATTTAATTAGTTAAAACAACTTAACACGTACTTCTAATGTAAAAATGCTTCTGGGCTCATGAATAAACCTAGTTATTTTTAATATGACCCACTACCATGGGCGCCGTTAGCGAGGGGCAGGAATTGCCCCCCCCCCCCCTCCTCTAATATTTTAAAATTTGTGCCCCCGGACCCTCCTGTGCGCAGTATTCCATATTCTCCCACTCCCCAGATTAGGTTCGTCCCCCTAATTAATTTTTCCTAACGACGCTGGTGCCCACTACTATGGAGGCACAGTTTTTTATGGTCTATATCATAGGCGGATTTATGGGGTGTACCCTAGAAGGGTAAAATATGCACTGGATAATATGACTTATGCAGTAATACACAGGTATTATACTAGATACAGACTACCCGTGCACCCCCCCCCCCCTCCCGTCACCCAAAGGTCATTCCGATTGGGCCCCCCCAAAGGTCATTCCTATGCCCGTCCCCCCCCCCCCCCCCCCCCCCAAAAAAAAAGAAGGAATTCCTGGTTCCGCCCCTGGTCTATAGTAAGGAACCATCCCGGCGTTTGCCTGGAGTTATTTCAGAAAATATTGTGGAACGGGCCTTAGAAACACCGTAGCACCATGTAAAATGCAATAGGATTTACACATCAAGGTAGTCTAATTGATTTCAAACTTCAACTGTGTGGACAAAATGGAAATTAGTGCTATGTAATTATTACATTAAGTCTATGGTTTCTATTAAGTACATTCTAATTATCACACTAGCCAGGACCGAATATTAAAAAAAATGGGGGGGGGGGGGGGCCAAAATATTTGACTAGAGTAAGTTTGCATTGAAAGTCAATAGGTAAGAAAACTATGTTTATCCTAATTCCGTAATCGTTACAATTTCCTTATATTGCTGTCAGTATAAAATATAGTAATTACAACCAACTCTATTTTAAATGAAGCATATATTTTTTAATTCACCCTAAGATAAAATTTAAAGAAAGTAACTGACAAACCATTTTACATTATTTTGTGTAATAACTTACCGCTCATCGGCACATTCTTGGTACATTTAACATTCACCGGAATTAGATGCTGTAGAAACAGTTAATTGCACGCATTCGGAAGTAGATGCGGTAGGTGCGCACAATTTTGAATCGGAACCTTCAGATTGTTGTGAAATATAATTTTTTAATTTTCGCTCTGCGTGAAATTTATTTTTAATCCTCGCTTTCTTGTTGTTTTTTGTTTTCTTATAAGGCCGCCCAACCACAAATTTTTGTAGGGCCATTTGGAAACAAAATAAAATAAAATCTACTCAAACGCGGAAAAAAACCACTAGTTTGTGTTGCACACTGAGCGATGCTAGCCGCACGAGTGGAGCTACGGGCTGAGCTCGTATACCTGCTGCCTGCTGGCAGCGCGGCAACAGCGCGCGCCACGAGACCAGGCCGTGCCGAGCTGCGCTGGCTCCAGACGCGATAACACCAGACACCGCGGCGCCTCCAGTGCTGCGGGCTGCATCCGATATATTCTCAGAATGCCAGGCGCAAAAAATACATGCACTGCTTGCATCCTACAAATCTGCTGCAATTTTATTACAATCCAGCATTGTGAAACATGAATAATAAAATGAAATCCAAACGCATTTCGCGCATGTTCTCATTTTCTTATAAGTATTACCATGATGTTTATATAGGCTAATGAAAAATGACTTATTTACATGCCTGCACACTTTTTTCGTAACAATTTATGAGTAATTTCATTTAATCCCTTCAATAGATTACTTAACATACTTCAGTTATACCAAATTTCATTGACATATCTTATCTTGTTTTCAAGATTTGTATAATGCAAAATTGAAAAAAACCAAACTTTGAAAGCGATTTATTTAAAAACTATTTGCCTAAATAATATTAAATTTGGTACAATCGATGCTCTTCGCAGGATGAATAAATGTTACAAAGAAAAACGAAAAAATATTTTGCGAGCAGCCCCCTTAACATTGAATGCACCTTCATCTTGTTTACTGTCCATTCAAGAAAACAGGTGTGTTTACAGTTTTTTTTTAATTTAGAGATTCAGTCATTTCCATTCAGACTAACACAATAGCAATATACATATAAGTGCAGGGCCGCAACTAGGGGGGGGGGGGGGGGGCAAGCGGGGCATACGCCCCGGGCGCAAAGCTGTGGGGTCCCGAAATAGCTTGCATTGTAATTCCTACTACAACTGGTAACTGGTAAAAAGTTTTTGCATGGAAGTTACAGTAGCACAGAAACTATTACATGTAGGTATGGAAAATGCTTAAATAGCACCATTTTTCTGTGGGAAAGTCCCCGGACATCCGCTTTATTGGTGTGGTATGTGCAAAAAAAGAGGGAGGGGGGCGCATGAATCCATTCATGCCCCGGGAGCCAGAGACTCTAGTTGTGGCCCTGTATAAGTGAATGTGTGGCAAACGAATTCTAGACCACCTCGTAATTATAACAAGAATGATAACTCAGAGTGGCTACGCCAGTGGACTGTTATAAGTGTTTTAAGAATATATCAACACAGAGTATACTACAGTGCAGAGTGAATGTAAATAAACTTACAATACAAATTAATAATTAACATGTTAACAAGCCGGTTAGTAGTATCAGTCTGGAAACAGCGTATGCCATTTACTGCAAACTAAGCGTGATACACACCAGAGTGTAGGTGTCTGATCACTTCGTAACTATACTACTGCAATACTTGATTAGCAGAGATCGATTTTTTTCCCCTAACCTAACTAAAAACTATTTGGGAGGGGTCCGACTTAGCGAGGAGACTAGGTAGGTCTCAGGCCGAAGCCTATACGCTGTACATATGCAGGGCATTAGCCATGCAAGAGCGGTCGCATGCATCGTGTGCTAGGAGGGGATTGGCCAGCCATGGCTGCGATTGGCGCCATGACTAACTCCCCGCACTTCTTAACTCTAGACTAAAAACTAGTTAAGTTGGGCCCAGGTAAAACCTGCATAGACACAGGGAAAACCATGAGCACTTACATGCGAGATGCAAAAAAAAAAATCATGCATTAATTACAAGCAAGTTGGTTACGGGTAACAGAGGGATGTTCCAGGAATAAGAATTGGACAGAGCAGAAAGAGTCTACCATGCGGGGGCTGGGCACTTGGACTTTACTTCCGTATTGGGTTGGGTGTAGCTGGTTTATTTCGGGGGCGACTTTTTTTGTCGTTTCCCGCCAGGCTGCCGGCCAGACTATACTAAATTAGAAGGGGAAAGGTATTTGTGTACGCCTGTAAATTAATTTATATAAATAAACATTGAAATTATATTTAAAAAATGTTTTATTTGGTAACATTATTAAAACACGAGCCACGAGCTATATAATTAATATGTTTGTGGCTAGTTGGTTCGTCCGGGCTACACTCAGGAGTGGATAGAGCTTCAGGTTGACCGGGGTCGGTTGGAGAAATTAACCAGTCCTTCATCGCGATAGCAGAGATCTGTGATCAGGGTGTCCACAAGGAAAAAAAAAATATTTCGTACCAACTTAGGCGAGAAAAAAGTTCTAGATTAGAAAAAAAAGGTACTAAATTATAATTTGTTATGGTTTTCAACAATTTAGGAAGTTATTATGACATTGCAATGCTCGAACTTAAAATAACACACCACACACACACATACATTCCATAGTTTTTTTTTTAAAATAATCACGCTTAATAATAAAACATATTGCAGTTACTGTAATATTATTATATTAAAGAAAAATGTACTAGATCTGCACTAGACCACCAGGGGAGTAACCGGGGGGGGGGTGGTTTAGGGGTTAACCCCCCCCCCCCCCTTTAGCACCAAATCTTTAATTAATTTCTTATTCATCACTCAAACAAATTTAATATTAAAATTAATAATTTTTTTATCATTACAATATTTAAATTTAAGAACCGAAAACTGCTAAAATAGCACTAATTACACCTTAAAATCCAAATTTTCCCGGGGGGAGGACCCCCGGACCCCCCCGCTTTAATATGGGGGGGGGGGGGCCCGCCATGCTTCTTAACACCCCCCCATACACAAATCCTGGCTACGCCACTGTAGACCACTAAAAAAGTTATAACAGTACTAGATCTAGTACGGAAGTACTAACTGTGGACACCCTGCAGAGATCTGCGATTACAAGCCATCGCAGCGAGTAAAGGCGTGGAAGATGAGAGGGTAGGAAGTGTGTGTGTGTGTGTTTGATAAAGACTGTGGACACCCTGCAGAGATCTGCGATCACAAGCCATCGCAGCGAGTAAAGGCGTGGAAGATGAGAGGGTAGGAAGTGTGTGTGTGTGTGTTTGATAAAGACTGTGGACACCCTGCAGAGATCTGCGATCACAAGCCATCGCAGCGAGTAAAGGCGTGGAAGATGAGAGGGTAGGAAGTGTGTGTGTGTGTGTTTGATAAAGGTTGTTGGTAGGGGGGGGGAAGGGGGGAGATGACGGGCGCGGCTGACATCAACTGGAAGGAAATGAAGCCGGGATGTTCCCCGACGCGGTGACTCCGAAGGTCGGCGGCTGCACAGTCGCTGGCGCGCGACGACCAGGGTCTCCACAGTAGTACTTTCGTACTAGATCTAGTACTTTTATAACTTTATTAGTGGTTTAGTATAGATCTAGTACATTTTTCTTTAATATAATAATATTATCGTAACTTCAATATGTTTTATTATAAAGCGTAATTATTTTTAAAAAAAACTATGGAATGTATGTGTGTGTGGTGTGATATTTGAGTTCGAGCATTTCAAAGTCATAATAACTTCCTAAATTGTTAAAAACCATAACAAATTATAATTTAGTACTTTGTTTTTCTAATCTAGTACTTTTTTCTCGCCTAAGTTGGTACGAAATATTTTTTCCTTGTGGAGACCCTGGCGACGACCGCCTGTTGCAGGGTCGAGACCACGAGGCAGAACGATCCAGTTGGCCGAATCGATTCTTTTTCAATCAGTTCCGTGTGGTTTTTTCCTTTATGTAACACCTAACATATTTGAATTGTCCAAACAATTATATTGGGTGAACAAAATCTTCCCTGACACAAAATATTTATTTAAATCAAAATTTTTTTTTTCTCGGGAAGACGCGGTCACGAACCCCAATCCGGTGCCCGGATTTATGTTATCCATGTTTTCCAGGGACCTTTCCAGGCACATGCTGCGATGGTTCCTCAACATATTCCGCGACCGATTTCTCCGTCACTTTCGAGGCATTGAACTCTGACCTTGACCTTGAATTTGACCTTGAACTTTGACCTTGAAATTTGACCTTGTCAGTTCCGACCACCGGTAACGAGATCCGCCTCGTCTCAAGAGTCATCAACTCGGTTCTCCCATTCGAGTATTCGTTATGTCTAGGCGGCTGTACTTGTCGCCTGGCTGGTTATCGCTCGGATAGCTGAATTTCCGGATGTTTAGCCGTGTATACTGTTAGGGAAAAAAAGTGCGTGAACACATTTCAGAGCTCACAGTAAACAATACTTTGACAATCATGAATAATAATTGTAATCAGGATATTCGTTTTTGAGTTTATAATCATTATAGTTTGCTCTTTGAACACGCGCACGTTGCGATTACTGTACTGATTACTCTTCGACTCCCAACTTCATGAGTCATTTTACGAACGAATCACTTTTCTCTCGTGCCAACGTCTCGTTCTCTCTGCTTGTTCAGTTGAGTAATCGATTTTCAAAGAACCGATTTATTTACATAGCGAACGATTCTTTACGTTCGCTCAAAGATTCGTTCATTGTGAACGGATCGTTCACGAGCGACACATCACTACTCATTTCATGAGGCACCAACCTTCGTGGTGTATTTTACACAGGGTGATTCACGAAGAGTTACCGCCACCCACAGGGCTCATTCTTAACTGTAAATGCCTCACAATGATCAGCTTATTGCGTATATGAGGGTGTTTAACAAGGGTAAACACGTTTCGCTGCAGTAATCAAACACAACCGTGTGCAGACAGGGAAGCCTTCTTTTCACAGACGAGAGAGCCAAACCCCCGATCGTGCATCTTCGGTTGTTTTTTTTTTTTTTGGTTCATTGTAAATAAATATGGCGGTGTTGATAAAAGGGTACTAATGGTCAATTAGGTTAGGTTAGCTACATTTTAAATATTTTAAAACATCGTGGACGGTTGATTTGGTTAGGATAGCTACATTAAAGATACGGAAAAAAGCATGAACTTCGGGGAACTTCGGGTTTTGGCTCTCTCGTCTGTGAAAAGAAGGCTTCCCGTGCAGACACGTAGAGCGAGTGGCCAAGTGTGTGGAAATAGGCGGAAACATTTTTGAACAACTTTGTCAGCTCGTTGCACGAAACTGTGATTCTAAACTGTAAACAATGCAGTCTGATGTTTAAAAAAAAAAAAAATTGTTGCCTAGGATTTTGGAACTGATTTTAGCTGTATTTGGGGTGCTGAATCTAAAAATGAAATTAGTTTTTTTTTCTTTCTATCAGCTCTACTTTTTGAGATAAGCGAAGCTTAAAATGTGTTCTACACAATGGGAACAAATACCAATTGCTCACTCAACGACAATGAAAGAAACTTATAGCACCATAGCTTTGGTCTTGATAAGGTATCGTGAACATCAATTGGTGATTTGTGTGGACTTAAAAATAGTAAACTTTCTCCTTGGACAGCAAAGTGACCACATAAAATATTCTTGTTTCTTGTGCCTCTGGGATAGCAGAGACAAAACACACCACTGGGTTAGACAAGAGTGGCCTAAGAGAGAAGACATGGTCATTGGAGGAAAAAAAAAACGTTATTAACGAACCCTTAGTTGAACGAGAGAGAATCATGTTTCCTCCACTGCATATCAAGCTGGGCTTTATGAAGCAGTTTATAAAGGCTCTTGATAAGTTCGGATCATGCTTTGCATTTATAGGGTAAATAATGCTTCACCTGAGTAAGGAAAAAATTAAAGCAGGAACATTTAACGGCCCAGAAATAAGAAAATTCATTAAGGACCAAGCCTTCGTAAATTCCATGAATGAGGCTGAGGGAAAATCCTGGACTTCATTTGTTGCAGTTGTCGGAAATTTTATGGGCCCACGAAAAGCAGAAAACCAATTTGAACTGGTAAACGATATGCTTAAAAATTTCAAATCTCTCAGGTGCAACATCAGTAATAAGATGCGCTACTTACACGGCCACCTGGATCGTTTTCCTGAAAATTTAGGAGACATCAGTGAGGAGCAAGGTGAAATATTTCATCAAGATGTCAAAATTATGGACGGGAAAATTTGGGGTTTGAAGCTGCAAAAAGGTGGGTTTTAGGCATTTTTCTTTCCTAAATATTCTAATTATAGTTGGTTGCAATATATAATTTATTTTTTATAAAAAATATTTTCAGAGAACAAATTTGTAAAAACACAGTGCTCACATTACCACGATTGAACTAAATGCACCATGCGCAACATAAGGGTTATATCACAGAAATCATAGTTTTAATATAACTACGAAACTAAATATATTATTGGAGGGGACGAAATTGAAGACTTTTATTATTGTGGGGACGTGTCCCCCCCGTCCCCCCCCCCCCCCCGGTTGCGACGCCCGTGGATTATTGCTGGAGTTTAAAAAGGGACTGTCCCAAGATATACTCAAGAAGTTCACGAGCAACGTAAACGGAATAGCTCAGCATTGTCGAGCTGATCCGTGCGGGTCCGTCTCCTTCGTAGAACATCCTGTTGCGTGAGATCCGTCTCCGGTTCCGTGTCATTGTAGAACGGTCTTATAAACGGAGCCGAGGGCACGCGAAGTACGATACGTCAGCCTTGCTGTTATCATAGAGGCACTTCCGGAGCTCTGCCCTGCGCCAGGGGTGCCCAAAACACGCCTCCCGACTGCTGCTCCGTAAGCAAAGCAATAAACACGTGCTGTTACAGTAAGCAAAGCAGTAAACACGTGCTGTTACAGAAGCCTTTAGCCTAAAGGATCCTTCAGAAGTGCATCGTAAACGATGTCAGCCATTTTTTTTTTACCTTCTGAATAGTTGTAAGGATCCTTAAACAGAATCACCGACGCAGAACAAGTTGCCTACGTCTTTTCACAAATCCTTGTGGTCTTTGAGGGGTTTGTTGCGCTTTCTTTTAGTAAGCATTTAATAATATTCTGTTGCGTAGCCAACAAACTGTTGTCTATGTCCTATAATATATTAATTTTTTCTTTCGTAAACACAAACAATTTACTGCATTTTTTCCCCTCTGTAACACCGGGTATTTTAGCGTCGAAAAAAATTCGTGCAGCCCTTCGCGACTATTTTCTCACCGAATGCAGCCTTAAAATTAAATGATCTTTTGGCTACGGCTACAACAGAAAGGGACATGTCCTTACTTTTTGGAAACAACAACCATTTAGGAAACTGACATTTGTCTGGTGGAGATCCCGATTGTGGAACACTCATCGTGAGTGTGATAGCAGAAGGAATAGTCGCGTCTGCCCTGGCTAGTAAACAGCTGTTGTTGACATTGTTAGTCATTCGGGAAAATAAACTGACGCTATTTACACATTAAGAACAATTTAAAAGGAGTATGTAGTAGAAGTTTTTGGCAGAAGACATGAGATAATTACTTGCCGAAAACACATAACAGCTGTGCTCAATGGCATGTTTTCATTACAGCACATTTGCGCACTTGAGTCCGTGCGCATTTGCACATTTGCACTCTCTTCACGTTTATGATTAAAATATTTTGTTTATTCTTTCCAAATGTAACGTATATGTAGGTAATTCTTATTAGTCTAACATTTAATGAATATTTTTAAATGTTTTTAAAACAAAGTTGTTTCTCGAGTATGAACGTGCTCCATGTCGAAAAAGTATGTTTTTTAAATATTTTTTATTAAATTTTTTTCATTGAATTTTTTTATAAATTTTAAATTTTTTCATTAAAATCGATAATAAATAAAGATTTTCAAGATGGCGGCCGTAACGGAAATTTCAACGGTGACGTCGTAATCCTAGATGACGTCAGAGGCTTATCGGAGGCTGTAGACATGGATGCTTAAGCCTCTTTTAGGATTTTGTGTTCTTTCTAAGGCAAAAAACTTTTGAGGTTTTTCGAAATCCTAATTTTTGAATTTTTGAGGAAGAAAACGAGAAATTTTTCCTCAAAACGGTAATTTTTGAGTCATTTTGAGTAATTTTTGAGGAATTTTGAGAAATTTTTGAGTCCAATATGGCCGCCGTGATGTCTCTAATCCAAGATGGCGGAAAACACCACCACCACCGCCTGGCGCCTGTGCCCGTAGCCCCAAAAACATACTACTTACTCACTTCTTGTTAAAATAATTGAAAATTTCATTTGTTTTCGTGATAGACGAAATATCAACAAAAAAAGCTTGGCTAAGGATTTTATTTTATACTTTTTTACAGTTTCAAGTTGTATATTTTTTTACGTCTGCGACTTTCGTGCTTTATGAACAGCGTTATTTTCTTGCACTAGTTGCGTGTTGGTTTGTTACGTCGTTGCGTTCCATGCGCATGCGTAGTTTATAAACTCGGCATTAGGGATGTTAAAAGAGACGGTGACGTATTCGTTTGTGTTAACCAACCGTAGGTAGGACTGGTAGGAGTGTAATGATCGAGGTGCTTTTTGGCGTGATTGGGAAATAAATTGTAACATGCGCTTATTTAAGTATAAAGCTGGATTTATTAATTACGCAACGGACGAAAGGTCGCAACAAGCAACCAACGCAAAAAAAAATCACGGTCGTTTATAAATAAGAACATTGCAAGAAGTCACCAACCCTACAACTTCATGTTAAAAAAAAAAAAAGTAGAAAACAAATTTATTCCCCGGTATACTTTCGATGATGCATGTTTATAATGAAAACATACTAAATTGCCAATATTTTGATTTAAAAGTATTATTTTATTTTAATGTGCGAAAGTTCATCAAGTGAAAACAATTTTTTTTTTAAAAATAAAAACAACGCCGTAACTTTATATGCACATAACGCCAGCGTCTTAAGTAAACGTTTTCGGAACACTTTACATGAAATGAGCATGGCGGAAATTCAAGAAGTAGACAGTTGGCCGATGCTTGCGTCTCGCGTGGTTCATAAACGAGTATTTGAAAACGTCGTTGCTGAACTTCTTACTTCTTGCGTTGGGTAGTTGGTGAACCCGGCCTAATCCTTTACAAGAATTGTTGCAACGTCCGGCGCCTGCCGCCACGAGGCGCCACTGTCCTGCTGAGAGGGCCTGGTGAAAGAGACTCCAGTTGAACCAGAGAGAGAGAGAGAGAGAGAGAGAGAGAGAGAGAGAGAGAGAGAGAGAGAGAGAGAGAGAGAGAGGAGGAGGAGGAGGAGGAGGAGGAGGAGGAGGAGGAGGAGGAGGGCTCTCAGCTGCACGCCGTGTCCTGGTTGGCTGGGACGAGGCAAGAACCTGGGAAGCCTAAGATGTACATCAAGTTCTGTCCCTGCCCGAACACGCCCGAATATTCACCTTCAGCCAACCTCGGGTTTATTTTTATATATATTTATATTTCTCTGTTTATTTTAATGTAGCTAAACTAACCTAACTAACCGTCCATAGTGTTTTAAAGTGTTTTTAATGTAGCTAACCTAACCGACCACTTTTAATATTTGAATTCATTTTTTCTGCGCAAAAATAAAACAAATCCCGAGGCTGGCCGAAGGTGAATATTCGGGCGTGTTCGGGCAGGGACAGAACTTGATGTACATCTTAGGCTTCTCCAAGAACCTTGGCCTCTCCGAACGTGTTCAGGATCTTCCACGCCTCGCTTCTATGTCGCACTGTTCGACGGGCACTCACTGTTCTTCACGGGAAATGCCGACCTTCGCAGAGCAGTCGGTTGAACCCCCAACTCTGACGTCAGGGTTCCGGTTTGAAAACCCGTTTGAGACTTCGGCGCGTGTGGCTTTTTATTTCTATTTTTTAAACTGTATAGGGTTTAATTTTTACGCCGCCCCCTGATTTACCTAATGGTATATAATTATGGCCTTAAATACTTTAAAAAATCTTTATTAATAAATCCGGGAGCTTTCGAGCCACTGTCGAGCCAAGCTCCAGTTGGAAGTGTTAATGTTTGAATGATCATTGTAAGACTACTTGTTGCGGACAGAGATCTTGAATGCAGTAATTAAATTTATAGTGTAGACTTTAGTAATACATAAAACTGTAATAATTAATTGGGCTATCCTTTACGAACGAAGTTTTCTCCCCACATTACTCGTAACAGTATGAAACACGAATAGAAACTGACGGGGAAGAAAGATATTCAGAGATAAATATGTTAAAACACATGTAGAAGTGTTTTTTTTTTTTAAATGAGGATAAAATTTGTTTTTAGAAATAGTATGCCTTTAATTAGAGGAAATTCACATTTCTTAATTAATAACTCGCCACGAGCAAAAGGGTAAAAAATAGGCCATGGACAGAGCAGGTTACCCAAAAACTCAAATGTTTGAGAGACGTCGGATGGTTCCTGAAATTTTACTGATGGAATATTCCATCGGGCATATGGCTAGTCTATAGGTACCTATAAAACAGTACCGTGACTGACTGACAAATAACGCACGGCTTAAACCGGCAGACCTAGAGATTTGAAATTAGGAGGAAATATTCCTTAAGTACCATTTGGGAGAGATTTTTTGAAATTCCGTCCCTAAAGGAGTAAAAAGGGGTGGTAACATTGTATGAAGCGAAATACCACTCAATGACACACTCTTAACGAATTCTCAGGCACTATAAGACCTACAGACTTGAAATTTGGCATATATATTCTTTTTGCTATGTGGACATCCACTAAGGAAATTTTATTTTACGAAAATCAGCTACAAGACGGTTGCGGGGTTGTGTAAAGATTAAAAATTTCTCTTCTTTCAAGCATATGTCCTACAAACTTGAAACTCGGCAATGATGTTCCTTACATTACATAGCCATCAACTGAGAACAATGTTTTCCGGAAACCAGCTCACGGGGGTGATTTAGCTCGGGCAACGCCCCGGGTATTTCAGCTAGTAAATACATGACCACGCGAGCATGAGCTTGTTTCTCGTGCGTTCGTGCGTTCGTCTTTGCTGCCCGTTGTTGAGGTTTTTCCACGACACCCAGCTAATCCCAGCAATGACGCATTGTTATTAAAAAAATATAGAGGGTTTTGTTATCAGTCCACACTTCAACATCGCGAGTATCAGACACACGTTGAAATCTACAAATCTTTGCCATTAACATGCGCGCAAACAAAGTACTCCAACAACGCGATGCAACAATGCGTTCTAATGGCCCGTATCGGGCTTTTGGCGATAACAACTCGGCACTCGTGCAGTTGGCTCCGTCGCGCGGAGAGTGGTGTGGAAACCCACAGTTGCCGATAGCAACACTTCTGACAGTGCTACAGTTTTAAACATCACGTACAAGTGCAAGGTTCAGGTGCACACCGCAATTATTATAATTTGTGAATTTGTACATTATTTGTACAAAATAATGTTCGCAAGTAATATTGAGTTGGTATTCTTGCCCGGACGTTCGTGCTTTGTGTTGTCCCATTATCTCCAATTGTAAAAGTTACTCGTAAACCGTTCCCTGAACAGCTTTACAGTATCAACTACACACACGAGTAAGCATAATAAAAAAAAATTAAGTCCAGTTATTGAATGTTCGATTTTTTTTCGATGGTTAAAATATTTATGTTCAAATGAGACATAAATTAATATATGAAATTATGCGGTAATTTTCGTAATAAATACTCAGACCCGGGAGGATTGCAGTGTGCCATGGCACCCTCTTCTGTGGATGCTGCGGCTACAGCTCTCCTCGGCTGGCTTCTTCGCGTCTCTCGCGCGGTTTCGACCAGCTCGTTCATCTTCCTATGGGGCGGTCTGCGTATCCTTGGCCGCAAGGTCGCGGGGGGCGCACAGCAAGGCAGCTTCTGTATCGTTCTCTGCAGCTCAAACTGCCTTTTTGGGTCGGAGCGCGTCATTTGACATAAAAGTCATATATCTCCTAAACGTCAAATAACTATAAATCATACAAAATTTACAATATTTCAATCTATAATTCAAAGTTTTATCAAACTTAACTAGTACGAAGAAAATGTCTCTTCCATACTATCAACGACAAAATAAACAAATGTTTTCTGAACAGGTAATGCAAGCAACTAGAAGACATTTAAAGTAGAGTAAACTGCTATCTAGTGGCAAAACTCAAAACCAATTCGAAACTATACGGAAACTAACGAAGGAATATAATGTTCGACAAATAAAAATATTCTATTTACAGTCACTTGGCCTAAAAGTCAGTTGCCCTAAAAGTAATTTGACCTAAAAGTCATATCTCCTAAAAGTCATATCTCCTAAACGTCACTTGACCTAAAAGTCACTTGGCCTAGGTCAGTTGCCCTATAAGTCATTCGACCTAACAGGCATTCAGCCGAAATTCATGAATGACTTTAGGGCAAGTGGAGTGTACTCTTTTTGGGCAGCAACGCTGCAGCTCCGCTTCTGCTGCTCCTCGGTCGTCGTCGGTGCTGGTGGCTGTGGTGGTGTCTTCCCGGTGCTGCAGGTCCTGCGCTGTGGCTGGCTCGGGTGTTCGTGGTTCGCAGGCCGGGGTTTGTTCCCGAGTCGCCCAGACGGCTGGGGATGAGACTTGCATATCCGCCTGCATCGCGCTGCTGTCCAGCATTGTGCTGGCATCTGTCGTGAAGATCGTCAGCTTTTCAAGGCTTGTCGGAGGTGGTGATGGCCACCGGGACCATGAGGGTCCAGGCTTCCCTCTGTCCGCCGCCGTTCCTTCATAATGCTCGGCCTGGGCGCGTGTGACAGCGATACCAGGAACTATTATGTTCCCATAACTCGCTACGTGGGAAGTCAATACAAGATTGCGACCCCGTCACTTTATTCGAATCATCAGAAACGACGGCGGGGCTCCAAGTGTGCGATTTTAAGATTAAAGGTGGCTCACGGTCCAGAAAGTAGTAAAGTAGCTGTCGCTCTGTTGCTTGGCTCTAATTTAATTAGTGTAGATGTCGGGCGGGGGGAGGTCGCCCTTTCCCCCCAGTCAGGTGGCTAACTGATGCATGCGAGTGTCGTGATGTCTGTATTTAGAGGCTTGTTGAATATTCTGTGTCAAAATGGCCTAGTTAAACTCGTTGTGCGTGTAGTGTAAAGCTCCAAGGCTGACAACAGGGTTCCCTCTGTCCACCCGATGGAGGTGTTTATATACCTTTGGTGGGGGGAAGGGGGTAAACGAACTTCTTCGCCTAGAATGACTGAGAACAATCAACCAAAGCCTCGCGACAGAATTGGCTTCCGATCACGTCGGAGTGACGCGGAGCGAGGCGGGCGAGCCTAACCTTCCAGGGATGCCGATGGACTACTGCAGCGTTTGTCGCACAATTGCGTGTGGGCGTGCCACCGGGGGCTACTCTTAAGAGTCAAGTCCTGGGATTACAAGCGAGAACGTCATGGGTGTCACATGAACACCCGTAACGCACCAAGATGAAATTTACTTATTGAAACGAATATTATCGACGTGTTAAGCTGGCTGAAACAGTTAGTAGAGGCCAATGATTATACAATACTAGTGCGAACTGCTGTAGCGTGCCTAAAGTGCGCGTAGAGTCGCAAGTGTACACAACTTTAATTCGACGACTGCATTAGCAAGAAGGGTTCAGAGTGACGCTACGAAGTGAACGCTTGGTTTTTATCTGCCTCCAGATAAGGAGATGAGATCGCACTTTGCACTGGGAAGCTGGCTGACCCGGGGGTTGGCGACCTTTGACTCCATTGGGATCTGAGCCGCCACGAATCAACTGAATCTTGTAATTGCTGACCCTGAGGGCAATCATTTGCGGCGGCAGAACGATCCAGACAGGGAAGCCTAAAGTTGTTCACAGGGATGAAAGCCACGCCCGAATAGTTCCGAAGTTCTCCGAAGTTTTCAGATCGCTAGTAAAAAAAAATCATATTGCATGGGTTTATATATTTTATGGTCATAGAGCATTTTAAATAACGGTAACCTAACCTAACCTGTCTTTCATATTAGTTACGTTAATCTTACCTAATTTATCTTCTCGGGAAAAGTTAACTATTATTTATTACACTGACCTAACATAACATAACCTAGCATTTTACTTCGGTAAACTTCGGAACTGTTCGGGTTGTGGTTGTGGCCTTCATCCCTGTGAACTGTAGGCTATCCATCCAGACGGTTAGGTGTCTGGGGGAAGAGGTGTGGCTGAAAGAAAGTTGCCCGCTGACGTGGAGTCCATGTGGCAATGGGGGAGGGACGAACTACATGTAGATGAGGTGGAGTTACCCCAGAGATAAGCGAGTCCAGCGTGCCTTGCCAGCCGCCCTTGGCTGGTTGCCTTGTGACAGTAGCTACTCGAGTAGTATTTAAATGGGCATACTAGATCAGGCTTCAGGCTGTGGTGCCGGTGCCGGTGTCCGCCATCTTGGATTTGTGACGTCACGGCGGCAAAAATTCCTCAAAAGTCCTCAAAAATGACTCAAAATGACTCAAAATTTCCCGTTTTAAGAAAAAAATTCCCGTTTTCGAGGGAAAAATTCCCGTTTCGAGGGGAAATTTCCCGTTTTATTCCTCAAAAATCCCAGCGGCTAGAAATGTCCTGATAGAGGCTTAAGCATCCTTAACTCAAGCCTCAGTTAAGCCTCTATCAGGATGTGACCTTGACCTTTGACCTTGACCCCGACGGCCATCTTGAATCCACCATCTTGGATGACGTCATTTCGTTTTCTCGAACATTCCGGCATTGTGTTATCCGCCATTTTGAATTATGACGTCATCGTTGCAATTTACGTTACGGCCACCATCTTTAAATTTATTATCCGATTTTAATGAAAAAAAATTTTAAAATTATAAAAAATTAAATAATAAAATTTTTAATAAAATATTTAAAAAACAAACATTTACGACACGGAGTTCGGAGTCCTCGGTTCGAACCCGGTGAGGGCAAAAAAAATAAAAATGGTGACCGATCCTTCCCCTGTGGTGGGGGGTGCTGGCAGACTGACCCCCACCACTTATGTCAATGCACATATACCATCAGGTAGTATGACGTCATGTCCGCCATCTTGAAATTTGGACGCCATCTTGAAAATCTTTATTTATTATCCGATTTTAATGAAAAAAATTCCAAAATTCATCAAAAAATTAACGTATTTGAATTCTGTTTGATTATATCGATGTACGTCCTTGGTTCGATTCCCGACGAGAGTAAACAGTCGATCCTTCCTCCATGAAAGCTACCTAGACTGATCTATCACCACCAATACCAAGGTATATATCGTCAACTGGTATGACATCATGTCCGCCATCTTCTCTTCATCCACTGGAGACCACCATCTTGTTTTCGTCTGCTAGAGTGTGCCGATTACATGTAGTATAATTAACTGGTCACCACACCTTTGACCTTGACCTTGAACTTTGACCTTGACCTTGAAATTTGACCTTGACCTTGAACTTTGACCTTGACCTTGAAATTTGACCTTGACCTTGAAATTTGACCTTGAAATTTGACCTTGACCTTGAAATTTGACATTGACCTTGAAATTTGACCTTGACCTTGCAATTTGACCTTGAACTTTGACCTTGACCTTGAAATTTGACCTTGACCTAGAAATTTGACCTTGAACTTGAAATTTGACTTTGACCTTGAAATTTTACTTTGTCCTTGAAATTTGACTTTGTCCTTGATGTCCATCACGGATCTGTCATTTTATGTTCAGTACATGCTACCAGGAGCGACCACCTGCTGGAGTACACCATCTTGTGCGTGTACTCGTATTACCATCATGCTAGTTTTATTCTAACATGCTACAGTGCAGTAATCATTTATTATTACTGAGGTACCCACCATCTTGAAATTTGACCGCCATCTTGAAATCATGTAATTATTTAGCTAGAAATGCGGGAAAAATTCCAATAGTCTCCGAAAAAATCATTTATTAATTTACAAATCGAATAAATGGATCCCTGTCCACGGTTCGATTCTTGACCAGAGACAGTTGTAACTAATTATTAAATAAATGTTAGGTTCTGTTTTCCATTACCTTTCGCAGAATTTATTAATCATTCACTCTACGAAAATCAACTCAAGTCAATATACCGGACCAACGAATTAAATCAGTGTCGATTAGCCTATTATGAAAGTCTAATTTTTCAATAATCTGAATAACATAAAAGCCGTTCATGTACAAAGCCACACATATAGATCAATTGCCTTCAGTCCATGAGACCGAGTCATGTCATTATCAGACGTATAGGCTAGTCATTTCAGGACCACATGACCTTCGTAATCCATCGTGACATTTTTATACATTCTAAAGGACCAAGTAACCTTGTAAAATATTTTAGTAACACCAAGAGGTGATAAACTAGTAAATATTCAATCACTACATTTTGTACTACGCGCAATCAACAAAAAAGGAAGCACCGACAACGAAAAGACAGCACCACCAACGAAAAGACAGCTCATTTGGAAGCACCGACAACGAAAAGGCAGCACATTTGGAAGCACCGACAACGAAAAGGCAGCACATTTGGAAGCACCGACAACGTAAAGGCAGCACATTTGGAAGCACCGACAACGAAAAGGCAGCACATTTGGAAGCACCGACAACGTAAAGGCAGCACATTTGGAAGCACCGACAACGTAAAGGCAGCACATATGGAAGCACCGACAATGTAAAGGCAGCACATTTGGAAGCACCGACAACGAAAAGGCAGCACATTTGGAAGCACCGACAACGTAAAGGCAGCACATTTGGAAGCACCGACAACGAAAAGGCAGCACATTTGGAAGCACCGACAACGAAAAGGCAGCATATTTGGAAGCACCGACAACGAAAAGGCAGCACATTTGGAAGCACCGACAACGAAAAGGCAGCACATTTGGAAGCACCGACAACGTAAAGGCAGCACATATGGAAGCACCGACAACGTAAAGGCAGCACATATGGAAGCACTGACAACGTAAAGGCAGCACATTTGGAAGCACCGACAACGAAAAGGCAGCACATTTGGAAGCACCGACAACGAAAAGGCAGCACATTTGGAAGCACCGCCAACGAAAAGGCAGCACAGTTTGTATGCATCATCGAATAAGGAAGCACATTTGGAAGCTCCATCAACTAAAAAAGGCAAAAAGGAAGCACAAGTTACGAGATCTAAGTCTTAGTAAGAAATCATAATACAAGAAATAAAAACATTACATTCTTATAATTTAAATTATTTATTTTATTGCTTTACATTATACAAATGCAAGTAAAACAAGTCATTATTGTATGTAGCCAGCATTCCTCAGTTCCTTGAGTATGAAGGATATTTCTTTGATGCACGAATAGTTTCCTGCACAAAGCGAACCATGTAGAAGTCTTAGCCGGTCAACCAATATGTTTGGATCTTTCCATGATGTGTAATCATTCTCTTCTACCACCATCTTCCTTGCACCTTTATAATAAATATTATGATCTCTGGTGTCTTCCGTTTTACCACCAACCTCAGGGTAACTTTCATGTTTGAGACGGTGATCATCACAAGCTTGATCAGATTTATTTAATATATCACGTCGTTTCCATCGTTTCGGTCTCAGGACACCGCCACATTCTTCGATCTTGGCAGCTTTAGGTGCTTCATCATAGTCTATGTCTTTGTCAACAGCCTCAGAGTCACTGTAACAATCACCGTAGAAGGAATCGTCTTCACCCAATTTACCGTAATAATTCGATGTTGATGATGTTGAAGTGTCTTCATCGTCTTCATGCTTCCTTTTTAGGAGTCCATCATTTTTACAACGTAGGAAAGATCTACTTGAATTCGGCTGGAATATATTCTCACTTTTCACGTTAAGGATTCTTCCATTGTCTTCATTCTTCCGTAAATCATCAACCTTCTTCACTTTAAGTTCTTTGTCGAGATCAGAAGATCCAAGAAAATTATTGTTGTAATGCAGATCACTCTTCCTTAGGCTAGTAGATTCATCGTTGTCCTCTAGCTTGTACGCAGGCTTGGCGCTACAAGTTCCGCCATGTCTTTTTAGGCTCTCTCTCCGCGTAAACGACTTGCTACATCGAACACAACTTATCATATTGCGCAGTGGATTTTTAACACAGTCATTCTTCTCGTGTTGTCTTTTATTCTTTCTCAAGATAAACTCTTTACTGCAAAACTTACACCTATGTTCTTTCGATACAGCGTCAGATCCCAAATCGGAATTCATATTAGTTACTGAGACTAATGCCAGATACCAATTGAGTGTTTTAAATTAGATTCAATACTTAAATAGAAATTTTTTCATATTTCATCAGCGAGAATTAATATATCTCATGCAAAAGTACTTTAAGCATGTAGTTCTGCTTTTCAACAACAGATGTCGCCACATGTTGCTTGCAGGTAAATAATATTTAGTTCTTTTATGCGGGATGCGGGATGCTCACTAACGATCGCAAAAGGATGGCTTCGCTAGACTCCAAGGAAAAGGAAGTTCGTCTTGCATGTTGGTGCTCCACAGATGTCTCATGGCGTAATATTAATTTGACTGAGTAATGATATTTGTTAATTCCACCTGATAAAAATATTGCAAGTTTTGATTTAGTAGCAGAAATTATCGAATTAAATGTAACTCCAAATAAAATGACATGTCTCATTAGACCAAAAAAATCCATGCAGAGAGCGGTTTCTCAGAATAGTCAGAAACACTTGAAGAAACCACAGGAATGATTGCAAGAACACGGGAAAAACCATCAAAATATTGTCAAGAATAATCAGGAGCACACTGAGAAAACCACCATAATATTAACAATTATAATCGGAAGCACACGGAGAAAACCATCATAATATTGACCAGATTAATCGGAAGCACACAGAGAAAACCACCACATGTTTTCTTTGATATCATAAAATTACAAGAAAAAATATTTAAATATAAAAATAAATTAATAAAAAAATAAAAAATGCATAAATTTCTGGCTTGTACAAGAACTCTATCTTTGCTCAACAATGATAAGTTTACAAGCTAGCAGAAACTGTTTATGCATTTTTTTTTTTTTATTAATTTATTTTTATATTTAAATATTTTTTCTTGTAATTTTATGATATCAAAGAAAACATGTGGTGGTTTTCTCTGTGTGCTTCCGATTAATCTGGTCAATATTATGATGGTTTTCTCCGTGTGCTTCCGATTATAATTGTTAATATTATGGTGGTTTTCTCAGTGTGCTCCTGATTATTCTTGACAATATTTTGATGGTTTTTCCCGTGTTCTTGCAATCATTCCTGTGGTTTCTTCAAGTGTTTCTGACTATTCTGAGAAACCGCTCTCTGCATGGATTTTTTTGGTCTAATGAGACATGTCATTTTATTTGGAGTTACATTTAATTCGATAATTTCTGCTACTAAATCAAAACTTGCAATATTTTTATCAGGTGGAATTAACAAATATCATTACTCAGTCAAATTAATATTACGCCATGAGACATCTGTGGAGCACCAACATGCAAGACGAACTTCCTTTTCCTTGGAGTCTAGCGAAGCCATCCTTTTGCGATCGTTAGTGAGCATCCCGCATCCCGCATAAAAGAACTAAATATTATTTACCTGCAAGCAACATGTGGCGACATCTGTTGTTTAAAAGCAGAACTACATGCTTAAAGTACTTTTGCATGAGATATATTAATTCTCGCTGATGAAATATGAAAAAATTTCTATTTAAGTATTGAATCTAATTTAAAACACTCAATTGGTATCTGGCATTAGTCTCAGTAACTAATATGAATTCCGATTTGATATCTGACGCTGTATCGAAAGAACATAGGTGTAAGTTTTGCAGTAAAGAGTTTATCTTGAGAAAGAATAAAAGACAACACGAGAAGAATGACTGTGTTAAAAATCCACTGCGCAATATGATAAGTTGTGTTCGATGTAGCAAGTCGTTTACGCGGAGAGAGAGCCTAAAAAGACATGGCGGAACTTGTAGCGCCAAGCCTGCGTACAAGCTAGAGGACAACGATGAATCTACTAGCCTAAGGAAGAGTGATCTGCATTACAACAATAATTTTCTTGGATCTTCTGATCTCGACAAAGAACTTAAATTGAAGAAGGTTGATGATTTACGGAAGAATGAAGACAATGGAAGAATCCTTAACGTGAAAAGTGAGAATATATTCCAGCCGAATTCAAGTAGATCTTTCCTACGTTGTAAAAATGATGGACTCCTAAAAAGGAAGCATGAAGACGATGAAGACACTTCAACATCATCAACATCGAATTATTACGGTAAATTGGGTGAAGACGATTCCTTCTACGGTGATTGTTACAGTGACTCTGAGGCTGTTGACAAAGACATAGACTATGATGAAGCACCTAAAGCTGCCAAGATCGAAGAATGTGGCGGTGTCCTGAGACCGAAACGATGGAAACGACGTGATATATTAAATAAATCTGATCAAGCTTGTGATGATCACCGTCTCAAACATGAAAGTTACCCTGAGGTTGGTGGTAAAACGGAAGACACCAGAGATCATAATATTTATTATAAAGGTGCAAGGAAGATGGTGGTAGAAGAGAATAATTACACATCATGGATAGATCCAAACATATTGGTTGACCGGCTAAGACTTCTACATGGTTCGCTTTGTGCAGGAAACTATTCGTGCATCAAAGAAATATCCTTCATACTCAAGGAACTGAGGAATGCTGGCTACATACAATAATGACTTGTTTTACTTGCATTTGTATAATGTAAAGCAATAAAATAAATAATTTAAATTATAAGAATGTAATGTTTTTATTTCTTGTATTATGATTTCTTACTAAGACTTAGATCTCGTAACTTGTGCTTCCTTTTTGCCTTTTTTAGTTGATGGAGCTTCCAAATGTGCTTCCTTATTCGATGATGCATACAAACTGTGCTGCCTTTTCGTTGGCGGTGCTTCCAAATGTGCTGCCTTTTCGTTGTCGGTGCTTCCAAATGTGCTGCCTTTTCGTTGTCGGTGCTTCCAAATGTGTTGCCTTTACGTTGACGGTGCTTCCAAATGTGCTGCCTTTTCGTTGTCGGTGCTTCCAAATGTGCTGCCTTTTCGTTGTCGGTGCTTCCAAATGTGCTGCCTTTTCGTTGACGGTGCTTCCAAATGTGCTGTCTTTACGTTGTCGGTGCTTCCAAATGTGCTGCCTTTACGTTGTCGGTGCTTCCAAATGTGCTGCCTTTACGTTGTCGGTGCTTCCAAATGTGCTGCCTTTACGTTGTCGGCGCTTCCAAATGTGCTGCCTTTACGTTGTCGGTGCTTCCAAATGTGCTGTCTTTACGTTGTCGGTGCTTCCAAATGTGTTGCCTTTACGTTGTCGGTGCTTCCAAATGTGCTGCCTTTTCGTTGTCGGTGCTTCCAAATGTGCAGCCTTTTCGTTGTCGGTGCTTCCAAATGTGCTGCCTTTTCGTTGTCGGTGCTTCCAAATGTGCTGCCTTTACGTTGTCGGTGCTTCCATATGTGCTGCCTTTACGTTGTCGGTGCTTCCATATGTGCTGCCTTTACTTTGTCGGTGCTTCCAAATGTGCTGCCTTTTCGTTGTCGGTGCTTCCAAATGTGCTGCCTTTTCGTTGTCGGTGCTTCCAAATATGCTGCCTTTTCGTTGTCGGTGCTTCCAAATGTGCTGCCTTTTCGTTGTCGGTGCTTCCAAATGTGCTGCCTTTACGTTGTCGGTGCTTCCAAATGTGCTGCCTTTTCGTTGTCGGTGCTTCCAAATGTGCTGCCTTTTCGTTGTCGGTGCTTCCAAATGTGCTGCCTTTTCGTTGTCGGTGCTTCCAAATGTGCTGCCTTTACGTTGTCGGTGCTTCCATATGTGCTGCCTTTACGTTGTCGGTGCTTCCAAATGTGCTTCCTTTACGTTGTCGGTGCTTCCAAATGTGCTGCCTTTTCGTTGTCGGTGCTTCCAAATGTGCTGCCTTTACGTTGTCGGTGCTTCCAAATGTGCTGCCTTTTCGTTGTCGGTGCTTCCAAATGTGCTGCCTTTTCGTTGTCGGTGCTTCCAAATGAGCTGTCTTTTCGTTGGTGGTGCTGTCTTTTCGTTGTCGGTGCTTCCTTTTTTGTTGATTGCGCGTAGTACAAATGTAGTGATTGAATATTTACTAGTTTATCACCTCTTGGTGTTACTAAAATATTTTACAAGGTTACTTGGTCCTTTAGAATGTATAAAAATGTCACGATGGATTACGAAGGTCATGTGGTCCTGAAATGACTAGCCTATACGTCTGATAATGACATGACTCGGTCTCATGGACTGAAGGCAATTGATCTATATGTGTGGCTTTGTACATGAACGGCTTTTATGTTATTCAGATTATTGAAAAATTAGACTTTCATAATAGGCTAATCGGCACTGATTTAATTCGTTGGTCCGGTATATTGACTTGAGTTGATTTTCGTAGAGTGAATGATTAATAAACTCTGCGAAAGGTAATGGAAAACAGAACCTAACATTTATTTAATAATTAGTTACAACTGTCTCTGGTCAAGAATCGAACCGTGGACAGGGATCCATTTATTCGATTTGTAAATTAATAAATGATTTTTTCGGAGACTATTGGAATTTTTCCCGCATTTCTAGCTAAATAATTACATGATTTTAAGATGGCGTTCAAATTTCAAGATGGTGGGTACCTCAGTAATAATAAATGATTACTGCACTGTAGCATGTTAGAATAAAACTAGGATGATGGTAATACGAGTACACGCACAAGATGGTGTACTCCAGCAGGTGGTCGCTCCTGGTAGCATGTACTGAACATAAAATGACGGATCCGTGATGGACATCAAGGACAAAGTCAAATTTCAAGGACAAAGTAAAATTTCAAGGTCAAAGTCAAATTTCAAGGTCAAGTTCAAATTTCTAGGTCAAGGTCAAATTTCAAGGTCAAGGTCAAAGTTCAAGGTCAAGGTCAAATTTCAAGGTCAAGGTCAAATTTCAAGGTCAAATTTCAAGGTCAAGGTCAAATTTCAAGGTCAAGGTCAAAGTTCAAGGTCAAGGTCAAATTTCAAGGTCAAGGTCAAAGTTCAAGGTCAAGGTCAAAGGTGTGGTGACCAGATAATTATACTACATGTAATCGGCACACTCTAGCAGACGAAAACAAGATGGTGGTCTCCAGTGGATGAAGAGAAGATGGCGGACATGATGTCATACCAGTTGACGATATATACCTTGGTATTGGTGGTGATAGATCAGTCTAGGTAGCTTTCATGGAGGAAGGATCGACTGTTTACTCTCGTCGGGAATCGAACCAAGGACGTACATCGATATAATCAAACAGAATTCAAATACGTTAATTTTTTGATGAATTTTGGAATTTTTTTCATTAAAATCGGATAATAAATAAAGATTTTCAAGATGGCGTCCAAATTTCAAGATGGCGGACATGACGTCATACTACCTGATGGTATATGTGCATTGACATAAGTGGTGGGGGTCAGTCTGCCAGCACCCCCCACCACAGGGGAAGGATCGGTCACCATTTTTATTTTTTTTGCCCTCACCGGGTTCGAACCGAGGACTCCGAACTCCGTGTCGTAAATGTTTGTTTTTTAAATATTTTATTAAAAATTTTATTATTTAATTTTTTATAATTTTAAAATTTTTTTTCATTAAAATCGGATAATAAATTTAAAGATGGTGGCCGTAACGTAAATTGCAACGATGACGTCATAATTCAAAATGGCGGATAACACAATGCCGGAATGTTCGAGAAAACGAAATGACGTCATCCAAGATGGTGGATTCAAGATGGCCGTCGGTGTCAAGGTCAAAGGTCAAGGTCACATCCTGATAGAGGCTTAACTGAGGCTTGAGTTAAGGATGCTTAAGCCTCTATCAGGACATTTCTAGCCGCTGGGATTTTTGAGGAATAAAACGGGAAATTTCCCCTCGAAACGGGAATTTTTCCCTCGAAAACGGGAATTTTTTTCTTAAAACGGGAAATTTTGAGTCATTTTGAGTCATTTTTGAGGACTTTTGAGGAATTTTTGCCGCCGTGACGTCACAAATCCAAGATGGCGGACACCGGCACCGGCACCACAGCCTGAAGCCTGATCTAGTATGCCCATTTACATACTACTTACTCGCCTGCGAATCCACACGTCCAGACCAAATTTATTTCAGAAAACTTTCTTAAAATGTATTACCACAGAGAAGTATCAAGATCGGACCAAAACAAATGTGTAAACTCACAGAATACAAGCTCAATTTAGCCTGTTTGAGCCTGATGACTGGAAACAGATGACGGTTCCTGAAAAGTGGTAGTTGTTTTGTCATAGTAAACCTACTGTGTTTCGCCTGTGCTGTCGTTGCCGTGTTGCCAGAATATCTGTTTAGTTTCATCGCTGGGTTCGCTTGTGCTTCGCTGTGTTGCCCAGATTATCTGTTCATTATATAATCGTTGGATTCTTCTCTTCTGTCGCTGTGTTGTCCAAGGAAGCCTACAGCCTAGATTCATAAAAAAAATAAATTGGTTGTCTGTAAAGTCGGTTTACGGACGATAGTTTAACGTGACAACATCATAACAAAAAAATTGATGAAATGATTGCATACTTTTATGAATAAAATTGAATCATTTTTATTGAATTATCACTATTTTGTATGGATACAAAAAAGGAGTGAAATTAAATCTACAAATTAATTGATAAACGTACTTTTATTTGCACTCATTAATTCAAATATGTTTATTACTTTAACGAAGAGATTATTTTAACTATAACTTTTATACATGTTTGCTATTTAACTTCTTCCAATCTGTGTTATTCTGTTAATGATAGGACGATGATAGGAAAAGTAGGAAACGAATGGGAGTGTTTCAAGTTTAATGTGCCTGGAAAAAGTCAAATCGATGGTTGTTCCAATCGAGTGGAAGAGAGATAGATGCGGCGCAAGCGTACAATGAGCGTAACGGGACAATGTGCGTTACGGGACACTTTTTTGTGTGCAGCCGGCGTTCATCAATTTATTAGACGTTTTCACGTCAAAAAATGAAGGGAAATTGGCAATTGACCACAACCTGTGACACGGAAATTTCTCAGACGGAAATTAATGCCAATCAAACTCGTTATCACTGGACTGGGACTGGATGCGAGAGCGTCCAGAATGCTTTGCCATTGTGCTGCATTACCAGTTAATGTTGCAACTGCCTCGTCGTTGCCAGTCTAACTGTGTTCGTCTGTGCTGTGATATTTTTCTGAATCTTCCACGGAATTCTCTGTGCTATTTATGCTTTTAACGTTTGAAATCGACTGATTTCGGTTTGTTTTCTGTGTGTTTGAGTATTCATATTTTTTGCCCGTTCTTGAGGTTTCTCTTTGACACTCAGTGTAAACATGCAACTATGCATGTACACAACTATGTTGTAAAAGAGAATGTTTCCTCCAAGATTTATCCGAATACAGTACTCGGAATGAAAAAAAAAAATTAAAATGTATCACAGTCTCACTTACTTAATAAATATAACCTACCTGCCACGAAGAAAATGTCAGTGTTACAATCTTATCAGTGACATTGCCATGCAAGATGTTCTTGAATATACAGATGTTGATAACAGAGTTAGACAACTTAATCTCGCAGTGACATAATTTTTTTTTTTGGGTCGACATTCACCCCTGCGAAACTGTAGCTTGCAAAAATGTGATTTGCTTCGAAACAAAGAGGATTAAGATTAAAGTATGAAGCTTAAAAGAGCGTATCTGTGTTGGTGAGGCGGGAGGATATATGCTAAGCTCGCTGGTATCACCTCTAAGCCCAAGGCTGTGTGTGGACAGGCGCGCAGTCTTTACGTCGTGCGCAGAGCAACTGTAAGATCTGAGTGATAACCGTAACATTATATATGGCGGATAAAAGAAGATAAAATGTTGTAATACAAGTCCCTCCAGTACTTTTCATGCCTAAATGTCATTCTGATAACATGCATTTTTAGCCATTTTCAACCCTTCTATAATACAGTTTAAAAACGAAATAGGAAACAGAACTACTATCTGCCCTCCTAAAAGACACCACTCGGATATCTTAACACAGTTTTTCATTAGCGTGCTTTCTTCTGAAGCTCTGTACATCTTAATATATGCCAAGGTAGTCAACGGCATGGTATCCTAAATTAATTTTCTTCAGTTATTTCGTGTTTTTCCCCCCCTTCGTTATTTTTTAACAGATTCATGAATACTACCGTTAATTGTTAATAAAATATTTTATAAATTCAATAAGTTTCATTTTATTTTTTTTAGAAACTTTAAGGCCAATTTATGCACGACGTACAAAAAAAATAAGTAATTCATGTCAAAGGCTAAACACAGAAAAAAAAAAAACCCACCAAATAAGGGAAGCAGAATAATTTAGGATACTACCCCCATAAACACTTCCGGACTAGAATCAAAGACTGTTCGGGATCATTACAGACTGCGAAAAGGCAGTCAAAAAACTAGGTAGCTAATTTCAAACACATGCTGAGAAAGAATCTTTGGAATAACTACTTACCATTATCACTTCCCGGCTTACCTTCTGCTTGAATCTGTGTGAGAATGCGTGAGTGACTGGTTTTAATATAATACCTACTACTTATTATAATATTGTTTGGCAACACCGAAATTTTTAAAATTTTAATTACTTTCCATCACGTGCATGCCTATGCTTAATTTTTAGTTACCTGTAAAATAGGTTGTTTTTTTTGTTAAATTTTTGTAATGGTTACCTCTTAACATTTGAACATTTAGGTAAAGCTTTATTATGCTTTCTATGTTATTACCTATTTTACCGTCTATTGTGTTGATGTTATGCTTATTTTTATATAAAAAAAATAAAATGCATGATGTAATAGAAGAAAATGTATGGTCAAGTTGTAAAGAAAAGGCGTGTCACCTTATCTTCTTCGCTGCAAATGAAGACGATAATAAATGAATATGTAGATGTATAGATGTAAAAGCTTTTTGACGGAATGAATTTTCGCGGCGAGAGAGTGTTGAGGGGGGGGGGGGGGGGGTGTAGTGCCCGTGGCAGTGGCGTAGCCAGGATTTGTGTATGGGGGTGTTAAGCATGGCCCCCTCGTATTAAAGCGGGGGGTCCGGGGGTCCTCCCCCGGGAAAATGTGGATTTTAAGGTGTGAAATAGTGCTATTTTAGCAGTTTTCGGTTCTTAAATTTAAATATTGTAATGGTAAAATTTTTATTAATTTTAATATGAAATTTGTTTGAGTGATGAATAAGAAATTAATTAAAGATTTGGTGCTAAGGGGGGGGGGGGGGGTTTGAACCCCTAAACCCCCCCCCCCCCCTTGGCTACGCCCCTGGCCCGAGGGAATAAAAAGACTCGCAGTGAAAGGTCCCGTCGGGGAATCGAACCGAGTCGCCTTGGTAGCAGCGCGAGCTCAGCGTCCTTCTCCCGGACTGGACCACACCCAGGAGTCACGGTAGACAACATTCCCGCTGTTCCCGAGAGATGTCGGCACTGAACCACCGCAGCGATTGATTTAGTAGGTAACCGTGGTTCCATCATTTCCACGAGGGGACGAAAGGATATTGAAACCGAATCATTCATGCGGTGCGTTAAGACGTCATAACATGAGAGCGCGAGAGCTAACACGATCGAATTTGTGATTTACGGGAACAAAAAAAAAAAAAAAATTGGTTGTCTGTAAAGTCGGTTTACGGACGATAGTTTAACGTGACAACGTCATAACAAAACATTGATGAAATGATTGCATACTTTTATGAATAAAATTGAATCATTTAAATTTTAATAATAAAAGAACAAATACTTGAAATTATACTAGTAATCAGACTTTTAAAATGCAAGAATAATTAACCTTTATTGCCGAAATTGTTGTTGTAATAAGCAATGAAAACCACATTAACTTTTCACTTCACTTTATAAACAGTCGAGTGGAAGAGAGATATATGCGGCGCAAGCGTACAATGAGCGTAACGGGACACAGCGTAACGGAACAATGTGCGTAACGGGACACAGCGTAAAGTAACAATGTGCGTAACGGGACACAGCGTAAAGTAACAATGTGCGTAACGGGACACTTTTTCGTGCGTGCAGCCGGCGTTCATCGATTTATTAGACGTCACGTCAAAAAAAAAAGATCATTTGGGAATGTTTGTTTTGAAGGCAGGGGCGGAGGGTAGGCCCGGGGTATATGCGGCCCATCGGGAGGAAAGCTAAAGAATTGTAATGGTACTAACGTAGACACTCATCTTCATGTGTATTATATTAGATTATTTTCATAATACGAACTTCAATGCGAGACGTTGTTGCCCTCTTTATTATTATTTTTTTTTCTTTTTTCGTTTTTCCTCTGGGCGAGTTAAATACTGAGAAAAGCGTAATTTACGTTTAGCGTCGTGATATTCTTATTTCATTTTTTAAATGACGATTTCGTTGTGTCCAGTAATTATACATATATTATTTTCGGGTCATATTAGTTCAACTTCTAATATTTCTCATTGACCAAACTATTAGCCAACTGTGGTGTTTGAGACAAATATTTATACGTAAAACATTTTTACAAACGGCAAGGGTAAGTGATAGCAGCAAAAAAAAAAAAGAAAAAAAAAAAAGCGAATTGATTATGTATCGTATTTAGCAATCAAACTATTTTGAGAAAACGCAGATGGCAGCACCAACGCTCTACAGCATATTTTGCATTGCAGCACACTCGCATACTTGCGCGCTCGAATACTTGCACACATCTTTCACACGTGCATACAAGCACACTCGTCAACTCGTTTCAAACAGAGTGGGTGTACCATGCAAATTCCCTATACTTCTACCCGCGAAGTTTCAGTTTTAAAGCTGGGTTCACAATCAAAACACGCAAGCGACCATGCGTACGACCGTGCACACGACTTGTGCGAAATCTGTTCACAATTGAAATCTTAAAGAGTTAATTTCAGGTCAATGAAATTTCGCGATGTATCTGACATATTTTTGGCAGTGTCAGGAAGTTAACTATTATAACTGCCAAATTATTATCCCGTGATATCTGTATCTGACCGACAATTTGTGAGCACAGTTTTTCAAGATATAAATTAGAGTTATATAACATTTTTAGCCAACTATTCTGACCACGATACTATTTTTATTTACAATTTTCGCTATAATAATAGCAATAATTAATTTTTAAATCAGGAATTACACCCGAGCATTGTAATACATATCTCGAAAACGTCTTGGCACAATATGATTGGTAAATAAAAACATTTCCCTAGTCACGCCAAAATGGCTTCCTCCTCTACTCACATTGATTGTTGCGCCATGCGTCCATAACAGAAATAAAATATATTCATTTCCCTTCTACGACCGTCCTGTGCGCTAATGAGAATCAATTGGGTTCGAGAACATGGCGGCCGAATCTTGTGCGCACGCGCTACTGTTACTGTTTTTTTTCTTTTCAAGTTGTTCACCCTGTCTTGGCGCGCGTGGCGGCCGCGCACAGACTCCGGGTCCAGGCGCGGCTGACGTGGCAACACCGCGGCAGGTGTGACCGGCGCTCTCTGGGTTGCCGGAGGGCGGAGCGCAGCCGGATCATACCGGTTTCGTCCGGTTTTCTCGCGCTCTCCCTACCCTAACCCAGGCAGTCGACACACACACACAGACGCTTGCAACCATAGCCGCTGCTCTTGTCTGGGCAAATGCGCGCGCTAGTTTGATACATCGCCACTCGACTCTGCGACTCGGCGTTCATTTCATTCCCCTTCCTCTTTTCCACGAAACCAGTCCATTAAACATTTACATTTCGTGTTTTTAGGTATAAGATCAAAACCAAGACATTGAGCCAAACAGGCTCCAAAAGACAATACAAAAGGTTTTTTAAATTTTCCTTTTATTAATAACATGTTTAATTAAAATAATTTCTGTACATATATGAATTAGTTTTAGGCAAAATAGCACTGAGTGCTGGGATGTCGCATTATAAACACCAAACCTGTACAAGATGGCGCCAGCGCAGAAGTCAAATTCGTTAGTCTCTCCAAATAACAACATTTTGAATGATAATAAGTGCGGAAAATGCTCAAAAGTGGTGCGCAATGGCATCCTTTGCGAAAACTGCGACAAATGGTATCATTTTAACAAATGCAGTGACGTAGGAGAGGGAAATATTCCGACCGACGAGTGGTTTTGTGCCACGTGTTCAACACGAAACGGGAATGATGAAGTTGGTGACGAAGTACTTGTCTGCAAACGTGAATCAAAGGAATGCGCGCGAATGATTGATACTCTAGTTGACGAAATTGCGTCGTTAAAAGAAATAATAAAGATTCTTACAGAAGAACTGGCGGGTAGGCGTGCTCCACGGACAGACAGTGCTAGTGCTCAAAACACAAATACATGGTCCGACGTAGCAAGAAAAAACATCCGAAGAATTCCAAAACAACTGCATCCACCTGAAGTTGTCCCGGTCAGGAACAGGTTTGATGTTTTTACCAGTGAAGTGCGGGAATGTGGTGTGGCTGAGTTCAAACCCCCAGCAAAACCAAAGGCAGAAAGGAGAAAAAAAATATCAGGTAAAGTAACACTGTATTCTGACAGCCATGGACGCGGACTAGCATGTACAATGAACGACTCCCTGAAAAACATGTCAGTCATAGGAAATGTAAAACCTGGTGCTAAAATAAACTCTGTAACAAAAGACTGCAAATCTAATTGTAAGGACTTTAACTCTAAAGATACTGTGATAATCATGGGGGGCAGTAATGATGTAAACAAAAATGAGGGAGCCAAAGTGATAGGAAATTTAAAAAATAATCTGTCTGAACTAACCTCAACAAATGTTGTCGTGGTGAGTCTTCCTCTTAGGCATGATTTACCACAGTGGTCTTGTGTAAACATGGAAGTAAAAAAAACTAATGCTCAAATTGGCCAACTATGCAGGCACTTCAAAAATGTTCACATGGTAGATATCAGTGACTTTGAGAGAGAACTTTTCACAAGGCATGGTCTTCACCTAAACAGTGCTGGTAAAGATTTGTTAAGCAGAAAAATTTGCAAAATAATTGAAAGCATAATAATTAAGCAAGTATCAATCCCATTAAAATTTCATTCATATCAGGGAAACTAAATACAGAGGCTGAGTTTACCAAAGTAACTCAGCCACCTCAATCATTTTCAAGTTCTATTTCAGTTTCTTCTCAAAAATGTTGGTTTGAAACCCAGATTAAAAAAAGTCAGCCAGCTGTGCAACCTAACTTAAGTTCAAAAGACTACGTAAGCTGTGAACCATTAAACATGTTGAAATATAACATCAGTAGTAGATTGAGTCAATTAAATATTGTTCCTAATTATATCCAATGTATAAAAAGTAAACACCTTGAGTTAGAACAAAACATAAGTGACCCCAGATGTAATTTGAAACCAAATGGTGTGTGTCAAACAAAACAGTGCCTTAGAGCAGAGTCCCCAGTAGAAAATAACTCAAAAAATTCAAAACTTACCTCAAACAGTAATTTGTATAATATATTACACGTAAACATCCAGTCAGTAAGAAATAAAACATTGGACTTGGAAACTGTTCTACATACTGACTTAAATCACTACAGTGTAATTTGCCTTACAGAACATTGGTTAAATGATCAAGAGCAGTCATTAAATATTATAGATGGCTACCAAACAGTCTCAATTTTTTGTAGAAAAAATGGCTATGGAGGAAGTTGTATTCTAGTTGATAGTTCAAAAAGCAGTAACTTTCAGGAGTGCACAAACATAAAGAATTTAAGTGTTGAAAATGAAATTGAATGCAGTGCAGTAAAAATAAATACAAATTTATACCATATTACAATTGTATCAATATATAGGCCACCAAATGGTCAAATAAAACTCTTCTTACAGCAGCTCGAACTAATTTTGACATTGACACTTAAAACCTCTAATGACAAAGTTTTGCTGTGTGGGGACTTAAATGTTGACTATTTAACTAACTCTAAAATTAAACATGAGTTCATTGATATGATGGAAACATTTAATATACAAAATTGTATAAATGGCCCAACTAGAATAACAGAAAATACTGTATCACAAATTGACTACATGCTGACAAATCTAGAGATGTATGATGCCAAAAATATAAATCTAGGATTGTCTGACCATATGGCACAAACTATCACATTACATTTTAAAATGGAAATTCGTAAAACAAACATTAGCTATAGACTCTTTAGTGATGAAAATATTTCTCAAATGAACAGTCTCTTATTGAAGGAAAATTGGGAAGATATATATCTCACAAATGACACAAATAAAATATTTAATTCTTTCTTAAACATCTATTGTAGAAACTTTGAAGCAGCTTTCCCTTTGAACCATAAAACACTAAAAAACCCGTATAATTTAAAAAAAGATAAAAATTGGATAACTAAAGGTATTAAAATATCTTGTGCAAAAATTAAAGAACTACACCGAATTTATAAAAAAGGGAACACTACTAAAGATTTTGAAATTTTTTATAAAAATTACAAAATTATATACAAAAAAGTATTGAAATGTGCCAAACAAAACTACAACAATCATAAAATAGAAACTAGTAACAATAAATGTAAAACAATGTGGAAAATTATCGGAAATGCAAATGGGAAAATAATAAAACAACGAACAGACAAAATCTCTTTAAACATAGAAGGAAAAAATGTACATGACTACCAAGCTGCGAATTTCATAAATAATTACTTCATAAACATCTGTAATAATGAGACACCATTAGATACAAAGCTAAATAAAACTTCTACTTTGCAAACGTGCGAACTTCCTCATACCTCCAGTTCACTATTTTTAGCACCGGTTACAAAAATGGAACTCATAAAAGTACTCAAGAGCATAAAAAACAAGCATACACAGGACATATATGGTATATCAAGTTTTATAATGAAAAAATGTTTTGACCCTATAGCACAACATTTTCTTTACTTAATAAATACAGTAATAGCATCTGGAATATTTCCAGACAACATGAAAACAACTAAAGTAATCCCCCTACATAAAAAAGGTGACAAAACAAAAATAGAAAATTATAGGCCAATAAGCATATTACCCTCATTTTCAAAAATAATAGAAAAAATTATTTCAAATAGAATTATACAGTTTTTAAACAATCATAATTTATTATGTGAAGAACAATTTGGATTCCAAAAAAATAAATCCACTACTACAGCGACTTACCACCTTCTTAAACACATCCTAGAGTATCTGGATAAAGGTAGTGAAGTATTTGGCATTTTTTGTGATTTATCAAAAGCATTTGATTCTGTACATCATGGAAATTTAATAAGAAAAATGGAAAATTATGGTATAAGAGGTATTGCCATTAAACTACTCTCATCATACTTAAAAAATCGAAAGCAAAGGGTTTACCTAAAAGAAGATACTATGGAAGTAACATCATATTGGGATACAATTAAAACTGGAGTTCCACAAGGAAGTATACTTGGGCCGCTACTCTTTCTTCTGTACATAAATGACCTTCCTTCTCAAAAAATAAATGGAAAGATGATACTCTTTGCTGATGATACAAATATTGTTATAACAGCCCCGAATAACACCGAATTAAATGCGTTAGCCGTAAACACTCTAGATAACATGGAATCTTGGTTTAAAGAAAACAGACTAAAACTAAATCTGAATAAAACAAACTTCCTACACTTCAAGAGAAACACAGTGTTCAATCCCACACACACTTCTTACACTTATAACGGTCAACTAATAGAGGAAAAAAATTCAACAAAATTTTTAGGTTTTGAAATAGACACCCACCTAAACTGGCACTCGCATATACACAACACTGTTAAAAGACTAACCCGTGCTTGTTATGGTCTTAGGGTGATTCGAATGTTATTGTCTAAAGACTATGTAAGATCTGCATATTTTGCAAATTTTCATTCCATTATGAGTTACGGCATGGAACTTTGGGGACACACAGCAGAAGGAAACAGAATATTTAAGCTTCAGAAAAAAGCAATTCGACTAATTTCCTTTTCGAAACCATCATCATCCTGTAGACACCTATTTCAAGATCTCAAAATTATACCTTTTTACTGTCAATATTTTATCCAGCTAATGATTTTAATGAAAGATAACATACATCTACACAAAACAAATAGTGACATACACCCGTATCAAACAAGAACTACACTCAACCTCAGAATACCATCTCACTCCACCAGCCAATATGCCAAAAACTGTAATTATGTGGGAATCTGCTTATATAATAGTCTACCTCGGCATGTTAAAAATATTAATAATAAAAAATTGTTTGCAATAGAGTTAAAAAAAAATAGCTGAAAAACAGTTTTTTTATTCTTTCAAAGATGTAGAAGACTATATAAAAATAAAAAATAATAGCAAAGATTTTATAGGGTAAATTCAATCCCACTTGTAATGTATGTTAACTAATAAGTAAAATGTAATTGTATATTATTATTATATTTTTTTTATGTGAAATTGTATGTTTTTGTTTTTTGTGAAATTATATATTTTGTGCTTTTGTTTTTTGTGAAATTGTATATATATTTTTTTTTTTGTGAAACTTTATATGTATATATATATATTATTTTTTTTTCCTATATGTACTTGACATGTATCATACCCCAGAAATGGGGTCAAAGGATATGAAAATAAATAAATAAATAAATAAATAAAAGTGCAAAATATGTAAATAAAAAACTTTTGAATTGAATTGATACATAAACAATTGCATATTAAAACTGAAAATAATACTTGATACAAAACAAACTTGAAGGTAAACTAAATATACAAAGATAAACAGAAAACTTATTTGTATCTTAACTCGAAATTTGCATCGAGCCTGCTACTTGAAGCTGCAAAAGATCCTGATAAGCTTTTGGATGAATGTACGGGAATGGCGGCATAGTGTTGTTTGTGGATCGTGTATCGTGGCTGTGTAGATAATTTAAATTGGCCAACAGGTGGCGAGGGTCTCCAAGCTGCAGCGCATTATAAGTAAGAATCAGTGTGTGCATATTTCGTCTTTGATTGAGTTTCAACCATTTCAACTGCTGACAGTTCTGAGTTAGATGGTCTCGTGATTTAAGGTTGAAAATAAATCTTACACAGCAGTTTTGGAGCTTCTAAAGCCACTTTGCCAGTTCATCTGTTATATCAGGAAACAAAACATCGCAGTATTCAAAGTGAGGCATAATTAAGGTGTGGACAATGATGGTTCGGGGTAAATCAGATCAATGCTGATCGGAATTACCCCGAATGATCTAAATTACCTCAAAAAGTATTTCGATCAATAAATGTTATTAATATACAATTTTTTTATTACAATTATCAATTATGCAGTACACTTCACAGATGCCTCGGCATAAAACACGAACACAAAAAGTCATGGAACGCTGAAACATGTATGCTGCTGTCGAAGCAGTAGAAGGAAAAAAGAAAACTGAAATTTATTGTACTGTATTGTATTGTGAATATATTATATAATGTATTGTATGAATAATCCGAAAGAAAAATTTTCAAACCAAACCAATGATGTCAAAGGGCAAGCAACCAAAGAATAGTTAATCCACTTTTTTTGATTAAACTATTTTTCAGTGAAACTTTATTGTTCTATTTCACTTACGGGTTAAACATTTATTTTTAGTGTTTAATTATTTTTTTCTAACATTTGAAGTTTTCGCTTATTTTTTAAATATCTATTTATGTTAAAGATGCAGTACAAAATTACGTGTCTTCAATATTGCTAAAAGTGTTCATTGGCATAGTTGACATGAAACCATAGTTTAACAGTTCCTAAACCTCAAATATTGTTTACGTTAAGCTTCAGTTATATGTTTGGCTCCTTACAAACTCAACTATGTTAAAAGAAATTCGTAACTTATAAAATTTCACACTATTTCATACTTACTGTAATTTAAATTTTTTAATAAATGTGTGTTCATACTCAAAAGTCACTGTATATACCAGTACAACGTCATCGATAAACGGAGATGTACGAAAAAAAAAAATAATGTTGCGTAACTTGTTTCTGCGGTAATCTCTCCACGACGTGTGTTACATCGCAAAACGCGTGTGTACGATCACCCAGCTGACGCAGCAACACGCGGCGGTTACGACGCCACGTTGCGGTAGGGTTGGCAAAGGACGCTGGGCGTCGAGTCGGAAAGGGGGAAGTGAGGCGTCGAAGCCCGTCAGCCGGAGGGGATGACGCAACACGGCCGGTGACTCGCATCACGATAGTCGGGCCGGGGTCCCAGCGTCCACCGCGATAACCACTTCCCTGTCGTGTCCTGGGGGCCGTTTCGCTTCATCGACTCCTGCCAGCCATTCTGCAGGCACAATTGCGCGAAATTTACTTTGCTGGAAAAAAAAAAATTGGTTGTCTGTTTACGGACCATAGTTTAACGTGACAACGTCATAACAAAACATTGATGAAATGATTGCATACTTTTATGAATGAAATACAATAATTTTTATTTTAATAATAAAAGAATAAATACTTGAAATTATACTAGTCATCATATTTTTAAAATGCAAGAATAATTAACTTTAATTGCCGAAATTGTTGTAGAAATAAGCAATGAAAACCACATTAACTTTTCACTTCACTTAATAAAAAGTCGATGAAACAGTTCACGTGTAGATGACTTGTAATTAATTTTAAAAACTGGCGTTTAGCTATAAAGTTTAAATATAATTATGAACAAGTTTTCATATAAATAAACTTTAATCAAATATCTATAATCAATTATATGAATCACCATAATTTTTTAGTCAATTGTAACATAACCTATTATTACTGCACTCGCCGAAAGCGTAACGGAACACAGCGTAACGGGATACTTCTTCGTGCGTGCAGCCTGCGTTCATCGATTTATTAGACGTTGTCACGTCGAAAACAGGAATAGGTAACAGAAATACGCCATATTGGTGTTCAAATGTTTTTTAGGCCTTGAAGCCCCGGTCTACCATGGCTGGCATACATAACGGGCGTGGAGAGCTCCAGAAGAAACCACACGATTTGAAAACTACTCAACATTTCCGAGCGGTTGTCTGCTTACGAAAACGTGGAAGGTAGTTTTGTTTCCGTATTTCGTTTTTTAAAACTGTATTTTTAGAAGAGCGAAAAAAGGTCACAAAACACGTGCTTTCAGAGAGTTTTTATTTTTATTTTTAAATTCAGATTGTAGAAAGCTCCCAAGGGCCTTGCACTACACTTTTATATCCATTTCTCCGCTATCTAATATAATGGATATCGCTCAGATTTCACAGTTCTCCTATGCACGAGAGAAGAGCCTTTGCGCTTAGAGGCGATACCGCACAGGAAGCCCCAGGGAGCGGCGCACTATCATGACACGAGTCCTCGGTGTCGTCTGGCCAGACCCGCTTGCAGGGCCGGTGCAAGGTAAATTGGCGCCCTAGGCGAAAAAACCTTAATGCTACCCCCCCCCCCCCCACCCCCCCAACGGCCGGACACCCGAAAAAAAAAATTTCTTGCCTCAAAATACATCACGTAAGCCAAAGATTTTGTCAACAATCAAATGTAAGCAGGCTTGTTTTTTTTGTTTTTTTTTTACTTATTTACTTATTACAAATCATAAACAGGTCACCGTGAACTTTAAATAATTACTTGTGTCAATATAAAAAATTCCAAAGTGTTACAAAAATCCATTTTCATCTAGTTTGAATAATCGTTAAACATAGTATGAGCTGTTGTGTGTCGTGCTGCGCCGCCCCCAGCTACTAGGCGCCCTGGGCGGCGCCGGCCCTGCCCGCTCGGCACGTAGGAACACGGCACTGTCCGCGCGGAGGCGGGAGACTCGTCTAGCAATCTGCGGCAGCAGACAGCCTGGCCTCGCTGCGACTCGGCGTTCATTTCATTCCCCTTCCTCTTTTCCACGAAACCAGTCCATTAAACATTTACATTTCGTGTTTCTAGGTATAAGATCAAAACCAAGACATTGAGCCAAACAGGCTCCAAAAGACAATACAAAAGGTTTTTTTAAATTTTCCTTTCATTAATAACATGTTTAATTTAAATAATTTCTGTACACATATGAATTAGTTTTAGGCAAAAGAGCACTGAGTGCTGGGATGTCGCATTATAAACACCAAACCTGTAAAGTGCAAAATGTGTAAATAAAAAACTTTTGAATTGAATTGATACATAAACAATTGCATATTAAAACTGAAAATAATACTTGATACAAAACAAACTTGAAGGTAAACTAAATATACAAAGATAAACAGAAAACTTATTTGTATCTTGCAAATGGCGTGTGTTATTCCGGCGCGTCTCCCCTGAGACGCGAGACCCACCGCGCACTCGATGCAGCGCTCCAAGGCCGAGCTGCCTATTTTTAGGCGCACAGAATGGGGCGGCACCAATTGTCAGCCATTTTCTTGCTCCTCGTCCTAAATAACCCTGCGCCGGCTAATAACGTAGGTACAAGCGGACTGTGTAAAAAAAAAAAAAAAAAAAAAAAAAACTCTGTAAGTGGGTGGGGTGAATTTTGTACTTTTGAGGGGAATTTGGGCTGGGGGCGGAGGTGAGCGTATGACCGGAAGGTTTAGGTTGGTAGGTATAAAATAACTCCCAGATAAATGAGCCAGAAATGTTTAAGTACGTAATAGACCCTTAGGCAATTTTTAACACGTGTATGACATTCTAGAAAAATTAATTTTATTTTATAATCCCAGCTATTTTAAATTATGGTACTTATAAAAAGGGGGGGGGGGGACTATCGCGCACCTATCGACCCTCCCATAGGACCGCCACTGAGTTGGTTCTTTGGCGAAAGAGCACTTTTGTCCTAATTTTGTGATTTAGTTCATTCATAAGACATCAATGGGCACCAAAGCTTGCACCTTAATCGTAGGATTCCGTGGCCAGAATCACTAACTACTTTTTTTAGTTTCTGGGTTGACGTCAAAGGCCAATAATCACCCTTGAAAAAGGCTGCAGCAATCTAGGCTCTCATAAGTATAAAAGCATATGGTTTGAAAGACTACAAATTTTACAAATTTTTAAGTGAATTATGATCGGGCAATGATGCTAGATTAATAATTTCTTATTCGTGTATGTATACTTCCACTTTTAATTTTTTTTATAGATGCAAACCAAATGCGCATTAATAATATAGTATTATTGCGTTTATGTTAAAAAAAATGTAAATGAAAACATTTTTTTAGAGGATGATCTTGGGTCAAATGAACCACTAAAATAAAATTACAGTTATGAATAGATAACTATAACTCTTTTATAATGTTCTTAAGTAGTTAAAATCTAGTGAACTTATGTTTTTTTTTCTCTCTCACAAATCATCAAAGATAGCTCGGCTTGCTGTTGCGAGAGAACCGTCACGAGATTAATAGAGTTATTGCCACATGGAATTGTGACGGTAGCTGTCACGGCAACATCGCTGCAGAGCAGTGGCATAGCCAGGATTTGTGTATGGGGGGGGGGGGGGGTGTTCAGAAGCATGCCGCCCACCCCCCCCCCCCCCCCCCCGTATTAAAGCGGGGGGTCAGGGGGTCCTCCCCTGGGAAAATTTGGATTTTAAGGTGTAAAATAGTGCTATTTTAGCAGTTTTCGGTTCTTAAATTTAAATACTGTAATGGTAAAATTTTATTAATTTTAATATGAAATTTGTTTGAGTGATGAATAAGAAATTAACTAAAGATTTGGGGCTAAGGGGGGGGGGGGTGTTGAACCCCTAACCCCCCCCCCCCCCCTGGCTACGCCCCTGCTGCAGAGTAATTATTGTCTCGTGCCAAAGAGGCCTTACACTGGAATAACAGCCAGCGTGACGGCGTGATGCGGAGTTGGCGATGCGACAGGACAAACACCGCGTTGTTGTTGTGAACATGCTGTTATCGTCCACGCGTCGAACAAATATAGACTATTCAATATAAAACTTTTCTTGCCATTTCATACACACATATCATACGATGATAGCATTCAAAGTTTGCAGGAAAATTTTAATCAACATGATTTAGGAGAAACGCGTTGAATAAAAATTAAACATTCAATTAAAAAAAAATCACCATGAGTGAACACATTTAAAAGATTTCACAAAAAAAAAACATTTAGTAAACAAATCATTCGGAAATACTCAAACTGTAATAGTATTACCAACGAACCATTTAGTCTTCTTTCGAAAACAAAATTCTTCGTTTAAATTAGTAACAACGCGCCCGCTACGCTATGGAAATATATGTCTATCGCATCAGCCATTTATTTGGCGCTGACTTCACGGATGTATCGAACGTTATTGGTTATAAATGCATTCGTGTCCATCGCATCGCGTTCTTCGCGCTATCGTGATTCCAGAGTTACATACAATAAACATATGCATTTACATAAATGGCTCGGTTGTGCTACTTCAAATACACAACACAGGCTGACAACTACTCAGCTGTGATAGGCGAAAAATTACTAAAGCCGCCATACTCTACAGGCCCTGTTACTGTAAGATTTTAATTTTCAAACTATTATTTTATAATAAATTTTCTAGGGGCAATGTTAGCCGAAATATATCTTTCCTTTTCTGCCATCAAACAAAGTTGGACAGATAACCTCAAAAATTCTTTAAATCCGTCATAATATCAAAGTTTATTACTAGCGAAGGCTCAAACATTTATAAATTAGTATTTTTTAATTAAAATAACGCCATAAAAGTGCTGGATGCAAAATTTGAACTTCTGATGATTTTTGTACATTTATTAACTTTTGGAACATCTGTAATCTTAAGTTACATTAATACCAGTTGCGTTGTAAAATGAGTTTTCTGCAGATAAATAACTTCACATATGGCAATAATATTCACGTTATTTTATCATTATAAACTATTTCGTCTCGCATGTGTCTTTCGCTATTTCAAATATTCGATTGGGTCGAAACGCGGCCATTTCTGAAACGGAAACGATTCTGATTGGCTCAATTTCGTCAAAAATCCAACTCATTTTGGAGACAGTACCATCCATATACAAAATATTTGGTTGAAACTCAAGTACAACAAACATGTATAACAAACATGGCCTCGCTAGTGACGTTTTATGTGTCGCAATACCTCCAACATTTTTTTACCAACTTTATTGGAAGGTGTGATAGGGCCTTAACAAATGTTACAGACTATCTGCGCAACTTGTACTGAAAGTGTTGCGCGTTGCCTATCAGGCTTTCAGACACGAACTTATTATCTGTGTACTGTTGTTTTGCGTGTTATAACAAACACAATCACAACCAGGTTAGTTTAATGTAATTTGAAGATTAATGCTGCCATTTAATAGTTAATACTCTCTAGGGACTACATTATTCACTGCATAAATTAGGGTGGTGAGTCTAATTTTTTTTTTTACGAAGAATGTTAGTTCATGGTTATAATTTCTTGCTCAGCGCAAATTTTTCTCTTTGCATAACATAAAGATTAAATGAATATCTGGACGATATCATCTATGATTCGCATGATTTATATTTTGTACTTAAGGAAATATTGAGAAATACGGGAAACATATATTTTTTTTTAAACCCCCGAAGATAGAATCGACGTATAATAAAAACACAGCTATATAATTATAATAATTTATTCTTAGTGTAAATAAAAAAAATAAAATCTGAAATAGTTTTGTATAATACAAGTTTACTTAATTTTAATTGGGATGATGGCCAGGTTTATTGTAATACACACTAGCCAGTGGCGGATTCCAGGGGTGAAAGGAGGGTTGGAAGGGCTCAATTTACACAGCATAAAATAATTTTTCTGTGAATAAATGGACAAAAAACACTAGTTTAATTACTCTGGATCCGCCATAAGATCTCTAGAAGAGATGTGTCCGATTGTTCTTACCCGAAGAGTGGCAACGCCAAAATGGAAGCGACGAGAGAAACACAAAGGAATACTCCGAGGAAACCCCACGAGCGACAACCAGGCTGAAATCGTAGACGTCAGCAGTGAATTACCACTGACACATGTGGGTTGGACGAGATAACGAATTGTTAAAACTACCAGAACTACCCTCTTATAGTCATTTATTACATTATAAATGTTGGTTATTTTTGCGCGTAATTGTTCTCAACAAGCAAAGACCCCAATCTACGTTTTGTTTTTGGACTCGGGCCAGTCACAATTTGCGCAGCGTGGCGACCTTGCTGAAGTGTTTACTACGGGTTTCGTTTGTCGCGTGGTCGTGTGCGCCTGCGCTCTCCCGCCATAGGTATATAAAACGATGGAACCACTTCAAAAGTTAGTGTTCAACGTTCTGTTACCGGCGGCGTTTCGCGCACAAGCAAGCCAGACGTGGGCTAGCGATTTGCAACGCGCCTTTTTTTTTGTTCCCGCAAAGTTCCACGACAGGGTAAGCACTTACGGCGTGGAGTGTACTGCTGCGCTTGGTTTCTGTTCACGCTGTACGACCACGTGGTGGGGAAGTCAGGTTATTGATTACCGAATAAATCAATAAAGAAGAAATATTTTAATCATTACTGTGACTGGAACGCTTTTATTTTGAAAATAATAATTGAATCACTAATTTTAAATAATATTTTTCAAGTGAATTAGAAAGTAGTTAGCATTATTTTATTGCGCAGTCAGAAAAAAAAAGCATAAACGAGAACGGCAACTGCACCAGCCAATAGCGTGCAGCCAAACGCGACTCGCGCATGCGCAGTGGCAGCTCGGGCCATCGATCTGCGCGCGCCTCACAGGACCCGACTAGAACTATCGACCGCGTTATAAACAAAGACGCGGGCCAGTTGCTTCAGAATAGGAAGTGAGACCATCGAGCTCGGACGTACGTTCGTGCGTTGACGCTTCGCTCAGCGCTGCGCTGAATTTTCTCCCAGTTTAGTCAGTGGCTGGACTGACTTGCTGGTTTTGGGATCAGTTCCCTACCGTCATCATGGTTTGGGGTTAGTAAATTTACATCGGAGAGATCTCGGTGCGTTTGGCGCCTTGAGTTCTAAAGGAGAGACGCTTCTTAACATCTTGAAGAAAGGAGTCTGCGAGGCACGGGTGCCCACAGAGAATAACTTGATGTCTGTGGTCTAAAACAACAAGAACGGGCTTGAGAGAAGGTCAGAGGATTGAAAGAAAGTTTCCATCTGGTCGGCTGTGGGGAAGGAAGTAGCAAGTTAATTAACAAACCCTTAAAAAATCCATCCAGCAAATTCAAGATGCCGAAGAGCTCAACAAGTTTTTACACCAGTAACATGTCTATCGCCAGCGAGCTGGGGCTGGATCGAGCCAAGGACTTCGTGAAGGGGTCGTTGAAAGCACTGAACATCGGGGGCTCCACTGAACATCGCATCACCCCCGAATGCGAGCTGCCCATTTTGAAATCTTCGGGCAGTGAACTCTCTTTCAGCCAGGAGAAGGAGGTGAGTAGACTTGTCGAGATGCGGTTTTTATTTGCGAATTCAGTTCGTTATATACCGAACGGTTGTAATTCTGAGGACTATTTAATGGAAATGATACGTTGGTCTCTGTTGGGTTGTATAAGTAAACGTTAGACGAAAGTTTTTTAATCTTTCAAATTGTGTATGATTATAACGCGGGAGAACTTGGTCAACTTTCGAAGTAATCTTTTCATCGTTATTTTTTTAAAATTTAAGTTGACTTGCTTCAAAGTGGTTTTGTATCAATGAATTGAACTTTCTTAAACACTTGTGATTAACTGTAAGCAAATTATTTTTAAAAATGAGGACTGCGGCTTGAAACATTTTTTTTGTTCCTCCTAACTCCATTGCCAACAGCGGTAGCAGCGATATGTTTGTTTTATGAAATAGGCGATCGTTTATTCTAATCAAAGTGTGCCAAATAGTAAGTTTTCAAAATATTTTAAAAGACTTATTCAAACGCGCATTAAGTTTCTACGTTTACAAAACTCCGCTTACGCAAACGCGTGTTCGCAACATTTTGTAGGGGACAAATGTCCCGGGTTGGGTTGTCAATGTGCGTATTTATTACCTATTATTCTCATTAAGTAATAAGCACATTAAAATTTCACGTTGTTTGCTAATCGTAGACAAAGAGAAAAATAAGTAATCACTGTATAGCAAAATACCGTCTATTTTACAACAGTGCATTTTTAATGTAGGTATTTTAAAGTGAAGTTAATCATGTTGGATTTTGGCGTGAAATTAACTATTAGATATTTACCGTTACCTACATTTTATTCGATGTTCATTCATTTTCAGAAGAAAAATGGTGTCAACCAAAGTTACAGTAGACGTAGTAATGATATGAACATTACTAACTGGGATAGGTGTAGTATGCGATAAGTCACAAGCGATGACGTGATCAAGCGGCGCTTAAGCCATCACTATAGTAAGGTGTCTTTCATGTAACGTGTCTCATTCGTCAATTTAATTTCTTAGGACCAGTGATACCTATTTCCCAAGTCACTCGCAAAGCAAAATTTGTAAATGAACAAGTACAATGGAAGGATAGGTAGGCCATGGGTACTAATTTTGAGAACTAAAATGTGAGACAAGTTAATATGACTGCTGTAGCTGTTACCAACAGTAAAAATATTTACATGATAAAAGTTAATGTAAATGGAAAAAATATATATAGTACAAAAGTTCTGTTTTTAAGGTCCCTGTCAAGATACAAGAATGGTGGCACCCACGTTACTACACAGATGACATTAAAATGGATAATTAAAAGTGAAGTTCTAGAAATGTTGCAATGCGAACTTGAAAAAATTACAATTTGGAAAGTTTTTTTGTAAGACAGGTGCTAAGCTTACTTGTTTTGAACTACTAAGACAAAAGAATCAAATAATTTTTAACTTGGTATAATACTAGAATTAGTATTTATATTTAAAATTAAGTATTTTTACATGTTTTTTAATGTTCCTGCAAATACATGCGTAAACACTGGATCAACTTACGAAACAAAGGGGGGGAAAAAATTAAGTACCTATATAAACATAAATTCATCTAGTTTTAGTGTGTAGAAGGTGACTATTTTCATCTTAATATTTTGCTTGAATTATGTTTTTTTGTTTAATTAACCTGTTTCGCTGGCTAACAAAATTTGACTAGGTATATTTCTTTAATACCTACACTAAGTAACAGTGAAGTATTTAAGATTTCAGGTTCACAATTGTGTTCTTTAATTTTGACACTTATTTAAGGCCCTACTTTTTGGATTAACCAGCATATTTTTGTATAGAGTAAAATGATGGGTTTGTTTGAGAGACATAAACTATTTTTAAACAGTGCATTTGTCTTGTGGTTATTTTAAGTCCATAAATTACCTTATTAACTTAAAAATTTAACAAATTGTAACTAATACGCAAAAAATCAAGGATGATTTTTTTTATTTACGAGCAATTCAATTGTAGTGGGGTATGCATTGGTTAACGTGTCAAGAGATGGAAATTTGGTGGTTACGTGACTTTTTCTGCTTGTTCGTTTGCAGTGAATAATGTTGTGTTGGAAGTGTGTGACCCTCGTGTTCTGACATGGGTGTTGTTTTCTTTTCAGCGTATCGAGGGATGGACGCCCCTGCTGGTTCTCACGGGAGTGGCCACCACTGTCGGCTGCTCCGTCCCAGTGGGTTACAGCATTGGCGTGATGAACACTCCTGCTGCCGTAAGTGCACCTCTGTTCCATGCTTGATTCGTGGAATGCAGTGCAAGTAAAGAGGTTTTTTTGGTTTTGTCGCGTGTTTCTGTGGAACTAAATATCTTGTGGGTAAAATTCTAATGTTGCGGCTTCTCTGTAAATGAACAAAAATTCAGAAAATATTTTTCAGTACTACAGACCCTGAAAACAGCGTTTTATAAATTTGTACTGGTTTTTGAGAAATTTCAGATTATTGGTTACATTACAAAGCTTGTATATTGGTGTGGCTGCCGCAATTTTGCGCTTTTTATTGCACATCTGATCCATTGGTTCTCAGTAGAGAAGAACGTTTATTTTATTTTTTGTATTTGGATTTTGTGATGCAGTGAGAGGTAAATAAAAAAATAAATTGTTTTATGTATGGCTGTGGGCTGCATGGGTACTAGATTCCCTACTGTGTATCCAAAATTAAGCGTCAACCTTTGATAGGGATGTTCCTTAGCAGTAGGGAGGCACGGAGTGCAGACTTGTTGCGTGTGATAGCACGTAACCTTACCTAAAAAAGGAATTTATTATAAGTTTGACACTCAATCCTTTTTTAGCCAAGGTTACGAGCTATGGGATCCTCTTGCATTGAATCTTCTTGGTTACATTGATGTTATGCGAGCACCGTTCTACCAGCACCCAAGTGTCGCACAACACACTTTATTACTGAAGCGTTCTGTGGCCCCATCGCCTAGAGTACTCCGGCGCACGTCCAAATTGCTCCTGTTGAGGTGAAGTGCTTGGACAGTTGTGCCTAACCTGACTATCCAGGGTGGCCATAGATGAGCTGGAGGTCTCGTCAAGGGGCGAAGCCAGGGGGGTGGTTAGGGGTTCAAACACCCTCCCGCCCTTAGCACCAAATCTTTAATTAATTTCTTATTCATCAATCAAACAAATTTCATATTAAAATTAATAAAATTTTTACCATTACAATATTTAAATTTAAGAACCGAAAACTGATAAAATAGCACTATTTTACACTTTAAAATCCAAATTTACCCTGGGGAGGACCCCCGGACCCCCCGCTTTAATACGGCGGAAGGGGGGGGGGGGGCATGCTTCTTAACACCCCCCATACACAAATCCTGGATACGCCACTGGTCTCGTCTACCTCTATTGGGGCTGCAGGCAACCTGGCTGGCTCAATTCTGGGCCGCGACAATCAGTTTGGCGAGCAGTATAAAGGTACGGCTGTGGCTCCTGCGCTTGCCTCAATCTGGCGAGCTCCCTCTGTCTTCGAGACAGTTCAGTCAAGGTGGCTGGCCGTGGTCGGGGTCCCGCGGCCTCCCCTCTTCTCTTTTAAGCCTCTTACCGCTGTTTCTGACATGTAATGGTACGTCTAGGAGGCGTCACAGCTGAAGTGATAAGAAATTTTGAATGAAATTGAAGTTAAATCCACTAAAACTATTGATGAGCACTTATTATTAATTATATTTGTATTTGACGTACTTACAGGGCTACGAATTCAGACTAACGTCTATACAGGCACTGACGAGTCATATGCAAAATTAAAGCCTTCTAAGCGTCGATTTGTAGCCCAAATTGCGACGTGTCACACGGCACTGGTGCCGTCAAGCTGCACGAGTCAAAGGCCGTGTGTAATGGCCACTTTGCTCTACTCAGCGATTTATAAGTGAATAACGCTTGGCATGTTGTCGCAGGGCTGCAGTCATCCCCGACGCGACATGTTTTCGTTGCAAGCGGTGTTGGCAAGTGTACCCCTACTACTGAACCGAAAGACGTTTCACATCAAAATAAAATAGTGTGTGAACAGGGGCATAGCCAGGGGGGTTTTTAGGGGTTCAACCCCCCCCCCTTCCCTTAGCACCAAGTCTTTAATAAATTTCTTATTCATCACTCAAACAAATTTCATATTAAAATTAATAAAATTTTTACCATTACAATAATTAAATTTAAGTACGGAAAACTGCTATAATAGCGCTATTTTACACCTTAAAATCCAAATTTCCTTGGGGGAGGACCCCCGGACCCCCTCCCCCCGCTATAATACGGGGGGGGGGGCCATGCTTCTTAACACCCGCCATACACAAATCCTGTCTACGCCACTGTGTGTGAATGCCAGGCTCAAAGTACGTAATAACTATGCAGTCCTGCTCAGTTGAGGGAGTTGGGGCAAGTGTGTAGTTTGTGAGGGTTCCACGTTTTGTAAACATTATTTGCAATTTTAAGTAAAGGTGCAGAATTTCTGCTCTGCGTGGGTTTCTTTAAAAAATTGCCTGTCGTATGACTTATCTGGAAGAGCGTGCTCAAGCATGTCTTGTTTCTCGCCCGCAGATCATCAAGGAGTTCTGCAACGAGACGGTGTTCTCGAACTACGGCTCGTACCTGTCGGAGCCGCAGATGAACGTCCTCTGGTCGGTGATTGTGTCCATCTTCCTGATGGGCGGGGTGACTGGCTCCTTGACCGGGGGCTGGGTGGCTGACCGTTTCGGCAGGCAAGTGGACACTCGTGGCCAGGACCGCACTGTCACACAGTCCCCCTCGGAGCCCCTCAATTGTTAACTGATGGTCTACTAGCTCCTTTTCCTGTTCAATAGAGAAAACTCTTGGTCTTCCCTTTATGTGCAACATCATTATTAGCAAATTTATTACGCAGTTTAGAATGACGCAAAATGATTGCTGTTGCCACTTGATAATATCTGGAGATGATGGCATTGATGCCCATTTTCTTTTTTCTCTCTTAAGCTGACAACACTCTTTGTAAGTCTACTTTACTCCATTTATGATATTCCTTTTTTACTTTCCATCAGCAGTCACCACCATTTGAAATGATTTTTAACATTAATTTAAATTTTTAAATAAAAGCAGTTGCATAAATTGGACCGGTACAGTTTTGGAACTCGGGAGTGGTCCGATATACGGACCAGGGTAGATTTACTATTCGTCATGAAAAATAAGAACATAACCTCTAAATTTGTGTTCGTTTACCGTTACTTAAAACAGTATATAAAATATGTTCTTATGGAATATCATACAAAATGACTTAACCATTATGTTGAACAACTTCCTTAGACAACAAAGCAAAATTTACATAAATACAGCACAAGAACAATTTTTTTTCTATCATAGTCGTAGTTTCTGTCCAACGTCGATACAAAATGGCAGTGTGTTAGTGCTGCTGCAGTCACCTTTTTTTATTGCCCGTGAAAAAAGAAATGTGTTATTTGGTAGAAATACAGACGTACAATTTAAGTACCGGTCTAATATAGGTTACTCTCCCCTGCATAATCATGCCATCAGGATGAAGGGATGAACTTGGACACTGTGATATGGAACAATTTCCCGTTATCTGTACAAAGTCATAGTATTACATTTAGGCCTTTAGTTAGGTGTAAATAGTTAAAAACATTTTCTTAAAAGGATTTCTTTTTTTGTCAAAATCCAAATAAAATATCTGTTATCGTGGGCTTACTTCTAAAACCTCGTAAGTCCAGTTGTTCCCAGTTTTATATTCCGGATGTGTTTGGTGTATTTTTTAATTTTTTTTACAGTGCATATGCTGATAAAACCTCGTAAGTCAACTCTACTTAGTCTCTTTTCTATTCACAAATTATAAAACCTCGTTATCTTTGTCAGTCGAAACCGTGCTCCAAAAGTTCATAAGTTCTCCTGTAAAATTGACTGAAATGTAGTTACGAGGTTTTAGAAGTAAGCCGACGTTATGCTTTCTGTAATACAGTTTTTTTCTTTCTACCACATATACTGATAAGAATGTACATGGTAATATCCACAGTCAGGAGCGCAACAACTAAATTTCCAGGGGGGGGGGGGGGGGGGGGGGCAATATACCTTTTGATAAAGTATCATCGATCCCCCCTATTGTAGCGGGGGGGTCCGGGGGTCCTCCCCCGGGAAAATTTGTATTTCAAGGTGGAAAATGGTGCTATTTAAGCAGTTTTATTACCTAAAAATTGATTACACAGCACTTTCTTTGCCCCAGTTTGCCCTCACTTCAAGGTTTCAGGGGGGGGGGGGGGGGAAAGTACCCTTGCCCACCCCTGTTGTTGTGCCCCTGTTCACAGTACATAATAGTTTCGCCGTGTCGCGTGGTCAACGTAGGGGGGTGGTTGTCGGTGCAGGAAGGGGGCGGTGGTGATCAGTGGCGTGCTGAGCCTGGTGGCCGCGCTGTTCTTCGTGACGTGCCACTTGGCGCGGTCCGTGGAGATGCTGCTGTTGGCACGGCTCGTCATCGGCTTGTCCTGTGGTGAGTAGCCTGCATCCGGGCGGTCCAGTCCTGCTTCCTGCTTGGTCCGGCCCGATCAGTTCCATCCTTCTCATTGGCTTTAGTACTCAAATTGTCGAGGACGTTTGGAATGATCCGGTTGAAAAAAAAAAACTTTTGTTATACTAGGCCTCTGAGAATACTAGTGTTAAAGAAAAACAATTAATCCGAACATGAGCAGCTCATTCTGTGCAAGATAACAGTATTTGCCAAACTGGAGAAAAACAGTTTATAAAGACTGCAGACTGTAGTACAGGAACTTAAAAAATTTAAATTCATATTACCATCTCCAAAAATTATAATTTTCTAATGTGATTTTGTAAATATTAGTTTCTGAATAACGTTTGAAAAGTAGAATGTTTTAACACCAGAATAAATATTTTTTTAAAGATTTTATTTTGACTCTTGCAACCTAGTTTTTTATTCATTAAGTAGGTAGATTTGAAATACTTGTAATTAAAATTCAATCTTAAGTTATTCTGGAACTGCAGAATATTTTTTAATCGATAAAATGTTCTAATTGGTATTAGGATGACATTTGAATCATTCTAATTTGAATAAGTTGAACTGAATTGATTTAAAAAATGAATTTGGCATTCCTTAATGTGATTGGTGTCAAGCCTTAGGTCATGTGTAGTTTTTAAAGAATTTTTACAGTGGAATTGCTTTTTTACATTCCTTATGTAATAAATTTTATCCTTTTTATAATTTTTTTTTTAATGTTAAAAATTTGATGCCTAACAAGTGACAGTGCCATAGTTATTTAAATGAATTAAAATATTAACAATGAAAGGTTCATGTAAATGTTAAAATGTGAAAATAATAATATTCAAAAGATGCATTGTAGAGACTCTTCAAAACTTAATTTTAAATGCCATTTTTATATATTTTTTACTTTAAAAGGTAACACTTGTTTCATAGGCAAGGCATGTTGTATGAATTTGTAAACTATTAAAAATTTCTTGTGAATTTTTTGGAGTATGTGTACGTCTGTATTATTAAAATTTTTCTATGCAAGAACTAATGTATTTTTTTGTCCAAGTTGAATGTAAATACGTAGTATAAGTATTTAGAATGTTGAATCCATGATCATAGCAGTATCGCTTGTGTATTGTCCTTGTTGCTGTAGCGCGAGCAGTTACTTGCTTTTCTGTTGTGTACGGTCACTTTGGCCGCGTGTCTGTCGTGTTCTTGGTATAAAGGCTGGAGTTTTCTCTCTATCCCCATACAGGTTTGCCTAGGCGATGACGGGCGTCGCCAAGTGTCTTCATATTCTTGTCTCTGGTTGGTTGGCAGGCCTCACGACCAGCACCATTCCCATGTATCTCACGGAGATAGCTCCCCTCTCTATCCGCGGAGCTATGGGTGTTTTGTGCCCTCTGGGCCTGACCGTGGGGGTCATAGTGGCCCAGGTACTGGGTCTCAAGCAAGTTCTAGGTGGGTATTTAACTGTAGTGTTAATGTGGTTTCGATATTGATTACTGAATCAGACAAGTTATATCAGGCGAGTATTTATTGCCCGGTGTATTCTGGACTTGTGAAGGTCATTTTTGATCTCTTTAAATGTTAAGATGTTTTATTTTACGCACATTTAAATGGGAAACAGTTTTAAAGCCTTTTCTAAAGTTTTTAGGCCTTTTCATTGGGTGAAGTGTAAGTAGTTTGTAGTTAAAAATATTTTTTAACGGGATTTCATTTTATGTTAAAAATTGACATTTTTATGCTTTCTAATAATATTAAAATTTAAGTTTTTCTTTCTACTGCACATGATAAGAATATTTACATCTTAATATCCACAGTAATGCCTTAATTTGATCCAGGTAAACAGCACTGATGAACACACTGCTAATGAAATAGTTGTTTTTACATAAAAGAGTGTGTCTATCAAAAGAAAGTATTTTCCAACAATGCAAGTGTTCTTGTTGACTACCATTTAATGAAGACACTGCCCCCCATCAAATCAATTTACATTGCTAATTATATGTCCATACACATTTAAAGTACATTTTGATTTAAATGTGTGTGTGTGTTTTAAGCAATGCAGGACTATCTGGGCCTATGTATAAAAGTAGTCTCTCTCTCTCTCTCACTAAAGCTGATAGTGTTTGTAAAGCATGCTCGACGCTGGCGTGGTTGCGATTGCAGGCCGGCCCGACACGTGGCCCTACCTGCTGGGCCTGTATGCCGTGCTGATCCTGGTGTCTGCGCTGGCGCTGCCCTTCCTGCCGGAGAGCCCCAAGTACCTGTACATCGTGAGAGGCCAGGAGGAGCGCGGCATCAGGGGTGAGCCCGTACTTACCAAGTGTTCCTTCAGTTTTCTTGAATATCAGTTTCCCAAAAAAATTAAATGATTTCCATGATATATGTACCAAACACTATTAAACAATGGGAAAATGTCTTTTAAAAATTTTTTTAATATTTTTTCAAGTTTTTTAACTCAACAAATTTCTTTGTGAATGGTTTTTGTTCTCAGACTATTGTACTTTATTGAAAAAAAATGTCCACAAGTTTTAGTTATTTAATTTTTTAAATCATAAAACAGGAGTGAACGATTGATAACTATGGTATGGTTTGGTATGGTATAGTATGGTATGTCAAACCATAGATATGTTGATGGAATTTAATGTTACAAATAAATTCCTATAACCACATGATGGCAGGAGACCTAACGTATTTGTTCGTGATGGCAGGAGACCTAACGTATTTGTATCGTGATGGCAGCAGACCTAACGTATTTGTATCGTGATGGCAGCAGACCTAACGTATTTGTATCGTGATGGCAGCAGACCTAACGTATTTGTATCGTGATGGCAGGAGAACAAAAGTATTTGTATCGTGATGGCAGGAGACCTAACGTATTTGTATCGTGATGGCAGGAGACCTAACGTATTTGTATCGTGATGGCAGGAGACCTAACGTATTTGTATCGTGATGGCAGGAGACCTAACGTATTTGTATCGTGATGGCAGGAGACCTAACGTATTTGTATCGTGATGGCAGGAGACCTAACGTATTTGTATCGTGATGGCAGGAGACCTAACGTATTTGTATCGTGATGGCAGGAGACCTAACGTATTTGTATCGTGATGGCAGGAGACCTAACGTAATTGTATATTTGATCTGCGGTGGCGGGAGACCTAAGGTATTTGTTCCGCGATGGCGGGAGACCTATATTGATTTAATTTTCAGACAGCATTTAGAAAATTATACATCTCGCTTGTGTAGTATTTTTCAATAAATTTTAAAAAAAATAATTGTCATTAAAAGCTTCTGGATAATGCAGTGAGGCATTATTAAAGGGCATAAAAATGCACGCCTGTTGCTGTGGATCTGGAGCAAACCAATTGTTGCTATGTTCACAAACAGTGACCATTACTTCGTCACCTCCTCGCTATAGGTACATCCTAAAATCGCTACCCTCACCCTATGAAGTGTGAGCCAGTCTCTTTTGCTCTATTGAAATAAGGTATATGTACTTGGAAAAATGTCTGTGGTTTGTAGCATAATTTGCTGAGGGATGTCTGTGCAGAGCTGACGCGGCTGCGCGGCCTGGCGCCAGACCAGCTGCGCGACGAGCTGGAGGACATGCGGCAGGCCAACAAGGCGGAGGAGGAGGCGGGCGGGTCCTGGACGTTCGGCAGCGTGCTGCGCGCCCCTTCGCTGCGCCTGCCCCTGCTGCTGGTGTGCGCCTTGCAGGCCGGCCAGCAGTTCTCCGGCATCAACGCCGTCTTCTACTACTCCATGACCATCTTTGAGAACGCCGGCCTCAGCCACGACGGCGCCCAGTACGCCAGCATCGGCGCCGGCGGCATGAACCTGCTGGTGGCCATCATCGCCATCCCGCTGGTGAACCGCTGCGGGCGCCGCCCGCTGGCGCTGTGGAGCTGCTTCACCGCCTCTGTCTGCCTCGTGCTGCTCTGCGTCTGCATCACCTACATCGTGAGTGTCCCCTCCGTCCCACACGCCCGCCCGCCCTGATTCCCTCCAGGCGGAACAGCGCTGATAAAATAAAGGTTTTGTCTTTGTCCATAAGACAGTACTTCTAGTTAACGCCCTGATTCGATCCAGTCAAAACAGCGTTGATAAAATAAGGTTTTGTCCATAAGAGAGTACTTCTAGTTAACGCCCTGATTCGATCCAGTCAAAACAGCTTTGATAAAATAAGGTTTTGTTCATAGGAGAGTTCTTCTAGTTAACGCCCTGATTCGATCCAGTCAAAACAGCTTTGATAAAATAAGGTTTTGTCCATAAGAGAGTACAGTGAAACCCTGATTATCCGTTTTCCAATGGACCATGAGTAAAAAACGGATAATCCAGGAAATCCTACAATGTGGGAACACACTCTAAAGTTATCAAATGCACAATGTATGTACTATTGCAAAAACTTTCAGTGAATCAGTTAGGTATTTCCATAAATTGACACCAGCAGCACACTATATACACTATCAATAGGGGCCTGTTCTTTTCGCGATCGCGATTAAACGATGATAAATGCGAAATCACCATTAAATATAGTTTTTACGCGAAATCGCCATAACACAGCGTTTTTACACAAAATTTTGTATTAAAACGCGAAATCGCAGTGTTTTTACGCCAAATTTAAATACTGGTTAAAAGACTTGTCTCGTCAATGGTAAACAAACACCGCAACATTGCCGCCAAACATTAATCATAAATGCACTAAAGCAAACAAAAAGTTAACACACGCTCATGTTATAATGTTAAACCCAAAAATATACTGTAAAAATACGCAAAACTACGGCGTTTATTTTCCTTTCCGGCATAATGTTTGGATATATAAGACAAACGGGCGAAGTTTTAAAGCGTACGCACACCGCTCGGGGCACTGACGTCAGCTTGGAACAGCGACACCGGATAAATACAAAAGCAAGCAGATGATTGGGCGAACTGTGTTTGGAACAGCCTTACGTGAGTGGCCATATCACGTCAGCCGGGGGCACTGGCATATAGTTGGAACAGCGTCGTAGTATCAAGAGAAATGATAAGATGAGTTTTCAACGGCATTTATAATTTCTAAACGCTCTTTAATGGCTTTAACCTCTTTTGTAGGCCGATACATATCAATGAACCTTTACAAATTTCACACGTGCATTAGAGTTAAATGCGTAAAGCTAATTTACCGTAAACAAAGAAAATCTCGCGCATATACGGCCGGCCACGGAAACAATAGGATGAACAATTTAATTTCGTCTATGTTTCTCGCAGGATTTCACTGTCGCTAAATAGAAACGTGTTTACGTTGGGCTAGTATGTACGGTATATCGACAACGGTTATATTGTTGTGTCGATTATCGCACAAAGCAAGAACTATCGTGCGAGCGTTAGCTTTCGTCTGTTGTTTTATCGAAGTTGGTGAACTTGTTAGCACCAGCGTCATGCTCACTTTATTCATTTTCTTTTAGTAATGGTCGCCATATGTAAATATTGGTATTGCGTGTCGTGTAGACACGCGTAAACTGGAATATTTCTCGGAAATTTGAATGAGAAATCGGTAAAAAGCCTGTAAAGTTCAACCCGTTAAACCGGGTTAAAAAATATTCGTAAACGATGGAAACGGGATTTTTTTAACATTGTTCTTGCGGGATTTTTTCGGGACCACGGACAATGAACAATAAAACCGGGAAATTCTACAATGCGGGAACGAATAAACGAGGTTTCACTGTACTTCTAGTTAAGGCCCTGATTCAATCCTTTCAAAACAGCTTTGATAAAATAAGGTTTTGTTCATAAGAGAGTACTTCTAGTTAACGCCCTGATTCGATCCAGTCAAAACAGCTTTGATAAAATAAGGTTTTGTTCATAAGAGAGTACTTCTAGTTAACGCCCTGATTCGATCCAGTCAAAACAGCGCTAATAAAATAAGATTTTGTCCATAAGAGCGTACTTCTGGTTTAACGCCCTGATTCGATCCAGTCAAAACAGTGCTAATAAAATAAGGTTTTGTCCATAAGATAGTACTTCTAATTAAATTGCAGTGCAAAAAAGGGTATCTTGGCCCACATTCTTCACATTACAGGGACTAGGTTCATAACTTTCCTTAAGTAGGTAGTAATAACAATTTTTACTCAACAAAATAAGGTTATTAATAAGGAAAATATGTTTCAATTCTATTAATATTTTTAAAATGTGTATAAAAACTTTATGAGAGAGATTATTTGTCCTGTTGACATAATTCCTGGCTCTGTTCTTTACTGAATGCATGTTTGCCATGAATTGGTAACCACAGGACTTGCAATATTGCAGCTTGGTAGGCGCAAGGTAAACTAGTCCTGATAAACACTGGCAATTTTCAGTAGCTTTCAATGGTAAAATTGTTAGAATGAGCACATAAATATCAACTACAGTAGATGTTCTTGGAAATTTAGACTTGCTAACCAAGAATTTTTATTAAAAGGGTAAAGTTGCATGTATTTATAGTGCAGTGTAAATTTTGTAACATTTTTGTGCATGAAATTTTAAGTCAATTTTTTTAAAAGAGATTTTACTGTAATATGAATCACTATGGGTCTATTTTCTAGCCCCAGTGGTGCTTAGATAATTTGTTGGAAAAAAAGTTGTGAAAGATAGTTTAAAATCTGGACAAATATGAAAAATGTTTAAGTATTTCAGCATAAGTTTTACGAAATCATGTCAAGTAATGAGAAATAAAGTAGTTGACCGGTTTGATTTACAGTTGGTGTTTGTTGTTAATATTTTTAAACATTGGTTTTATGTACAGTGTTGGTTAATCCACTCATTAAATTGAAAGTGGGATTAAAAAAGTGGAAAAAAAAAAGGCTACAGGTACATGCCAACTATGCAAAATGTATACTTTCTGGAAAAATTTGCTTTAGATGTTGCAGCAATTCCCAGCTGTTGCTCCTGGAATGTGTCTTTAAAGTCAGTTTTGTTTGCTTCCCAGAAAGCTTTCACCTGGATGCCGTATGTTGCCATTTTTGCTGTCCTGGCTTACGTCTTCTGCTATGGTTACGGCTTGGGACCCATTCCGTACTTCATTGGATCAGGTAAACTGCAATTGCACTCAGCCTGTTGCGGGACATTTTAGTAGCTAAAGTTTGGATTTATTAACCCGGAAAGGTCTTAAAATGTTTATTTTGGAATATAATTGTATTTCAATAAAAGGACAAATTGTACGATATAAGGAATCTTATCTTAGTAGGTTGTAAGAACTGTCAACTTTTGTTCATAAACATTTTAGTTTATAAATATTTATATTATATTATTTATATTATTTATAAAAAAAATTTCTCTCTCGTATGCTAAATGCTATTTTCACGTATTTGTTTGATACTTTACGTAAATATTTTCTGCTTAGAAGAAATTGGTTTAAAATCATACATAATCAAATTCAATGTCTTGAGATTTATTTTTGTGCATAACATATTGCTTCTCATGGGTAAACAAATTATTGTACAAAATGAAATGTTTTCAGTTTCGTCTTGATAGAGATATAATATATATATATATAATCGTGATCAGTTTGTGTTATAATTTCTATTTAAGCATTCCATGTTAGTAAATAAATTACAACACAACAATCAGAACTGTAAAAGCTTATGGCCAGAGTGTAATTTCACAAGAACACAAAATATGGATTTGGATAAGTTTGAATTATGTAATTTGCAATACTTGCAAGCTTTTCTAATGTTAAATTTTAGAAAATGTACATATATTTAGACCTCTTCAACTGTTTTTTTTTTTTTAAAAAAAAAGGTTAAACCTGCTTGAATTTCCATAATTTCATTCACAAAAAAATAAAGATTAGGAATTGGAATCTGAATCGAACTTGGCATAGGGGGGAATTGTGGATTCTGAATTGGAATCTAAGAAATTTGGAACTGATCCATTACTAGTATACAATATATTTGAGTACTACACAAAGTTTACATATTAACGTAGCGTGAATGTTTTGTTACACAATTTTTTAAATTTCAGTTTGTTTTTCTTTCAAGCTGAGTCTTGTCATGTAAAAAAAATTGAATGCTTCTTTCAACAAAAAATATGGAAAAATTTTAAATTGAGCAATTGGACGATGACCAGCCCTTCGTGAAGGTAACAGACGTTGTCTTCTGCCGCCAGAACTGTTCCAAGTGGCTCCCCGTCCCGTGGCGATGTCCTACGGCAGCATGGCGAACTGGGCCGGCAACTTCATCGTGGGCATGACGTTCCCCAGCCTGCAGGCGCTCATCGGCCAGTATTCCTTCCTCCTGTTCGCCGCCACCACGCTACTGCTCACTGTCTTCCTCAAGTGAGTGCAGCTTCACGTTCTCTCTTGTTGTGCTGGTGTCTGTTCAGGAAGTAGTTTCACTTACGGCATCTGAAAGCCTGGTGACTGTTCAATTGTGCATCCTAGAAGAGCCACAATTTTTTAGCCATGAGAAGCCAAACTTCAAGGGGTGTCAAAACAAGACGGCTCGACCGATCGTAACTGCCAAGCTTAAAATAAGTCCACCGCCCTTACTCTTCCATTCCACTTCCCTCCTCCCCCTCTTGAGAAGATGGCGTCACGAAGGTGTAAGTTTTTGATGTTGGAAAAGTCGCAAGCTGCAGTTTCTGTGCTATTCGAGCTGAGACTTGCCCCGGGGTTTTATTAGAGATGATGGACCAGTCTGAAAATTTGTGGATTGAGTAGTCGAGTTGAGTCCACAATTCATGATTTTTTTTTTATGAGTCTGGAGTCCATAACAAAAAAAGCCAAGCTCAAGTAATTCTAGAAGTTTTGGAAAATAACCTAATGTTCTTTGTGTTATGGACAAATTGTAAATTTGCTAGTGTAAATTCACTGTGATTGATTTTGGAATATTGCCAAAAGGGTACGTGACCATTGTAAATAACTTATATGAGTGAATAACTAGTCAAAAGTGGAACTATGAGCCGATTGCATCACTATTTTGCAAGCAAGTTTTTTGATTTAATTTTGTGTTCTGTCTCAAAATAAATAATTTTAGCCTTATTTCATAGTAGTTTGCAGTACCAAAAAATTATCTGCATCTATCAATTTATAATAAGTGGTTTTGGGTGTACATAATGAGTCACATTTTTTTTCCCCTCTTGGTGAAAGTATATAAATTTGTGGAAATTTTACCCTCAAATAATTCTAGATCGTATCCCTTTTTCCTGTGGGAACATAGTTTTCTTGCCCCAAATTTTCTGAACCAAAATTACCTTTCCTACAATGCTTAAGTATTTTCAAAAAATAATTTTTTTGCTGACAACTTGGTCATGCAACACTAGAATGCTGCGCTTGCAATTCACTGCAATAAAGTTATATTAACAAAAATAGAAGGCAATAGGAAATTTTTTGTATTTCAAGCCATTGATATTTACAAGTTAACCGTAGCGTAACACTTTTGTCTAAATAATTATGTAATACTTCTCTCAAACTTCCGTGTTTAGATGTATCGAATGGTGTTGTTGCTCACGTCGCATACTACGTACGGTATAATCTATGGTAGTGCGCGCAACTGTTTGTTAAATTTGTTTTGAGGGTTTAGAGGTTAGAAAATACGTTGCGGTGGTATTTGTGTATGTTTGTTCTACAACATTAATCATTTAGCTGGAAATTTCTTTACCAGTTTAAGTAAATTTTGGTGTAGTAATGCCATGCTACTAGTAGAATTTATACGTTATAGTGAAAATATGATACTTTAAACTGAAACCGTTTCGCATGGTGAAGATACGATTTTTGGCGGGGACTTAAAAATACGTTAAAGTGAAATATTCGTTGTAATGAGGTACGTTGTACCGATATTCTACTGTAGTTGTATTTGAAGTGCTCTCGGCAGTGTTGTCTTCACGGGAGGGGTGGTCGTTGCAGGTACTACCTGCCCGAGACGAAGGGCCGCAACCCGAGCGACGTGGCGGAGATCCTGCAGTACGGCTTCCGCAGCCGCATCAACGCCCCGCCCCTTTCCGCCGTCCGCCAGCGCCACTGCAGCATCAACAGCGCCGCGTCCCGCCCCCACCGCAACTCGGAGACGGTGTCCCTCTCGACGGACCCGCCCCTGCCCGCAGACTCCCTCTCCCTCTCCTCCCCGCACTCGGGCGTGCTGGTGCAGAACAACTCGTACACCAACCTGCCGGCCATCCCGGAGCTGCCCAAGTCCCCGCTGGCCCTCCGCCCGGCCATGCCCAGCATCCCGGAGAACCTGTCCGGCCTGGCCTCCAGCACCAGGCAGGATGTCTGAGCCGTCTCTCACTACTTTCCCCTTATATTTAATTTTACTCCTCTAAGTTAAAAGCCATACTTTTTTATACTTGTAGTATGTTTTTTTCGAAAAATTTGTAACTGAGCAATATTTCATCTGAAGTATTTTTTAGAACTAGCCAAGGAAAATCTCCCACCTGTTACTTTTAAAAGTTGTAATTTTAATGTGCGAGTCATTGTCTTTATCAAAGTTGTTCACTATCGATGATTATCATGGCCGTTTGTCGAATTTGTGTATCTGTCCATGTTAGAAGTTGTTGGTTGTTCTAGTAATGTGCATGATGTAATTTTATTCTTTGGGGCTGCATTTACGAGTGCTGGAGTGTGCTGATGAGAATCGCCCTAGTTTCCTTCTGGTAAATGCCCACTAAGAATTGGTTTTTTCCTTGCGCTATTACTGGGATAGTAATATATCTTTTCCAAAATGTAACTTTTTTCTGCCCCTTCCATTAAATTTTTTTCGCACCTCAAGTTAAAAAAGAGCAGTGCATTATATCCAGCATCATTCAGTATTAACAGCAGTGATTCGAGAGGACTGTGGTCTGGTGATTTAAAGTAAATTGTAATGTGGCCCAGTTATTAGTCTTGAACATAATGCTGTGTGCTTATTTCATAGTATCAAGGTAATGTAAATCACTACACACCTTATTCTCTTGATTAGTTGTCAAAATGTGATGCAAGGTTGGTATCATGTTATGCATTTACTTGCACCGAGATGTGCCAGTTGGTGCAAGTATACAAAATTTGTTTTAAGTTTAACAAACTTTTGAAAAATGTTTTTACTGAAAGGATTGGGTCCATGAAATAACTATGAATATTTGATTGGTTATATTTTATGTATACCAACCATGCATTATTCCGGTTGGTTTCATTAAGTTTTGCAACCAGGTAACAAAAATTAAACTCTTTTTCTGTACTATTAGGAAATGGTTATTCATTGAAAGGTTTAGTGATTTTGTCTAAATTTTCATGACAAGTGATTTCTGTCACATGTGTTGTAGTCAATTATGTGGTGTCTGCATTTATATTTTTTTTCTAATAAAATGTTTTCTTGAATTTTGGCATGGTTTAGTTGCTTTTTTTTTAATTTTAATATATTGTCGGTATACTGCAAAAGTGAACCTAGTTAAAAAGTAGGAAACAATGAGATGAAATTACTGTCAGCCTAATAAAGGGCAGAAGTATGACAAGCAAAAAAAAATGCCAGTGTCAGAGTATGTCGGCAAATACCGAATTAAAATGTTAGCTGTTCTGCCAAAGTCTCTATCAACAATATTGTTTATAAAAAAATTGATAAAGGTCAATTAATTCAAATTTACCATATTGGACTAGCTCACATTTTGGCACTATACCGATGATTATTATATATTCCTTGAAATAAATTTTATGTTGTTGGTAATTGGTGAAAGTTTTTTCTTTTATTTTAAGCTGCGAATGATAGTTGAGCAGAACATCTGAAAATCCAGTTACATTACTTATTGGTGTTGATGTAATGAAAGTGGAAAATACCCAATAAACTGCGGTGAGACTTGATATTGCTTGTATCTCTTTTCGTCTTCTGTGTCTCCAGTAAAGATTACTAAAAACAAAAACCAATAATAAACTTGGCTGGACTTTGGTGCAGTGATGTTAAATAATAGTTGCAATTGCTGGGAACAAAATATCAGATTTTGTGGGGAAGCTATTGAAATGCATATAAAGTCATAATAAAAAAAAAAATTAAAATATGAATGGAGAAGGATTTGGGCTGATACAGATTCAATTTCCTATACCTTCAATTTAGAATGTATTTTATCAGTATCTACAAGTATTTGAAAGAGTAAATTTATAGTACTATTTTGCATCATGCTGCCAAACCCAATTTCATTCTCTTCCCTCAAAAGTGTCATTTCTTCGATGACTAAGTTTAATAAAATTTATGCTACATACATATATGGTATTTATTTCTAGTCATGATTTTGTTTTTTGACGTGAATACATCTTAAAATTGCTTCCATAGTGGGAGGCAATTCAAAAAATGAATGATAAAATTGGGGGATAGTTTGGTGTTGCAGCTACATATCATGTCCACCCAAAATTTAATTACATCATGGAATTCGTTACGCCAAGTGAGGACTGTGACGCATTGCGCGCGGTTGGAGGGGGAAGCGCCGTCATTTTGAGGTAATTTTGCTGTGTTTCGAGATTTCCATGAGTTTCAATCGTCAACTTGTCAAAATCGACCGCATATGTAAAACATAAGTTAAAAATAGTTGCAATAATATATATCGCGTTAAAATAAAAAAAAATTATAATAAAAAATATACATCAGCCTATACACAACTTCTTAATGTTCAAACATAATTATTACATAAAATAGCATATTTTATATTTTGTAGAAAAAATATTACCTGTTACTTACACGTATTCATGTACGACACACGGCCGTGTCCATGATACAGCCACACCCCATTAGTTTTATTTGCAGTACAATTTCTTTTTAAAATCTGAGGATTTTATTTTTTATACGTATAAGCTGTTTTTTTATGTGGTAAAATTTAATTGCTGCATTTTTAAGCTAAAATATTTAAGAAATTTGACTAAAACATTTTGAACAGTAAAAATAAATGGGCAACAATTTGTGGCTTTAAATTGATTCAATAAATGATGCACAGTAATTTATTTTTTCTATTCCATGCACTTCAGTGAAATTTTTTTTGTATGGAATTAACTACATACCTTTAATGTTGTAAGATTTTTTATGAATTGAAAAAAGTTTTGGTTGAATGCTACCTTTCCATGACTTAATGGTGTTATTACATTTCACCATATAATCTTGTCCTTATTTGTTGTCTTCAATAGAAGCTTCTTAAAAGATATTTGAGCATTTTTCTTTTATCGAACCAAATGATCAAGTGTACGTAATGCTAGTTCAGTGCCAAAACAAGGTTATTACTTAATTGTGAGAGTCCAAGTAAGTAAATTTTATTATTCAACAATCACATAGCTTATATATAAAATCAGTCAATACATTGCAAAGGTATGTACAGGTTTCATTTCCTTCAAGCACAACATTTTCTAAACAAGACATTGCATGGTAATAACTGCATGTGAAGTCCTACGAACAATTATAGTAAGTAGTTTGGTAACTAAAGGCACCCTTATCATTAATAATCCTTATGGAGGAATCCCCAAGTGTGCTGTCCCAATGGAAAATGGTTACAATCAAATCAGCAGTGTAATGAACGTTCATACATCAGTTTCTCAGGTGAGGTGGAAGTTTTGCTCTCATGATTGGAGCTACAGCTGTAAATAAAACAGTCTATATCCCATACCATACAGATATTGCTAAAATTTAAATTTGAAGCTACGTTAGCACCAAGAATATGTTTTCAAACCCGATCTAAGATGTAGTTTTTTTTTTCCCCTGCTACTCGGTAAGTTACGTAGTTTTAGTAGTTCCAAAGTTCCAATAGCACTTTTTTTTTGTTTTGATACAAAAAACGTAGTACATCCCATTAGGGGCGGATCCAGGGCAGGCACAGTGGCGACCTCTTTTACTTTCATTTTCCTTGTTTGTCAAGTAATGATTAGCAGAACTTTGCATACGCCATTTCATGGTGTGTGAATAAGTACTTATGAACACCGTCTGGTGACGGCAGACTGGAACATGGCTTTTTTTTCCCCCCTGTTTAATTATCCTTCACTTTTTCAGGATTTCAAATATGTACAGCTTCCCAGAATGTGAGCACCATGCTAATGCACGACACTGAAACACGGGTACTTTATATATAATATAATATAATATTAAAAAAAAAGCCATTAAACCTGCACTTTCTATTTTCATATTTGTAACTTTCACCTAGAACTAAGGTACATTACAGAAGGATACTAAATGTTTCTCAGTGGCAGTTACTTTGTTTCATCAATATAGTATTGTTTTATGAACTATACACATATTATGCAACTTACAAATTGTTGAAACACTTGATCATTGCAATTGTGCTAGATATGTTCTTAATATTACATGTGTTTTAATTTCTAATGGTGGTAAATATGTATAGATTATTAGTTTATTTCAACTATTTAATGAGATCTATTTTATAACACTATAAAATTTTGGCTCTATGTACATATTTATGTTATCAATTAAGGTATATTGTTATATGAATATTTTGCTCTGTATCATCACATACAGCAGGAAAAAAATACATATGTAATAATTAGATTGGGTTTGAAAACATATTCCTGGTGCTAACATAGGTAGCTTCAAATTTAAATCTTAGCCATATCTGTATGGTATCGGATATAGACTTTTTATTTACTTTATTTATAAAAAAAACTAATTAGAAACTAAGTAAATTTTTGAAACAGTATATATTTATGAATTGAATATTACATTATAACAGACAAACTTAGGCAAATTTTGCTGCACTTCATGTTTTTAGGTTTTATCACTATACACCATATTATCTTGCCTCTATACACACGTAATGTTACACAAGGCTTAATACAACAAATGCACTATGAAGGCAAAGAAATTCTAAGAGGAATGGGAAAGAAACTGAGCTACTGACAGTTAAAAAGAATAGTACACTGGCAAACTGTTTCATGTACATACACTACCAAAAAAAAAAAAAAAAACACCCCTCTAGCTAGTTTGGAACAAGAAAACAAACATAAATACCTACTCTATAAACATTAGCACCATTTGATTCCTAAACAGTTAACGTTCTCTTCTTTTTTTCACCTAGTATTCCAATGATCCAACTACATATTACTTTTCTGGTCTTGATGGAACTTGTAGCACTTACCAACCTCAAAGGTGAATTAAAATGCAGCTTTTATGAGATGCAGTGTTTGAAAAGATGTTACAAAATACTTGAGCAATTTGTTTTCTCATGCGGACACATTGTTTCCTTACATTACTCTAGGACATTTGTATTTACCATCTTTTACTATAATTAATTTTTTTTACCCTTGGAAAAAAACAACTTTGCATTACATAATAACCATATTTTTGAATTAAATATATTACTTAGCACTGTAGCTCCTGTAATTTCTGGGGACTGTGAAAACACTATTAATGAGAGTTTTGTAACAACATGTAGTTACAGTCATAGTGCATGTGGAGGCAAGATCTTTTACCCCTGGGTTCACCTTACTTCTTGGGCACAAGCCTTTTGGTAAATTGCATGTTTTTCAACAATTCACTTCATTGTATAGCCGTACATAAAATATAAATAGTTGGTGACCGTCCACTTAAATCACGTGAAAATTATCTTTTGAAAGGTTTTAGCTCTCCAACACATCAATTGGCATGTCTTGGGAACAGTAGATCTATTTCAAATATAATATTCAATTTTGCTAATTTGATGTATATATATAGACACACAAACAAACACAGAGAAAACTTTATTAAAAGGTCTTGAAAAAGTCCTGATATTGATTCAACAAGTATCCATAGACAACATAACTACAATTCATAACAAATACAAGTCCATTATTGATTGCTTTGACATGCCATATTTTTTAATTTCATATTTTTAATGAATAAATATTTTGAAAATCAGACTACAAAATTTCATGTGCAATGTGCCACTCAGATGTATAAACACAAAAAAATAAAATTGTACTAAGTGGCCATGATGCAATCAGCCTGATAAAGAGTAAAGTGATTTACGTGAATTTTAGTTTCGACAAATATTAGATAACAGAGAATAAAACTTGGTGCAAAAATTAAAGTAAAATGTAATGATAAGCAATGCTATAAAAATAATTTTGTTGTGAAGAGTCCGTAGGAATGGTAATAAAATAAAACATGGCATACAAATGCAATAAACAAGCAGGAAGGGTGAAGAAGCCAAGTTTTTAAGGCTTATATAATGAGTTTAAAAAGATACGCTGTATTCATAATTATCATAGCTCGGGCAAATTTTTACACCTATGAAATTACAATAAGTGAATATCTGTTGAAAATATTTGTAGCAGTACAAATGAAACAAAGGTACTGAGTTAAAATTTTAGAAATAGCCCTTAAATTATGACCAAAAAATTAACATGGCATGTAGGTCCGAGCCTTAAAAATCGGATCAAACTTTTCAAATTCATCTCAGAACACAGCCTAACATCATTTAACTCACAGCCGACACTTAATGAGCTTTGAAAAATACCCCATATGTATATGTTAAAAAAAAAAAAAATAGAATATGCATCAATAACATAAAAATTAGAAACACCATTACAATTTTGTGCTAAAGCAATACATAACATCATACATTTCAACTTTCTATTTCATAATACAGTAGAACCCTGATTATCCGTGAACCAAATTAAAAATTAAACACTTTTTTTGGCGAGTAGCAGGGGGGAAGGGGGGGGGGAACCAAGCCAGTGAAGTGTAATTCAATAGGGAAGGGACAAGGAAAGAGTGTATTTTAGGTCATTACAAATAATTTTACTAATATTTTTAAAAATTAATAAATAGTGTCAGTAATACTTTTACAATAGTTTTGTATAAATTACTTACAAAATTTTGCTGTTTTTTATAACCTAAATACATTTGAATTTGATTACCCATGATTTTTGCTTATCCGTGCTGACCTTAACCACATTAACCCGATTAATCAAAATACTATTGCATTTGCACGTTGAAAGCCTGTGACCCACAGAGAGACAACCAGTGGGTTGGACACAGGGAAAAAGAGACGTTATGAAAATCTTTTTCAAAATATTAGCGAGAACAGTATGTTTACTGTGAGAATCCACGTAGCCTACGGCTACTATTGCAGGCCTGTATGTCAATGTAAGTGTTTTTAAATACACATGTTCAAATTAATTTTCTATCTTCTTCTCAAAAATCCCTCCCCCCAAAATTGCTGTCTCTGCCACTGCAGAGAACAATAGGGTTCTGCTGTACTTGGCATAGAGCACTGAACCTTAAAATACCGTATTTACCCATGTACCACCCGCCCCCATGTATGACCCGCACCCCAAATTTTCAACATACTCTCTGGAAAAAAAAATTTTTCACTGTAATGTCTATTTACATGTGCCTGCATAAATAGGGAAAAAGAGTCTGTCATTGTAACAACAAAGAAAACTCTTTATAACAGCAGCACAGAATTTTACTAACACAAATGCATGAAATATTAAGGAAAAAAAACCAGTAATATTCATTGTCAAAATAGTAGATCAATTTTGCTAAACAACAGACGTAAATTTGGTGAAATAAATTTTAAAATGTTTGTATGCAATAACCACAATCGTCAACTGTTCAGTCCGTTGCAACATCCTGCAAATAAAAATAAAGCTTGTAGTGCCAAATAATTAAAAATAATGAGTGATGCCATAAAACCATTTTATTCAACGTAAAAAAACCCCGTAGCAAAAACGTGAGTTGTATTGATACGCATAAAATGGCGCGGGTTGCCAGTTATAGTTAACTCGGTTGTAAACAGAGCGCGCGCGTAGCAAGAAGTTTGCGAGCTATCGCTATCGATCTTCGACTACGTGCGCGCGCTCTATACCGAATGATGCCAACTGGCGCTGTTTACGTTTTATAGGTGGATTACAGCGACTCCCGACTCGTTACGGATAAAGTTTAATACTTTTAAAAACGTCTTGAAAACACATCAGAATACGTCGTATTACGATTATTTAAATTAGAAAGCGTTAATCTCAGAATAAACCGCGTAAATTGCGGGAAGCAGTTTATACGCGCGTTGTAAACAACGGCAATTTATTGCATTGCATCATATGAGGTTAAAACGGGACCGAAATAAAATGGTGCAAATATCGGGAAAAAGTAAATAACGGTAACGTAAATAAGGGGTTTCGCTGTATTTTCATTGTAATAAATGCGTCCAGCATTCGGTAATGTACTATAAATCCAATTTTTTCAGTCTTCATTGTTGTCCAAAACCTCAAATTTCGTGTATGACCCGCACCCCGACTTTTGAATGTTGTTTTTCAGAAAAAATGTGCGGGTGGTACATGGGTAAATACGGTAAGTTAATGCTGTTTAACCCATTTGCATCCACTCACTTTAATGTTAGACATACCATGGAATCCATAATTTTTTTTATATATTACTATTATTAAAGTTATTTTCTATTTTCATTATATTTTTATTCTTTAAATAAATTTTTAAAAATAGTTTAAGTTTCACGATAATATACCTTTGTTATAACAATACTAGCTACTCTGAGGGGTTATTTTCATTCTAAAGGGATTTTTTTCAAGTTTTTAGGCAGATTAGCCATTTCGCGTACCGGTACGCCTATGGTGTTACCGGCCGGAAAAAACAGCTGCGTACTAGTACGCTTTTAGATGCAAATGGGTTAAGAAATATACACTACTCTCCCTTGGCTAGTGATCATGAAGCAGTTACGTTATTCGGAAAGGTGCTCAGGCTTTCCCTCGGCTACGGCCCCTGCCGTGGCGTCCCTCGCCGCCCGCTGCTCCCAGAACTCCTCCTCCAGCCGCTTGAGGGCGTCCCAGAACACGAAGCACAGCACGACGTGGGGGCCCATGCGGGCGTAGCCGGCCGCGAAGCCCTTGTACAGCCCCGCGGCGCCCTCCGCGCGGGCGATCTTCACGAAGCAGTCGGCCACGCCTCGGTACAGCAGGCCCCGCCCCTCCTTGTCCACGCCTGGGGACAACGTCGAGTACTCCCTCAAGCAGTTCCTTCAGACAAGCACAGGGGGCGTAGGGACAGGGGGGACGTGTGTCCACCTGAACTTTTTGGGTGGAGGGGACTGTCACCCCCCCCCCCCCTCAACTTTCCAGACCGTTGATATTTATATTTTATAATATTATTCAGCCTGACTTTATTTGTAATTTCTTCGCTCGTCAAATTTCATCATAAGGAAACAATAATAAATTTTAACATTGATGTACCAAATGGTTAGATACAAAAACCTGCTCAAAAAGCGTTATTTCGCACTTTTAAAAATCAAAAATTTTCCTGTGGAGGACCCCCGGACCCCCCCGTCTTAGTAGGAGGGAAATGGGTTCACGTGACATCAAAATCATTATTTGTCGTCCCCCCCCCCCCCCCAACATTATGAACACAGCTACGCCAATGGAAAAAAAGTTCTCAATCACAGCAACACCCACTGAGGCTGGTTGCTGAATATACTATAGTAAATATTACTAGAACTGTTCCGATACCACCATCGATAATATAATTGATGCTACAACCAACATTTATAAATACAGGCCATACTTAAAAAAAAGGCAGTTGAAACATAATTTTTTCATAAATTTGTCGGTTAGTACCATAATTTTATTACTAAATCTAAAATAAAAGCAAGCTCATTAAAACACTGTACATCACGTGTTCAATACTTTAATATTCTCTTGTTTACGCACAGCAAACCAGTACACACTTAATAATTACGTATTAAGATTTGGTTTAAAAATTACAAGTTGATTGACATGATCTGGCAACTGAGCAAGTATTGAAAAATAAAACTGTGCAGGTATTTTTTCCTAGATACTCAAGGTACCTGCACTGATACCTTGTGATTGGCCGATATCTAATACCAGAATCGGTATTGGAACAGCCCTAAATATCACTTTATAATTTTACGTGCACACTGACTCATTTTACAAAGCAAACCAAACTTACGAGGAACATTAATTTTAACTTATAAAATACTGCACCTTCAAAACCTACGGCTACACAAATTAATTTTTTCAGGAGAGCAGTTTATTTTTTTCCCCCACTAGTTTACCTTTTATTTGCCAACAGTATGTATTAGCATTTCATACTCAAAACTGGAAGTAGCTTGAATTTGATAATATTAAAATGACCTTTTTTGGATTATTATTTTATTTGAAAACTTAGAAATTGTGTATACTACCATTATTTTTAGTATGTTTCTCGATATCCACTAATGAGAACATATATGGGTGCATGCTGCCACATGCGCTAATCCACCGTCTTAAAAACTTTGGCTCGTGGATACAGCACAAAATAAGAACGCTTGTTCCCAGCATTCAACAGTAGTCTTTCTGCCTAAATCGGCACTGCTCGGAGGCTACGACAAGTAGGCTGGAGTCTTTACATCGCTTACCCATGATTTTTTACATATGAGAATACCGATACTAGCGGAAGACAAGTTGTTGTGAACAGGAGTCATGACAAGACGAGGCTAGTGCATTTGATAATAGCACCTCAAGTATGGCGATATTAACATCAGGAATAAGTTTGGTAAATGCAACACACGTTTCAGAAGACTTGGCTGGAGATTAAATACAGTCTAGACATCACCAGAGCTAAAATGGTGCCCCTATCAAAGCGTACTAACTTTTGTCTAAAACTTTTATATTTTCTGAACATTTTAAGATGCCACACATGTACATTCATTTAATAATTATTTAATTACTATACAAAAGCCATTTAGAATCCCAGCATTCTTTCTCGGTGACCCTTTATTTAGCTGTTTGTCACACGTGAATATACGCTCACCTTGATTGTAGAGGCGTGTCATGACTACATCGAACGGAGTCATGCAAACAGTGACGACCAACCCTCCAACCATGCTGGCGATGAACGTGTTCATCAGTGGCCAGCCAACAAACAGCTGTGAAAGAAACACAACTCAGACTACACAGAGTTTTACATTCAACGCACTTAAACATTGGTAGTCACAATAAACATGCAAAAAAATATGATATGTCTTGCATCGGGCAAGCACAGAAGAGCAGAAGATTTCGAGACTATGTGTCCTCTATGTTTTTCCCCTTTCCACCCACCATTTTGCTTGCCACCTTCTCCTTCCTTGTTTTTTTACCTTTTGCGCATGCATGATGATGCGTTCGATTTGTATAACTTGTTACCAAATTCTCAGTCGTATCATCGCAAGTTTCTTGTACTGAGCTTCGTACCCCGGGGTGAGGTCACAGGTGAGTAGTGGCAAATTTATAATTTGTTTGTCTTAGCTTGGTGTGTGGTGGTCACATCCGTTACTGAGTAAAATTGTTGACTAAATTTACGTTTCTGCCAGCCACCATCAAAAATCTCAGTCAGGTTAAATTCTGTTTGTGCTCTTGTGCTTCTGAGTAATGCTTTGATAGTAATTTACTTTGCCATGATGAATTTTTATGCACTGCCTGGTGTGACACATTTTCTTGGGTTCACGTTATGAATTGTTGTCCCTTTATAGTTGAAGCGTCAGGATCGCCGCTTCTTTCGAAAACCGCGCGTCTGCGCGGGCGTTGGCACGTCGTCCCCTCCTTCCTTCCCCCTCCTAGTGTGTTCTTGCTTGCTCCTCGCCTCCCCTCCTCCGGTCGGCGCATGCGCGCTGTACCGAACCTATGCTATAAAACCAGTGGAAATTGAATCATGTATTCGGTCTTGTTTGTCTTGTCTCGTCTAGCTTGTCAGGCTCTTTCGAGAGCTCGAGTAGCTTTGTAATCCAGCATGTAGTCAGTCAGTTAGGCTTAAATTTGTACGACGTGCGCGAGCGACCTCGGGGGAAAGAAAATGTAAGTTTGGAGTGAGGCGGTGGCCCTTGCCATAATGTAAGCTTTTGTAAATTTTGGTTTTCTAAAAATTTTCGGGTAGACTTAATATGTTTGCCTGTATTACGTCTAGATGATTTCTCTAGAACTTTTTGCCTAATGTTCAGGCACTAGTACCGGGGTATACATATGTGTAGCTATTAACCGTTTGCTATTTCTTGTGTAACTTGTATTTTTTTTGACCTGAGCTAATATTATTAACACTTAATTTTATCATTTTTGATTTGTTTATAATATTTATGTACTAAAGCATCTTCAGTGCAATCTTTATCATTTTTCCACCTAAATAAAATTTGGGAGTGTTTTCAGATTATTTTTTTTCAGAAATGTTTATTTTAAATGTTTCTAATTTGTAAAATTCACTCTCCTTGCCTTCCCCTACCAAAAAGGAGTTTTATGTTTCAGTGCCCATTTAAGCACTTGCTCTTGTGTGTGAGCAGATTGTAGTGTCCTGGGATTGTGTTACTCCCAGTACACTGCAGTCTGGATGGTTTCAAGCAACGTCAGAAGACAGAATGGAGTGTGCATGAAAAAAATTATGAGTGAATTTTTACAATGCCCACGCATCATGTAACAAAATTATCACAGGATGAAAAACATGGCTACATACAAATAAAAACTATATATCGATGGCTTAGAATGAAAACCTTGTATCTCATACCGAACATATGAGGTTTTCTCTCTACAATGTGGAGTGCTACTGATATACGTGGTTTCTTTTTTTCCCGATAGAAAGCAGTAGGATGCACATTTTATTTCTTTCAGCCAAACATTTTGTGAGATACGAGGTTTTCCAGCCAAAAACATAAAAAACGTATTGTCATCCAAAAATTGAGATACGAGATTTTCATTCTAAGCCATCAATATGTGCTTTTGAATCTTATACTTTAGTGCATGATATTGAATACTGGTACATATAAATAAAAAACCATTTATTTATTGTGAATTTTAGTGATGGAAATTATGTTTATAAACTTTTTTAAGTGAATTTTCAAGGAGGTTGCTTGTAAGCTTCCCATGTCGCTGGCCAGGAGTGTCTGTGGAGGGTTTAGTAGTCTCCTGGCCATTTTCATGGGAGTGTTTGAGAGATTAGGTTCCTGTATGTATAATTTATTTGCATTATAAATATCCAAATATCTTATTGATTTTTATTATCAATTAAAATTTATCTTAATTTAAAAAATTAATTTTATAAATGTTTGTATTAACATTAAATACTGAGTATTTTTAAAAAAATTTGATTCGATTGAATTTATAATTTTCCAACTGTATTTATAATGTCACTCCAGTCCTTTCATTATTTTATTTATATTAATTACTTGCATGCAAAATTAGTCAGTTTTTTATTGCACCAAGTACGTATAAGTTCTAACTTGCGTACATAAGTACATGCACCCATTTAAAAAAAAAATGGTTTTCTGTAAAGTCGGTTTACGGACGATAGTTTAACGTGACGTCATAACAAAACATTGATGAAATGATTGCATACTTTTATGAATAAAATTGAATCATTTTTATTGAATTATCACTATTTTGTATGGATAAAAAGGAGTGAAATGAAATATACAATTTAATTGATAAATTTACTTTTATTTGCACTCATTAATTCAAATATGTTTATTACTTTAACGAAGAGATTATTTTAACTATAACTTTTACACATGTTTGCTATTTAACTTCTTCCAATCTGTGCTATTCTGTTAAGGATAGGACGATGATAGGAAAAGTAGGAAACGAATGGGAGTGTTTCAAGTTTAATGTGCCTCGAAAAAGTCAAATCGATGGTTGTTCCAATCGAGTGGAAGAGAGATATTTGCGCAACGGACTCTGCAGCAATGCTAGGAGGAACGGGTTAGCAAAGAGCAATGAAAATGTTACATTGAAATGCATGAAAACAGAATTACGCCACGGACTCGGTCACAATGCTAGGAGGTTCCGGTTAGCAAAGAGCAATATAAAATGAGCGTAATGGGACACATTGAAACGGGACAATGTGTGCAACGGGACACTTTTTCGTGCATGCAGCCGGCGTTCATAGATTTATTAGACGTCACGTCAAAAAATATTTGGTGGCATCGACAAAGTAAAGTAACAGAGTGTGCGGTATGACGGCATGCGAGCAGGCGAGGGATACCTCATGCTGGAAGAGGAGCTCCTTGACGGTGGAGAAGGACACGAAGCCGCTGGCGGAGACGACGGCGGAGCGCGGCATGGCCCCCAGGTTGCCACGCCACAGCCCCGCCACGCCGTGCCGCCGGTAGATGCCGGCGAGTGCCCGGAAGGAGCCGCCCGCGTAGCTGTGCTGGTGACCGACCGCGATGCTGCCCGCCGCCTGCGACTGCAGGTGCGTCTTCACCTGCGCGACCAGGGATCGTGCTCCGCATCACGTAGCAACCAAGTCTAAACCTTCATCCTGATGGCATGATCCTGTATATATTAATCCTGATTGCATGATCCTGTATATATTAATCCTGATTGCATGATCCTGTATGCATTAATCCTGATGGCATGATCCTGTATACATTAATCCTGATGGCATGATCCTGTATACATTAATCCTGATGGCATGATCCTGTATACATTAATCCTGATGGCATGATCCTGTATAAATTAATCCTGATTGCATGATCCTGTATACATTAATCCTGATTGCATGATCCTGTATACATCAATCCTTATGGCATGATCCTGTATACATTAATCCTGATTGAATGATCCTGTATACATCAATCCTGATTGCATGATCCTGTATACATTAATCCTTATGGCATGATCCTGTATACATTAATCCTGATTGCATGATCCTGTATATATTAATCCTGATGGCATGATCTTATATACAATTAAACCTGTGGTACATGATACTTGCTGTTTCAATTAATTAATAAATATATTTTAAAATATACCATGGATTCCACATGGAGTTAAGGCTCTGGCATATAGAACATGTCATACAACATAAATATATATGCCGATGTATTGCTATTTACATAAATGAAAAAAAAAAATTCAAACATACACACAATACTTAAAATACATACATATAAGACTTAAAATAAAATACATTGTACTTGTTTGAAAAAAAATTACTGTACAGTGTACACATAATAATGGTAAAATTATGTTTAGGTAACTGTGTTCTGCTTTCCTCAATGTTCTAACATATCTGGTGTTATAAGTGTGAATTTCTAAGTTTTTGGATATCACAATACAAACAAATTATATTAGGTCTTGTGGAATTTTTCTTTTGTATTCAACTTACGATCATAATTTGTAGTTATATCACAAGTTTTTGTTATTTCCAGGATATTTTGACATGCTATATTTAACAGCTTGCATCATGTACCACAGGATCAATGTACACATGATCATTTCATCAGGATCAAGGGATAAACTTGGATACGTGTATGGAACTTTCACCGCCACGAAACTGGGTAAAGACTCAGCTGTGGACTACAGCATTTGCTGGACGTGATCTCTGGAAACCATGGAAAACCAGAATTAGGGTGACTGGACTGGTATTTGAACCCAAGTACTCTGAACTCTTGAGTTCAGTGGCTTACTACTGTACCATCTCGCTCTATTCCATTAGGAAGAATTCCAACCCCTAAAGCTGGAATTACAACAACCCGTCACCTCCATCCGACATACATCCATCCATCTACACTAATCATTTAGCCAAGCGATTTACAACATGACTTCATCCGTCTGTTAAAATATTTTCCCAAATCAGTGCTGCCAACATCCATTTTCTCTCTCAGAAATTAATATCAATGATGATTGCTATTTAATCGTGTTGTTGAACATATTGTATTAGCATATCATTGAAAAAATTCAGTCGTGAATGAATTATTTAGACGCGAGGTCAAACAACTAAAATTTTATAGTGCAAAACATCTGAATAAACAAATACTAATTCCAAAGGCCTGTATTCTTGTGACAATAACCTGGTGCAATCAAATGTTCGATTAAATCCATCTGTCTGTCCGTCAAAAGTTAGAGCTTGCCAAGTTTTTGATGGACGGGTGGACGCAATTTTTCGGACCATCCGATTGGCTGAAAGTCAATGATCGATGGACGGACAACAGATGGACGTAAGGGGGTCGAGCTTTTGCAATTCCAGCTTAAGGCACGTGATTCAATCAACACCACACGCATGCATTAACGTCCATCAATGTACTTGTACACACACACACCCACACAGAGAAAAAAAATAAGTGTGTGTGTGTTAACTATGCACAGTGGCATACAGTTATCAAAATATTTTTCCCAAAGAAATCGCAACACCTAGCAACAGGAGCGAAATTCTGTAGGATCCCTGGAAAGAGGAGAGGGCAGGGGTGCAATTACATTTATCATTACTGTTTCACGATTACCATTTTTAAAGCACGAGCGGGCCCTCTCAGTAAGGGACTTTATTTTTGATTAGTTCAAAATATAGCTTCACAAATCTTTTTATCGAACCATCAAAGCCTTGGGCAGTACTGATTAACAAGCTGTTAACTAGTACTCAGACTGCGAGGGATGAAATGAAATACTAAAGGTTTATTTGCAGCAAGGGCGATGGTCTCACCAGGTAGAACGGGCTGCCAGCGAACGCACCGGCGCAGCCAGACACGACGCCCACCACCGCGCACTTGGGGGCCGACACTGTCCCGTCGTCGCCCTGCGTCCACCCGCGCTTCTCCGCGAACTGGTAGCCGCCGAGCCGCACGCCGTTCAGGCACAGCTGGTACCACAGGCCGGGCACGAGGCCCTTCTGCAGCGCCAGCACGCCTTCCTCCCGGGCGATGGCGTAGAACGCATGGAAGAAGTTGCGGTAGTGCACCGTGTAAACGCCCTTGGACTGGAGCTCCCCTTGCAGCTGGAGCCGGGTCTTCACCACCTCCAGGGGGTTCGTGAACACCCCCGCCCCCATGGCTGCCACCGCCCCGATCACGAACTCCATCGCCCCCTCGAGTTGCTCCGAATGCCTAGCTCATGCCATTGCCACTGTCCAAGTAAGGAGAAACATCATTAGCTGGTAGCAAATATCACTTGGGTTTACGTAAATCGTAAACACTCTGTAACAAAGGGTAATATTTCCAATTAAAAACACAGTTACAAGAAAACTGGATGTGGTATTTTTTAAACAAAATTCTTAAGGGCCCCACCTAACTGGGCATACATACAGTTTGCTGAGCTTCAACTTTTTTAACTGCTCAACATATCCAAGTGGTGTCTGTTTATGAAAAGGAATTTAAGAATACGCCAAGGGTGATGATACTGGCCTTTCCAGATTTTCTTTTTTATAGAATAGTGAAAATGGCAAAAATGCATGTTTTCAGACTATTTTAGGCATAAAACACCTGGTACAGATTCTTGAAAGCACTCAAGGAACTTGCATCACACCTTTATTTTCATATCTCTACCATGTATGTTATTGTTACCGGTACCACTAAAATTTCATAGTGGCCCTATGCACAACAATAATACCCAGCTTGGTGCTTAGAGGCGATTCCATGCTAGACGTATCATTGAGCTGTTTTAGTTCAGTATGTTGGAAGATCCTGCAGATGAAAAAAATTACAAAATAAAGAATTATGACTGTAGATTGAAAAAATCCTTTTTATTTGACTTTCAATTGTAATTCATTATTAATATGACAATATTTTTTTTAAGTACAGGATCTTCCAATGTACTGAATTAAAACAGCATCATGTACCTACCACAGGATCAAGCCTTCAGGATCCGGGATAAACTTCAATATATGAAATCTAAAAATTAGCATATTTTTAATTATCCATAGTTGGCCACAGTTGTGCTAAACAATGATATACCCAATCGCGCGTAAACAATGAATGGTGGCGACAGTGTGAAAACACAGGTATTGTAATGTGAGCTTTAAACAGTTATTTTACACGTATCAGTACGAATTAAGAAACCACCCCTTTAGGGTAAATTTACGTACGTGTGTAGTGAGTGACAATCATGTTTTCCGATTTTTTTCATTCTGATCAGTCCCTATATCCAAGTATTACCAAAAAAATTTAACAACTGGGAATCTTAAAAACTGACAGTGAATACAGAACACTTTCCATATGCTCTGATTTGTGATTGGAACAACATCCGCAACAATTACCTCTGTATATTCAATTATATAGCGTGTACATAGTGCTTTTTATTTAACACTATAATTATTATGATGTGTTACAGAAATTATACTTGGTAAGTGTTTCTGAAAATATTTCATACAACCTAGTAATGATTCCAAAGTGCTCCTCTTGATAACATACAATTTTATTAACCGTCGCCAAAAAAAAAAGTACAAATGATAGATATAGCAGTTTTGTCAATTTTATTCGCATCTTTAAGATGAGTAGGTTTCCTCTAAATTAAATTTTTGTAGGTAATAGGTTATACACAAAAGTATACACACGCGCAAAAAACAAAATTTATAAAAAAAACTACGTTAAAATTTCTACATACCTAGACACGTCTTTAATCTTCGATTAACGACAAACCATTCCAACGTTTTCAAAACTCTATGATGTTGACTAAAGTACAGATTATGATTATGCATATCTTTTGAAAAATATTCTGTCTATCACGCAGTAATCAGCTGACTGATGTAAACAAACAATTACGTAATATTCTGTGTAACACATAGACTACTGATATTACAGACCAACCTCGTCTTTCGCTCATATTTTCATCATTGACCACCGCCTCTCGAATTGCCAATAAAAACGTCCAGATCAATTTTTGTAAACAATGACGAACGTTTGCTACAAAATGGTTCTACACAACCAGTTAAATTTTTAAAAATATTTATAAATGCTTTGTGGGAAATGCGATGATTGGGAGGTGTGTGCTGTAAATTTTAAATGTAATTTAAGTAGGTAACAGGAGAAACTGGGAAAAAGCAAGCTGAGTTGCAGAACGAGGTATGTGCGTTAAGGGGAGAACCTAGAGAGGGGAGGCAGGAGATTGCAAACTGTGAACAGAATGACAAGGTTAGGTAGCTGGAGGAAGAGCTAATCAAACTGAGGAAGAAAAAGAGAGCTTTGGAGGTGGAGGTACAGCTATGGAAATATAGTTTCGAGGGGGAAGGTAACAGTGTCTTAGTAAGAAAAATGTAAGATACCTCCATGAAACGTAAGAATGGCATAAATGAGAGTGGAGACGAGAAAAGTTTGGCCGAGGTAGCAAGAGGAAGGCTAGGCAGACCGAGGGACGCAGAATTAGTACCAGAATCTGGACACAAGGGGTCTTTAAAAGGAAGCGGAGCAGGCAAGGAAACAATCAGGGGCGTATTCTCCATGAATGCAATGCATGCAGTGCATGCTCTAAATGAAACTAATATTTTATGGGCATTGTGGCATTGATCACTATCTCTCTGTTTAGTTCTGTAATTGTTTTCTGCTTAAGTTATTCCCTTTTCTTTATAGCTAATCTCGTTCCGTTCACGATTTGTGCGACGTGTGGCAAACAAATGCATTAGCGCTACCTATTGAATACAGCGTGAATGATACTTGTAATAGTTCCTCAGATTGTCGCGGTACGGCGCTGTGGTGTTCTCAACAGCCACTCTCCAGATGTGACGTCACTACCAACTCTCGCGAAGACGGGGTCGCATGCATGCACTAGTTGCTTCTGCATTCACTGATCAGTAACACAGCGCGGCCGCGAACGAGTCCATTTAGTGTCTGTTCAGTCGGTTTTTTTTTTAAATTAAATGTTTGGGTTAGAATTATATAACATTCGTAGACACATTTAGTTGTAATTCAACTCTTAATTTTACTATTTTTCCTTTTCACTGCAATCTTAACGCGTGCGGCGTGGGTGCTTGTCGCAGCTTGTGTTAAGCTTATGTGTCACGTGGGAGGTTGCAGGTGCTTGAAGGTAACATTTTATTCAGCATGAACAGGAGTAGATTGTGTGATGGTTAGTGATTTAGTGATAAGTTTACAATTAAGTTTGTTGTAAAATTGTAGTTTTGCAAGATGATTAACTGTAAAAATGACGTCGTAGAGACTATTTTTAATAAACCTTTTCAATCATGTTCATTTGATGAAAAGTTAGAAATCGTTAAAAACGGGCGCCCGACGCCAGCGCTTAGCAATCTAAAAACAGATAACAAAACTAAAAATTTTGTACGGACATTTAATCCTGTGCTTTATAACAAAATTTTGTGGTTATGTGGCAGTGAAACATTAATAAAACTCTTCTGTTGGCCATGACCGCAGAGCCGAGTTCCATTATAAGTAAATACATGGTGAGTGACAATTTGATATATTTGTTAATTCTTCTCTCTAAGTTTATCACAAAAAATTTAATGTTGTTACCAGTTTTATGTTTAATTATTTTTTTTAAAAAAAACTGCCTAAACAGCACCATTTTGCTCCCTGAAAACCAAAATTTTCCGGAAGAGGGCCTCCGGATCACCCCTTCTTCCGTGGGGGGGGGGGGGGTTGATGTATTCTATATTGCATGCGTTACCAAATTTGTCAGGATACGCCCCTGGAAACAATAGTATTATTCGGAGACTCGATACTCAGGCACATCAACATGCCGGGAGCTTAAAAGGCGGTGAGGATTGGGGAAACATTTGTAAATGTGCAGTGCAGAGTAAAGTAAAAGCCAGCTAGAAGGAGTCAGGTAGGTAATTGTGTATATGGGCACAAATAACCTATTAATAAGGGAGGGAGAAAGGACAATACAAATCCGAGAATTACATGAGTGGATTGCACTGCGAAAACAGGGGGAAAAAATTAGGTGAGACTGACACGAACCCCGCTACCTCTATTTGAATTACGTGACTTAATTATTGTTCGGAATCTCAGGGTAGGTTCTGCCTTGTGGCTAGAGGCAGTGGTTCGACACAGTAGGGTCCCCCGAGCTGTTTCGGCCACTCGGGACGCCTGAAAAGAACAAGAAAATACCGGCTGATTTCTTATTAATTTATTACGGCACAGCCCTATACATAGTGCTGCCCGTCCTGGCCGTAACGGTTGTCCCGAATCGAATCGTCACACGCGCAACCACTCACTCAGTGGCGGCTCACGAATTTACTACCTGGTAAGGTCATTCACTTTGGACATGATGCAATGATTACAAAATCAAACCCTAACTTAACACACTAGAATTCTGAGCAAAATTACACTTCACAATTATAATTACGTAGTACACTGGGCTAAGAACGTGTAGGCCTGTAACTCCGGCGACGCTACATGTATCTTAGGCCTGTCCCAGAAATTGACGCGTAGGTAAGATTGTTTTTACGTGTTGCCTACTGGCTGCCCCGTGCAGGCTGAAACTAATTAGCTGACTGGCTAGGATATCACGTGAAGCGCCGCGCGGGACGTACCACCTCGCAGTTCATACATATTACTTACGTATCACATCGAACGCTCGTCTTGGAGCACTGAATAATTAGGTTACATACCACTCGGTAAGTCAAGGCCGACCACGGAACTGGAAGAAAAGGTTTACGGAAATATTACAACTATTTAAAACTACTGACGTCCCTCGGCTTCTGGTCCCTATTTCCCTGTTTACTAGAAATTCCTGTTATGCCCGTACTGCTCTCGTCGGAGAGGTGTGGGTCCAGGCCGACGTGGCCGGGACCGGGAAATGCGGGACCTGGAGGGATGGTGAGGAAGAATGACAGGTAGATCTAAAGGACCACTCGATGTTAATTGTTCCACGAGCTCTTTTATTGCATCCTGAGCGCCTGCCGCGGCCTGGCGGATCCGTCGCGGGGTGTGCGCCCTTCCCACGAAGACCCGGACTCCCGAAGACCGTCTCGTACGGCCCACTCATCCCGACGCGAACTAGCAGTCCTCCCACGTAACAAAGTCCCTGATTACCAACTGCTTCACAAAGGCGGTTCTTACGTACTGACTCGTAACGTCGGCGATTGTTCAGCGATGCGTAACTATGCTTACGCGTCCTATAATGACCGACTCGTGACGTAACTCGTAACTCGTAACTCGGACACCCAATCGCGTGGGCGGCACAACGTAAGCAGCTCGGCTGCTGCGAATGCTCGTACTGTGGTGGTGTCGCCGGACCGTGAGCTCAGTAGACATGTCTCACGATCAGCGCGGAGCGGCGCGCACGTCCGCCGCTGCTCGAGTCCTGAGTTCAACTGCCCCTCCCCGCTCGCCCGCGGGCCGTTGCGCGCGGGCCGCGGGGGAGGGGAGGGGAAATCGGCCGGCGTGGGAGAGCGCCACCCCTCGCGACGCGGATGAGCGCCAGGCCGCGCTTACATATAGACACTGCGAGACATTTACGAGAATTACAAGACTAGTTACTCACTAATAAATACATTACGGTACATTATTTACACACTTAAAAAGTCACGGTCATTTGGAAAGAATATATACAACACAGAAACATTTACACACTAGCACTGGCTCACTGGCATGCTAGGGCGCACGCGGGTGCGTCCCTGGCCGATGCACAACACTGAGGGTTCACTGGGGAAACAAGGGAGGACGTTGACGAGGCATAACGGCCTGAAGGAGCCGAGGAGACACTTAGGTCGACGTCACTACATATCAGTGAAAAAAAAAGAAATGCTGGTCCCGTGTCGCGCAGAGGCTGCCGGCCTCTCTGAGCTTCGGAAGGATACTGCCGCTCTCACCGCGCGCGACCCCCCTCCCTGCCAGCCATCTCGCGGAAAACGTGTGATTTTTGCGGGAAACTGAACCGGCCAGGTTCGGGACAAGGCGCACGGTGAAACATAATTTTGAAAGAAATAAAGTGTTAATCAATGAAAATAGAGTCTAATATGTTCCTGTGGAAAAATACATAAACATTTGTTGTAGTGCGGCGGAGGGATATGCCACACCCGGCTGGATCCTTCCGCCGACGTGGCACATGTTACATGGCGTTCGCCCCGTTGCACTTTTGACACTCCGGTGCGCGCACGAGCGCGTTCGGTGCACACGCCTTCGTGAGATGTTGATGAGGCATAGCGGTCTATGCGACATAGAGGAGCATTGGTGGTCGGCGTCAAGACAATGTAATGAGTGGGATGTTACCAAGGAGAGGTGTATATCACAACAAACTCAAGGCTGAGGAAGCTAGCACGATGAAGCCTTGTGAAGAGTGAAGAGCAGAATATGTCAGTACCAGGAGCAGGATTCAGTTGCAGCACATGGCAAATGACCATATCCATTTGAACAGGGAAGATGTGGTAATTACTGGGCAGGGAAATCGGGTGAGGGGAAGTCAAATACAAGATACAGTTAGTATAATAGAAAGGTGGGAAAAAGAGAAGAGGGGAGGATGGTGCTGGGGAAGAGAGGTGGAAAGAAATGCAGGAGCAAGGTAGGCATTGGAGGGGGTGGGCGAAGATAGGTGAAAAGGGAAAGCAGAAAGATGAGAATGTAGTTAATTGTAACAAAGTAGTTGAGCTGTACTGGGCTGAGATATTGGTAGCTGTTTAGACATGGCTGGATGGGGAAGTTTCAGATAGGGAAATAGGGAGAGGAGGATACACAGTATACAGAAGCGACAGAAATAGGAAAGGGAGAGGTGTAATAGTGTTCATACGAGAAGAGCTGGAGGCGGAAATAAAATGGTTGGGGTAAAGGAAGAGGTCCTTCATCCAGATATTCCAGGAAAAGTGTACAGACCATGGGGAGACGAGGAAATGGAATTGGAGGTGTCACTGGTGTATCTGAATATGTTGAAGGAAAACAGCCTAGTAGTGGTAGCAGGTGACTTGAACCTCCCAGGGTCTAGTGGAAGTGTGGTAGGAAATAGCAGGTATTTTGGGGCAGTGGACCAAACTGCTGAATACAGTGTAAACCTGGTGGTGTAGAGGAATACAAGGATGAATATGACGCCAACTGCCAGTGCTCCCTATGGATCGCAAAGGCCGTTACGTCCCAACAACACTTATTCGGAAGTGCAACGAACACGCCCGAGCGTGATGTCCACCATGTGAGTGAAAGTGCGCCGCGACAAACAGCGAGTCGACTACAGCGCCCGGCCGGGTGTGGCAATGCGCTAGTGTGTAAATAAATAAGTAAATCTTTTCTTTAAAAACCATAATAATAACAATTAAAGATACTGAAATAATATGTGAATTATGTACAATTGTAAAATAATCATGTTATTCCAAATTTAACATTTAAGTGCAAAACTGTTTTCCCGCGCTACACGAGTCTTGGCGCGAGGTCGCGCGGCGCTCCAGCGCCAGTTGTTGTCGGGAGCTCACCGGAGTCAGTCGCCCTGTGCACGCAGAGCCTACAGTTTTCTCACCGCTTTCAGTTCATCGCCATAGTCGTAAGTTTACCTAATCTTTTTCATTTAGCTCTGCGCCCGATCCCAATCAGCCGTACGTTCTTACGTGCGGCTCGTCACATTTAATCATTTAATCCCGACAGGGATATTTTAGCGTTTTACGTAACTTTTACATTCAAAGCACTCGGACAGCGGACTTGATCTTTACGAATTTTCCAGGCTGCGACACGTGTCGTACGTTGTTTGGTACAGACTTCTGGCAAGCCTATAGTGTCATGGTGTAATAACTCTTTATTAAACGTGTCTTCGATTTAGCTAATTGTGACTGTTTTTGCAATCTAACCAACTAATAACTTTGTCAACCTTTAAGAAGCTACTGTGTCTCTCGTATGCTTTTCATCTAGCCGGGCCTATGCACAATTCTAAACATTCGCATTGTAGTAGGTTAGATTGCAATCACCTCTAGGAACTTTTGATAATATATGGCTGCCATTGTATGTTTAGCTTCATTTACCATATAAACAGTTGCAATCTATCAGCTCTACGATAATTTGCCACAGATTTCGTGTGGTTAATAATGGTCACAGGATAGAACATTATACACATGTTTGCAGCCTATCCTGTTCGCGCGCAATGTGGATGTTTGAACCAATCGTGAAGCGACGGTCTTCACAACAGACTCGGCCAGGCGTTGTCTATCAAGTGTATCAGTCTTAATAAAGTGCAGTGTCTTTTATATCAGTTATATTTTATTTCAAGGTGTCCTGGGTGTCCTGAACAGCCCAGGAAGTTTAAAATGACGACGCACTCCTGCCTGCAGCCATGTGATCGAACCCCCCTTGTGCCCCCTGAGATCAATTTAAAATTAATATTTATTCAAAACATAATCAGGCAGCGGGAGTGGCGTTATATATATGACTCAGCAATACTACATTATCAAATCACATTCGTTTTAAACAAACTTCTATGAATGGAAAGAAGCATTTTGTGTGCAGTATTAAATTAGTTCAGCGAATTCTACATTAAACTCTATTGGAGTTACCCAAATAGTAATCCTTACTATCACTGTCAACAACTAACCTCGTCTGATATTTCGCATTTTTTCTTTTCTGATGATCTTTGGTCGCTAGCCCTCAGTTCATCGATGGTAAACTTTAACTGGAAGAATATCTCAGAGTCAGGCGTTAACCGTAGTAATTGCTATTTTGAAGTTAAATTGTAATCATAAGTTTAATAGGAAGGTTATAAAAACGGCCCTTAACCGAAGGTATATATCATTGTCAGACGTTAACTGGAGGTCGTAAGACAAAAATGACACCTATCTAGCAGTTAAATTGTATAATGTACTTCAAACGACTACATACAGGGGTCAATTTCACCCGATTACAATTACCTAAATATGAAAATTAATATTATCTTTTTTCTACTAATTTAATAACCTATACAGCCTTCCTACCATGCAGGTAACAGGTGTGAATAATATCATTCAAATGAAAATAGCATACGAATAAAACCTGCCGTCGTCCGGGGTCTCGGGCTCGAGTCCCGGTGTGGCTCCTAGTGGGAAAAGGCGGTTCTTGATCTGTGTTGTCCGGGTGGGCGCCAGACTAGCTCGTTTCTAGTCGTGAATTTGGGGTCGTGGATGTATGTGCCCCTGCGTGGCCCACTAGGGCCGGCGGCGGTGTTGCGTGAGATGATTTTAAATAAGAGACGTGGAGTTGAGGTGGTGGTGTCGTACCTTTTATTCAGAGGAGCGAGTCGTACACGATACAACACTCTACAGAGGTCCCCGGGGGGTTTTTACTTGTTATTCCGTGGCGCCTTATTGTTTGTGTTCCGCGTTACGTGGCCTCGGATGCTGTTATGTCTCAGACGTCTCACTGGGTACGTAGGTAACGTAATTTCGTAACACAAAGGCGGGACACAAAATACACTGAATTAAGGGGGCGCGTACGGGTTACGTGGCACTCGTTACTCGGGTAACGTAAGTTAGCAATACAAAATACGGGATACAAAAATACACTGAATTAAGATGGTGCGCACAAGTTACGTGGCACTCGTTATTCGGGTAACGTACGTTAGCAATACAAAACACGGGATACAAAAATACACTGGATTAAGGGGGGGCGCACAAGTTACGTGGCACTCGTTACTCGGGTAACGTAAGTTAGCAGTACAAAATACGGGATACAAAAATACACTGAATTAAGGGGCGGGCGATTGGAGACGGCCAATCCCGTATGCAAATGTCTCGGCGCGGGTGTTGTGCCCACTGTGGTGAAACACGCACCGCAATTAAGTTTGTCCAAGTTCCCTTGCGGGTTTGTGGTCAGCGCCGTGCGCGTGACCTTAAACAAAGTTCTGTACGTTGCGGGAGACGGCCCGTGCCTTATGCTGAAGAGCAGTCCCACTGACCAAGTGTGGTGCGGGGTGTCCTTAAGTTGATGCGGCCGGATTAGGTCCTGGACCGTAAAAAGGGACCGGGTACTCACGGAGAGGTTAAGTAATAAAAGGGGTTTGGTTAATTAGTGACTATATTTACCGGACGTTACTTTCAATGTAGACAAAGGATGTTGCCTCTCCGTGGGACGTAGGTCCGCCCCGGTCCATGAGCTGCGCTGAACTGCCGAACTGGCATGGCGTCTGAGGGAGGCTCGGCCTCTCTCGCGCCAGGCGTGACCTCATTACGCTAGACTCCAAACGGGTGTGTCTGGAAGAGATTTTATTGTCGCTAAAATCCTAATTTAATGTTTTAGGAGGAATGGGTACGGTTCTTCTCTTGTCTACTCAGGTTTCCGCGGCTTTGTCTTTGATTGCTGTTCGGGTCGCCTGACTCGGGTGGGCCATGGCCAGGGGTGTGTTCCGTTAGCGGGAGCGTATACTGGCGGGTGCAGGTCGGGCTCTGGGGTGGTCGTCGGCCAGACGACGTCAAACCCACACCAGTGAAATGAAAATCGTATTGTAGGGTACTATATGGATGGATTATTAAATACACAATATTGCAGAAAATAATAGCTGTTCTGTGGCAGAAACCTCATTTCTTTAGCTGTATTATTTTGAAAATTAGCTCAATTATTTGCACAGTGAAAATTTTGAACAAGTTTATTTGATTTGTTTCATAGCATTACATTTCAACAGAGAAATTTTTCAAACAAAAGAATTCATCTTTTATTAATAATTGTCAGCAGCCCCATAGCAACTATAAACACACACAATTTAAAAATAACTTGATTTAATTTTTTTAAGAAACTGAATCTATACATTTGTGTCGTAAAACATCGAGTGCAGCTATAAATTTAATAAAAATATTTCAGCTGGTTGCTATTATGTCTGGATTACCTGCTAGCCAATATTATCAAGACCATGGTAAAGGCATAAACATAAGAAGTTGTTTTAGTGTACGGACGTATAAACTGGGGGATATTATCGCAGAAGGTTCGTACAGTAAGGTCAGGGTAAGTGTTAGTATTGTTACAATCCACATATTTAAACATGAGTACTATATCTTTTGTTTTACTTCTTGGTTATGTTATGTGTGTCATGTGTGAATTTAATTTATTTAAAAACCTAGAACCAGTTTTATCACCTTAAGTTATTCCTTATTTTATGAGTTCACCTTCTCTTAAAAAAAATAGTTTCGAAACACCGCTGATTTCAGTTAAAGTTATCACATTTTAATTTATAAGATTCCAGTAAAAAGTTTGATTCCTTTTTCCTTTTCAGATTGCTTACAAGAAAGGTGGCGAAGGCACAAAAGAAAGAGTTGCATGTAAAATGGTTAATCGCAATAGAACGTCCCTGGAATTCGTGACCAAATTTCTACCCAGAGAGCTAGCCATTGTGCAGTGTGTGTCCCATCCTCATATTGCCAAAATTTTCGATGTATTTGATAAAGGGAACAAAGTTTACATATTTATGGAGCTGTGTGATGGAGGAGACCTATTGCAGTATGTGCAAAAGAATGGACCATTACTAGAAGAGACTGTCAAATATTTTTTCAGGTAATTTTAGGTGCTAAGATAAACATTTAACTCTGATTTGAAACTGATTTTTGAATTGCTGTTTTCTATAGTCTAAAGCATATTCGATAATGTTCTTGAATATAATAAATAGGCCTAAAATTGATAAAAATAAGCATATTTTTCATTCCATGTTATGTACATTCATTCTTTCCTTTCTACCCATAATGTTTAAGTCAGTGGTATCTCAATTTTCAGTTGGAACAGCTATGCCAAGTCTGCTGGTAAGTCAGACTTCCTAAGTAATTCTTAACTATTTTCTTTCCTTTATTCTTTAAGGATTTCAGCTTTGAATTCAGTTATATCTTTTGTGAACTAGGTTCTACCTATGCCTAATCATCTAACATCATTTCATCACTTTTGGTATAGTTAGTTTTCCTACTTCAACATTTTCAAATACATAAAATTATATTATTGATAACTTTATGTTCTCTTTCTCTGTGAGTTATCATATTGTCTTCATTTTATCTTTGAATTAATATTCAACCACACAATATATTACAATCATTTTCCAAACACGGGAATTAATAGAGTTGCAATGTAGCTAAGTGCTGTAACATATAATACACATGTTACACTTGTAAAATTTAAGACACGCCTAGCAGGGTCACGTGTTTGGGCCCACCAGAAATCGCCTACTATGAACGACTCGCCAAAACTCCCGTAAAAATAGTAGTTTGGCTTCTGGGTTGTAGCTGTATCCTTGGCAAATTGACATTGCAGTCGCCACCATCCTACTCAGTACTTACTCAATAGGTAACTGCTCCTGATGATGGCGACTACAATGTGGACTGAAACATCGGTGAATTATTTACCAAGGACAAGCTACTTCAGACAATGACCGTGAAAGTCAGCGAACATTATTCCCGTAACAATAGCTACAAGGAAAGTATGTTGACACTTGAAGGATACTCACAGATTGATGATAAAATTGTTGGCATATTCCAGCCAGGATTGTAATTAAAAATTCCAACAATTAGCATTGGAAATTTGATTTGATTTGGTTTTATCTGGCAAAGGAAGCTTCAGTTGTAAATGTGACAGGTGATGCATAGACATGTTCGATACTTAAATGAAAATTCCCGGATTTGGCCTGTTTCGAATGGGTTGTCCTGCCCAATGAGAGAGATCAAAGGGACCACGACCATCCCTGACAATAGCCGACCTGGACTGAAGCTATTTCTCTATGGACGCCACTTCCTGGCGCATGGCTGGATGTGACATCACAAACGACTGAATTTTAAAAATACTATTTCCAATCTGTATTTGCATGACCCAGAAAATAAAAACATTACAAATAGAACATTATACACAGTCTTGTTTTCCCTTTTAATGTATTGTTCTAAACTGTTAAACCACATAAGGATGTCTGGCAGTGGCAGTGGTGTTGCTCCGATACCAAGGCGATGCTGTGGATTTGCCTGGGACTCGGGCTTATACACTGCTTAGGGCAGTACAATATCAACTCGTAAAGGTACATTCTTACTTTAAGATGTTTACTGGTTCTGTTTCAGACAAATAGTCTCCGCTGTAGCATATATTCACTCACTGGACATCAGTCATCGTGATCTGAAATGCGAAAATGTTCTTTTTAACTCTCGTAACAGAATAAAAATAGTGGACTTCGGTTTTGCTAGGTGGTGCGATAGCATGGATGTTAGCAAAACTTTCTGCGGAAGCACATCATATGCTGCTCCGGAAATTTTGCAGGTAAAAAAAAAAGTATATTACATTTTAGTTTCATAGACTTTATTTTAGTCTTGCGAGACACGCGATTTACTAGCATGAGCTCTTTTTAGTCTTGGTACATATCATGGTAATTACTGGCAGGAGCAAACCGCTAGACCTACGGTTATAAACTTGGGTTTATTAATGAATAAAGGTCTAATGCAACATTCCAAAAGCTGCAAATACAGCCACTTACATTTTCTGAAAAAAAGTAAGAAAATATAGCAAATGTATGTCCAGTAAACTTTTACACATAAGCCAAATGACAAAATTCATGTTTGGAAGCATGGATCGTAGAGCTCTATGGCAAACATAGCATAGCTAAGAGGACTTCATTTACCTTCCTTGATTCATAGCTATCCAATAACTAAATTTTTTATAAGACAAATGATGGAAAATAAATTACAAAAAAACCTTGGTCTTGCAGAATTCGCTAAGAGATGAATCCCAGTTAATATATGCAATGCTCAGAATAACTGTCGAGATTTTATTTAGAAAATTATGTGACAATCTAAAAAAATTGGGTTGATGCTGGAATAAATGTGATGAAAGGGTAACTGCTACAGTACCTTCATGTTGTGTAATCCTTAAAAGTATAACTCGATCGCATATCCTGTCCAATTATATGCTGTCGTGAAGTTGGCAATGTATCCGATGTCGAGCGAGAATAGTTGCGCTGACCTTCTGAGGCATAATTTCATTTGTCTGCTGACAAGAGTGCCAGTCTTAAAATAAGAAGTCACCTTGCTGGTCAATTGTTTCAATCATCATAATCAATTTCAGTATGTTAAGTTCGTTGTCGATATTTGTTGTTGCCTTTCGTTAAGGCTTTGGTATTCGTTTTTCTATGATTTCATTTGTGGCATTTGTGTGGTCACATATCTGATTGCACCCCATTAGGGATCAACACTGCTCCTGGGCCACGAAGCCTAACTTTGACTCTTTACAAGTGTGTCTCATTTCCATCATTGTAGGCGTAAATTTTTGTTTGTATCTTAAAAAGTCCCACGTACTTTCAAAATTTAATACTAGGGCTACTAAAACTATCTATGGAATGAGTGAATGTACATGTGATTTTTCATTACTGTTAGTTTTTTTTTTCTTCATTGTCGTTGCAGAAAAACATTGAGATATAAATCTACTCAACATGTCTTATTAAAGATGTTTCTCCTTTCACCACATTTCAGGGTGTGCCGTACAACCCAAAGTTATACGACTCATGGTCACTTGGCTGCGTGCTGTTTATAATGCTTACATCAACCATGCCATTTGACGAAACTAATCCAAAGAAGATGCTGAAAGATCAGCTGAGAAGAGCCATTAATTTCAATCATCGTGGAGATTTTCGTCATATAAGTATTCAGGCCAAGTGTCTAGTCATGTGAGTACATTTACTACAGCAACTGTGGGAATAGGCAACAAGTGAAAGTATTTAATTGAAATAATCATCACTTTTTATGTATTATTGGTAGCATGAAAGTTATCGTCGTTGTTTCTTTATGCTGTGGATTTTTTTGTAATGGTAATTGTTGACAAAATAGTATTCAATTTAGAATATGTATTCGTGCAACAACTATCACATTGCTATGAAATGCTTTCTCGTGATTGTAAGGCCACCAACCTTAATAAAAATTCAAATAATCACATGTTTGCCACAAAAATATGTTTAAAAATTGTGCAAACCTGAAAACATAAACATGTAAAACCCCCTTTTTGGCCATTAAAGTTTTTTTTTTTACTCTGGATACATATTTGCAAGATAAAAATTTCGGTAACTTCCGTATCGGTATAAAATGCACAATTAATTTGACTAGATGTGCTTTATTTTTGTAAATTTTATTTTTATTTGCTGTTCCTTAATGAACTGAAAAATAAAAAGTACCTTATATTTTAATACAATATATAAGCTTTTCCAAATTGGAAATTTGGAAATTGGAATTTTCCAAATCGAAATTGGTTCAGTAGTAAAGACTTGTATAAGAAACTAACTTATTCAAATCCAAATTTTCACATAATAGTAGAATGTTAATCCAATGTATTCTTTTTTACAGTTTAATTAATTTATGAACAATGATTTTTAAAATAAAACAGGACTTATACCCTTTCATCAATTTAGCAGTAGAATTTGACGTCGTACCGACCATGGCCGTTAAGCTCGTGCTCAGCAACGCCAGTACCATATACCGTTTTCGGAGCGCGCCCCTTGCCCACTGCCCTGCCGGATTGAGTCAAGCGAGCGCCCCGGCCGTGACCTCAATTAACTGAATTAAACATCAGGACACGAAACCCCGGGGGCTCGACTACGGAAAACAATTCCCAAACAAGGCACTAGGACGAAATTAATTAATCACAAGCAGTGAGCAAGTGCGTCGTAGAGACTCCGTGCGTGCGCGGCACGCACGGAACAGAAAACAATCCTCGTTACTAGCCACAGTGGCTACTGGCCTTGATTAATTGGCCTATGATAGTGGTCTAGCCAAACTAAGGGAATTCAAACCCAAACAGTGCACATTGAGACAATTTGTAGTTAAATTCACAATCGCCATCTTGGTGCAGCTTTTGAAAATTAATAAATCAATTAAAACAACTGTGAAGCCTTAGGCAACTATTTACCAGGTGCAATGTTTTAATCAAGCACCTGGAGTATGTTTTATGCTCATCATATAACATATTAAACTATTATAAGTTTTTGTGCCGACTCACAAAGAAGAGAAAGTTTCTCTTCCTTGCGAGGCGGCCATGTTCGGCAGTCTCCAACCACTCCGCGCCGGGAACAGACGTGTGTCCGTGGGCAGCATTCAAGTTTGTTTTATTGATTATTTTTATTCTGCACTACATCTTAAAATTTAAATCCTTTTATTAATTCACCGCTGCCCATGTCGACTCGGCGCGTATTTTGTGGAACCGGGCCTATCCCGACTGTCTTCATTGTTATACCGCGCTGTGTATCGTATCACGGAACTTACGGTACTGGCCAACTCCAGCGAGAGTATTTTTAATTAAGGATGCCGTGCATATGCCTGCTGGCTGCACTCACGTAAGTGTGTCTCCAAACTTAGGAGCCCGCTCATCGAGCCCCCTACTCCCTGCACCCATTAACTTTCGGCGCTGGCCGTCTCCAGCGAGCATCGACCCACGTCCCGTGAGACCGCCGCGGTAACCATTTCAGTGTCACGTAGTGTTGTATTTTTTTTGTTAATTGTGTAACCGCTAGGCGTCGCCAAGTGTTGGTGAGAATTTTTGTAGCGGGACTGAACCACGGAGCGGACTTGTAGAGCGTACCGTGTACCCACGCGGACCCCCGGTGAAACTCCTAAATTAAATGCAATTCTCACCAACTCGTGTACAATCATTTTACGTAGTCTCCCATCCTCCACACGGCCGAGCGGCCTTCACAGTCAAGAGAGAACCATTCAGGTTAGATTCAAGCCGTGTACCTGGCAGGGCACGCGGAGGCAGAGTACCCACAACCCAACATTAACGGCCTAGCAGCCCACTAGCCTGGCGCCCCTCCGGACAACAACAGCATCGCGAGTCCCGTATCGCCCGTCAGGTACCCCCGGGCCTTTCACAGAGGTCGGGTGACGGAAAATTAACGAAAATTAAAAAAAAAACACTACTTTAATCTATGTGTATGTAATTCATGCTCAGAGTTTATTTTCCACATTAGTAAAAATGATAAAATAATTGGTATTGAAAAATTAAACATTAGCCATTTTTACCAACTTGATGTGAAATTTAATAAAGTGGCGAAAATGAGTTGGTAGTTGAATTTTGTTTATATTCATGTCCATTATATGTTGCCTCACGATTTATTGGATAGGAGATATATTTTTTATGAAACAAATTTACCCTTTTTATTGCATCCAAAACTTTCTAACCCCTGAGGATAGAATAAACAAATGAGGTCCATTTCTATATGTGTTTAATTCAAACTCAGTTTTGCATCCCTCCCTTTATTACATTATATTGCTGTGAAATCTTTTTATGAAACCAAACATTCACCATTCCCTTTGAGATGATATTTCAGGAAAGCTAAACTTTTTACCCTTAAGGGCCCGCCTACCTAAGAACACATATGGGGTGCAGAACCTCAGGAAAAAAACAACGTGATTTGAAAATTACTCAAGATACCCTAATGGGTTCTGTTTACGAAAAGCATTTAAGAATTAGCTGAACGCCGAAATGCAATTTTTGTTTCTGGATTATGTTTTTTTTTTTTTAACTTAAAAGAGTGAAATGGCTAAAAGGTGTGTTTTAAGAGAGATTTTAGGCATAAAATAATGAATACAGATTCTTGAAAGCACTTAAGGGAGTTGCATTAAACCTGTATCTTCATTTATACACCATAATATGTTACAGTCACTGTTCAAATTTTAAAGTTGCCCATTGTACGACGAGACGACTGCGCGCCGGTTTAGAGCCTGCAACAGTGAACATCATGCTTATCATTCCGCTTTATCAACACCTACACAGTCCTGACTAGGCGGTCCCTTTAAGTGAGATATAATCATGGCACTAATACACTGAACTCAGAGGCAGCTGATGAAAGTCTGTTTGGAAGGGGCCAGGCCCATAAATAATTAACCTCGCGAAGTTGTCATGTGGTGAAGTGAAATTTAAAATTGTTGGGTTAAGCCCTGCACTGAAAAGTGACACGTGTGGACACCAGATTTAATAAAGTTAGGGTTGATGCATTACATTTACCAGAGTGAAAACATCAGTAGCAAAATGTTGAAAGCTCCCCATGGAACAATGTGTCTGTCCTGGGCCGCAATCTGAGGAAGACTGCTGGAAGGTAATGGCGTGGTAATAGCGTCACTCCGCACAAAAACCGCACAAAAAATAGTAAACGAGTTTACCTGAAAACTTATAGAATAAACACATTACAAATCCCTTATATTGATTACTTTGACAAACAAGTGGCTAAAGGACCAGAAGTGCTGTAGTTAACTATAAAACAAAAAATTAGATTAAAATGTAGATCAATTTTGAGACTGTTTGTTGTTTTCTGTAACTATTCCATCTCTTAATATTATGCTTTTTTTTTTTTAATCACGCGATACACTCAAGTGATGGTGATAATTAATTAACGTCCAAGGCTGCAAAGTGAATTAATTGCATTCATAAAGCACTGTGACCACAACGGGACAACACATATCTCACATCGCACTTCCCCTTGTGGACATTACTTGGGTTGTATTAATTTATTCATGCGATCACTGAATTTTTTGGTTGAGAAATTGTAAGGGGTGGTCACAAAAATCACTGAGTATGTTATTTGCATTTTGGCATTGTGGTCCACATTTAATGTGAATGGGCCAGGCGAGCGTGTGTGTTTCGCCAGCGGAGGCTGCTCCTGACGAGGTACAGGCCAGCTTTACTGCTACAGGAGGTACGACATCATTTTCAAAGTGTTAAACTACCAACATCCAGCCGGTTGATAATATTTCCAGAAATATGTTTTTATATAATATATTTTAATTTCTGTTTTATTAATATTTTTCTACTTAGCAAAAGAGGAGGTGTTCGATTCACTCTTGATACAAAATTGTCAAAATTTTTATAAATAAGTAGCAACAGTTAGTTCATTTTTCTAATCATCTAAAATTTCAATGTCTTTTTTCAGAGAACTTTTGGAACCTAATCCCAATCGGAGAACGACTGTTCAGCGACTGAACAAGAACTGCTGGCTTAAAACTTGAACATCTAGGCCAAGATTTATACCTGTTCGTCTCATGCCAGTAGCCACTGTATCGAGGCACAAACTATTGTACTGCAGAATTTGGTTGATTAAATTTATTATTTCCATGTTTATTGTAATATTTTTTGGTACAGATATGATTATCTATTTTGGTTGTTCATTGCTTCTTATAGTGTTACAAGGCAGGGCCGCGAGACAGGCTACTGGCCATCCAAGTGGTCAGCCCTCTCGGCCCTCGGGTGGGTCGTGGCCCATTGACATGTCACATTTCTTTAGGGATAAGTTGGGTCCTCGCTACCCCCTCCTCTCCCCTAAGTTCATCATTCCGGGGCGCTTATCATCGATCCCTCAGCCTCTGGAGAATTCTGCGGGCTCTCAGGGCTGCTGCATGGAGTAGCATAATAAGAATGCCATTGGGTTATTTCTGCTCCCTCACTCGAGGATGTTCGGGTTAGTTCTTGTATCCTCTGTGCATGGCTCTGGGAATTTCGTTTTGTGAGGTTGGTAGTTCTCACCTTGTGACCATTGTTGTGTCGAGAAAGACTGTTGGGATTTTGCGTCTTAAAATTATGCTTCATGGTTTGTCAAATTTTGTTGTAGATATAACATAACACTTAATTGTATCCAAATTAAGCTGTTGAATATAATGATTTTCGGAGGAAAGTTAAAGAAATGAGTCGCAAGAACTCGAGGCTGGTAACGCCGGTTTTCACCCGGTATTTTGAAAAGAAGTTTGATGAAAGTGGAATACAAGGTAAGCTGTTTACTTTTTTGTGGCAATATAAAAAATTACGTATCAAACTGTAGTTCACGCATGGACTTCAAACATAAACTAAAAAAAACAGCGTATCAAATAATGCTTAATAATGTGTACTATACAGCTGGCCATGCAATCCGAGGCTTAGAACGTGATTTTAGCAAATACTCAGTTGGTCTGGGGTGCATCTATTCTAGTCAGGCGGGATGATTAGTGTGACACTCGCAGGTGTTTATAGCTTGTTGTCTCTAAGCATAAGTGTCTGAACTGGTGCGCTGTCTTCTCGTCGTGTATAGGATAACCTTGAAATGTGACAGTTAACCATAACATATGGTGGAGAAATTAAGATAAATGTGTAATATAAGGTCCTGGGGTGCTTTCAAGAATGTTTACTGGGTGCTTCTTGTCTATAAAATATTAAGAAAACACACTTACTAACCCTCTTAACTCAACTAAAATTACAGTTTTAAAATTAAATGCAGAAACAGAACTACCCATCCCCCCTCAGTCCATTCTTAAATGCGGTAAATATGTAGTTGGGCGGTATTTGCGAAAAAAAAAAACTTTTATTGTATGCTCTTTAACTTCCTCTTTTCATTTAACCCGGCGGAGATAAGAAATTCCAAATACTTAAGGAGATACCGAATTTTTTAATTTTCATATTTGGGAGATATTTGTTTAAAACACTTTTAAAATTCCGAAAATACTTGTATTCTATGCTCTTTAACTTCCTCTTTTCACTAAACCTGGCGGATATAAGAAATTCCAAATACTTTAGGAGATATCGAATTTTTTAATTTCCATCACAATACCTGTGCATTCATGCGGTGTTTACAATTGTTTTTTGTTTACGAGTATGAATTTTTTTTTTCGCGACGTAGGTGAACGACTACATCATTTTTTACTAATGGCAAAGGAATTGTACTCGCCTCTTAGGTGAGTTTTTAACGTTTCAAATTTTAATGTTTTATTTGTAATTTGGATATTGTTGCGCAAGTAATAAGTAAAAAAAAAAAATACCTGAGTTCCTACTGTTCAACCTTTGTCCTGGTTGGTTTGGTCAGGTCAGTTACATTATAAATACTTTAAAACTAAACAACCATTAAAATTAATTCACATTATTTTTAATGTCCGCTTAGTTTGAAAGTATTTATAATGTAACTGACCTGACCTAATCGACCATTTTAATTAATTAGGCATTCACGAACACACGGCAAAATAAAAAATGGCAACTGTTGAATGATTGCACAGGTCTTGTATTGCAAAATAAGAACGGCGATATCTCTTAAAGTATTTGGCATTTCTTATCTCCGCCGCGTTTAATGAAAAGAGGAAGATAAAGAGCATAGAATAAAAGTATTTTCGGATTTTTAACATTTTTTTTCGCAAATACCGCCCAACTACATATTTACCCTTAAATGCATTTTATATACTCCATTTGAATAAAGCAGTTTTCAAATCTCAGGGTTTTTTTTTTTTGCAAAGTTCTGCAAAGCATATGTGTGAAAACTACATCTGCTTGCAAAATTTTTTGTTTAATGAATATTGGGGTGGGATGTGGTTTTTGGAAGCTACATGCTAGCGCTACTAGCTTAATTGTAAGACAATTACAATTTTTAAAAAAATCACACTTGTTTAAATAAGCTGTTAAACACAGCAGAGACCCTGCTGCAATAGGACGGTTTTCTGACTTGATGCTGCGTGCGGCTTCCAATTCTTGTAGTAATTGGACATGGTGTCATTCCGGCCTTCCTGTGATGCTATGTACTGTGACGCTACGGTCACGATGGCCAACTTTCATTTTTGTGGCAGTCAGACAGCCATCAGCAGGACACACATGATATGCTATTGTTCTGTGATTACAAATGAAATACGCCAAATGAAATATCTTCACGTAAGAAACACAATTTAGGCACACTGAAAACATATTCTATGAGGTAAAACAAAAAGTATCTTTATTTTGTTAAAACATGCTCACCAACTTTCGATGACTGTTAATGTGCTTGTTGACATAAACAAGCGGAACATAATCAAGTGATTGCTGTCGCATGTTCACTGTTTGTTTGGTAATTACTGCATATCACATATCAAAGTTTATTTATTCCTTTATCTTGATGGTATTATTTTATATACTTGTTCCTTTGGTACATGATGCTTGCTGTTTTAATATAGTACGTCAAAAGATCCTGGCCAAACACAAACTCGAACATCACAGTACAAACAAATCATTTCAGGTCTTGGGAAATTATTTCATTTGTATTCAACTTACAATCATAATTGTTATATACCTAACAAGTTTTTGTTATTTCCATGTAAAAAATCAAAACAGCAAGCATTGTGTCCCACAGGATCAGTGTATACCGGATCATGCCTTCAGGATCAAGGGTTAAACATGGATACGTGATACGTAACCTTCACCATTTGTTCTTTTATTTCATTGTATTTAATATGGGTGAAATTTATAGGAATACGTATTGTAACTAAATAATTTTAAGTATAAAATGTCTGCAAGTAGTAAACGGAAGCTCAGTGTTAAAGGGGGCATTTATTTACAAATAACAAAAATATGCAAGTATTTCATATTTGATTAGCATGCGAAAATGCACATAACCAAATTATGTATTAACATCAGAATATCAATAAGCCTGAATATTTGCCTTTGTTTAATGTAGTTATCTTTGTGTCATACTTTTATCCTGCACATTTTTTCTCGTAATTAAAACACCTAAGTTACACAAAGGCAAGTATTTAGGCTGTTGTAAAATGCTTTGTGCAAGTAGCCGTCCCGTGTTTTGTTACTGCTTGTGTCAAGTGTGGCATTTTATTAATAATGAAAATAGTGTCGTATGTAATTTAGCAAGTGTTTTTGTGAATGCAACGATAAATATAGGTAGCCCGTGCAGTAACGTGTCCGTTGGTCGAGACATAAATTTATGTTCTTTGAATGATTCTTGCAATGGGGAATTTTGATTTAATGCAGTTTTTTGGACATATGCCATTGCAGTTTTGCACTGTTTGTCATGAAAAAAATTCTGAAAAAAAAAAAAAAAAATTATATATATATATATATATATATATATATATATATATATATATATATATATATATATATATTTCTTGTGTGCGTGTGTATGTCACTGAACTCCTAGACGGCTGGACCGATTTTGATGAAATTGTTTGTGTGAGTTCACGGGGATTCGAGGATGGTTTAGATTCACAATTGGATATTTTATCTCGATTCTGAGTTAAGAAAAAAACTAAAAAACATGCTTTAAAAGCAAAAAAACTAAGCATTGTTGATAATTAGCCTCCATGGCAACGGGCTTTTGCATTGTTGTTGCCTTCTGCGTAAACATGGGAAAGGTTTTTGGTAACGGCAGTGGCGTGCCCAAGAGGAGGGGTATGTATAATGAGAAGATACAAAATGTCCAGCGTAAAATACTTACCGCCATATGTACATTTGGGCAGGACAATGTCTGTCGGGTCCGCTAGAAAGATATATAGAGATAGAGATATAAATAGAAAGATAGAGAGAGTTATAGAGATATACATAGAGAGATAGAGAATTAGAGAGATAAAGAGAGATGCTTAGTATACGTTTAAAAAATTGATTGAGGCATTGCAACGCATGCCGGGCATTATCTAGTGTGTGTCTATATATATATATATATATATATATATATATATATATATATATATATATATATATATATATATATAAAGTTCAAAGAAAACAAGACTGAATCAGCTGATGTCGGACAAACAGAACCAATGATGAAACTAAATAAGTATTAAAGAAGACATAACGACAGCACGGACAAACAATCTTCAACCTCTAACTACCATATAGCACAAGAATTCAGTTGAAGGAAAAAAAAATTGATCTTGTACATGTGGCTTTCTGTTTTAATTTAGTACATCAAAAGATCCTGTGTACATAACAAAAACTTGTGATATACGTAGCAATGACTTGATCATATGTTGAAAACAAAAAAAAAAATCCATAAGACCTGAAAATGATTGTATGTATGGTGATAATTTTGTTTGTCTAAGATCTTTTGACATACTAAATTAAAACAACAATCATTGTGTACCCCATGTTAATATATACAGGATCATGCCATCAGGGATAAGCTTGGCTACATAATACGGAACTATTAACAAAATTTTTATAAGACTGACCATTACTGCAAGGGTTTGAAAATATAGGCGTTAAACTAAAATAAAATAAAACACACACACATACACACCCCCTTCCCTCCATAACTTATTTGCTATGTACACTATTTAAATTATAATGTACACTATTTAAATTGTAATGTAAGCATTCTAAAAATTATATCAAATTTGTGTCGAAAACAATTTTTGATAAGACCAACCTTTATTGCAAAGGTGAAAAAAAACAGGGGGTGAATATCAAAAAAATTCACTTCCCGAGTAGATACACTATAAAATTTGTCAAATTTACAGTAAGCCTTCCAAATATTACCGAAAACTTTATCAGAAACAATTCTTAATAATTCCAAATATTACTTGCAAGGTGTAGAAATTTGGATAGGTTTGATATTGTACCTATAAACACCACCGCCCCCCAACTGTGCATTTATGTTTAGTTGTTAACATTATTTCAGGCAAAAATTTTAAATATATCATTTTATAAGGCTTACATTTAATCTGAGTGGATTTGATACTGTACATAGTTAGAAATTTATAATTTTATTTTATATTTTCTCTCCTTATTTATCAACTTTTAGCATTAATTGTTGGCATTACCAAAAATTGTTCAGCCAAGAGATTGAGATATTGTTAGGTTATAAACAGATTCGATAGTGTGCCTACTAAGGCAGGTATGGATTTTTTGGTCCATAAACCCAGGTTTTATTTCACCCCCTGCCTTATTGGTTGGTCATTTTAAAAATTGATTTAGAAAAAAACATGTTCCGGTATTATTGTTTTGAGGTATAATACCTTAAAATTGGTGCAATATTTATAGTATTAAGTGTTACAGCAATTTTTCTTTTTTACAAAACACTGTCCTTGTTTCTACCTCTTGGGTCCGATTTTGCCTGTTAACAAACTCAATGGACATTTTCCATCACTTTATTTTATGTGTCAATTTGTGAGTGATTTGTTACGTTTAATGTTGCATTTGTTCCCAGCGTCTAGCAGTGAGAGTTCTGAAGAGTATGACGAAGATGGTGACGATGATGGGACATACGAGGAAATAGACTTGGAGGCAGCTGTGAAAGCATTTCATCGTATTGTAGCACAGCAGTCCAAGGTCGTCAATGACAGCTATTTACTTCATCAAACATCAAAGAAAGGTTAGCCAATCAAACTGGTCAATTTTTGTGTGTTCGTAAAAAGAAAATTCTCGGATGTTACTTAACTTGCATTTTATGATGAGTCTCGTAGATTTTACACACATTTAGTTAACATATTTTTGACATTTCCTGTGGGTCGTAAAATGTACATAACATTTCTATTGAAATAGTAACCTAAGGAATATAAATGAAACGTTGTAGGGGTCGAGTTTTTTTACATTCAAAAAAGACCATAAAACTTAAGAATTACAGAATTATGTATAAATTTTGTTGGCATTAAGAAGATAGCCTTTTAACATGGTTACTCATCTCTACTTGTACCTACATTAACCACCAAAATTTAGTAGGGGGCATAATTTGAGAATGCTGCAATTAGTACAAGTATTCATGTTTGCTATTTCATGGACTTCCATTATGTTTTTTCTACCTAAAAAATGCTTAATTTTTATTGAAAACAAGAGTTTTCTTAGGGTGAGAAACTAATAAAACATTTAAATGAATGAAAATATAACGAGTTTGCACTTTTGCAATAAATACCAGTTAAGTACTTGTTCCAAAGTGCAGAGAGTCAATTTTTATTTTGCTCGATCAACCATGAAAATGCAGGAAATTAGTGTCTCAGGTAGTTGAAAATCATTGTTACGCGAGTCATGCTTACTAAAGCCTATCTAGTCTGGCCGCTACACATTACAGCAGACCAGGCCATCCCTAAACCACGTCAACGAGGCTTTGACTTTGAGTGTGGCAATTTCTTGTAGAAGAGAATGGGAAATTATGGTGTGGTATGTATGTATGTGTAAACATAGATGTCGCACACAGATTTAGTTTTATGAGTATATCGCTGCATCAGTCTAACAAAGTAACGGGCAAGTAAAGATCTTTAGCTGCATGTGTAATGTAAGCTGACACCCACAATTTTTGCAGAATAGGATGGAAACACATGTGAACTAGAATGGTGAAAGACTTGAGGAACAGAGGCAGTGTGAGGCTTGTGAATCTTTTTCGATAAGTCCCTGTGGGTACCCACCTCTCCCTCCTCACGACACTGTCAGGTGTACTGTTGCCAGATCGGTGGCACTGCTAGGTTGCCAGGTATGCCCCAGGCTGTGTAGCCACCTGCTGCCGTCTGACGCAAGCTGTGTGATTCTTTGCTACATTTAATTTTTGTGTTGTCTCTGATATGAAGTAGTCCATTATTAAAACGAATGTAAACAAAAACTTTTTTAACATAACACTGAGCAGCATCATTTCAAAATGTAGAAATGCAGTTTACATTTTAAAATAAATGAAACTGGTATTAAAGAAAACACTTGAGTAAATCATAGTAGACTAAATTTTCTTAAAGAAGTATGTTACTGTTTTCTGTCATGGTTTGTTAATTTTTTGTTTAATACTCAGTCTTATTTTTCTCCAAGTGAGGATGTCTGAGAATTCACTATCATCTTGCTGTAACTGCAAGAGAGTTTCTGTGGACTCGAGCGCAGATTTTTCAGTAACGCGTTTAGCTGGTATTAATTCTCCTCCATTGTCTTTGTTCTCACTGCACCTGTCGTCCGTTGCCCTGCTAGAAGTGTTTGAAATTACAGTCATCACTTTTCAGTTGGTAGCCAGGAAGTTCCAGATCTGTCTTGAGCCACTCTTCAATTTCTTCCTTTTCTACTTTAGAAAACTGCTCAGTAATTTCATGCTTGCAAGAAGTGACTCAGGAAGTTTTTACATCCTGTCATCTTTGTTGTGAAAGCTGTGGAAAACAGCTGAATCTTCTACATCACAACGTATCATCTGCGAAGAATGAGTGATGTTTAGGTTTGTGACCATTCACCAAGCCTTGACACTGAGGTAAAAGGCTTCTTTTAAATTCACAAATTTCTCAAATTCCGCCATTGCTCTCTTCTTCAAGGAGTAATGTCTTTCAGTGTTTCAATCACATCCTCATCTATTTGCAGAATGAGCGTTGTTGCATTTGGAGGCAAACCTGATATATAAATGTTTCCCTCTGCCAAAGTCAGCTCACTTTCGTGTGAATGAGATGGGGCATTGTTGGGGGAAAAAAACAATGCTTTTACAGGAAAACCTGTTGATTTCATATACAGTAAGTCCTCTATTTACATCGTACCGATTTACGTAGTTTCGGATTAACGTCGCTAATGTTTGAGTACTCATGTTTCAATTTAAGTTGTCGCCGATTCACAATAACGTCGTTTACAATGACCGTAAATCTTTATTTTAACCAAAACACTGTATATAATTCGTTTATAATTCTTTGTTTCCTTCGGTAGTTAATTTATGCTATGTAGCGTAAGCTACACGTTCACCGCCTTATCTTATCATACATCATGAGAGACGCTTCCTGCTCTCCGCTGCTTTATATTTCAATCAATAAAGGTAATAAAGCAGCTGGTTAAATAACCATTCTATAAAGCTGAGAAGTACTAGTTGGACTTGTTTCCCACGCTGTCGGTTGTCATTTGCTGATAAAATTGCCCGTTGTCACGTCTGTATGCCAGCGCTTCCGGCTGACCTTGGGCCGTGGCCGGCCGGTGGCATGAAACATGGCTCATTTTGCGTCATTTCTATTTACGTCGCGGTTTTCAGGAACATAACCCTGACGTAAACCGAGGACTTACTGTATTCAAAAACTTGTGTTACAAATTTTGATAGTTACCACGATTTAAAATAACTTGCATCATCCAAGCAGATCTGTTATGGTAATAATGAAGTGGGAAGAGTTTCATTCCAGTGCCTTTAAAATATTATGGCTGCTTCGCTTTTCCTACACAGAGTAATTTCAGTTTGCTCTAACCACTGGCATTAGCACAACATACAATTTTAATCTGCTCTTTGCTGGATTTGTGTCCAGCTCCAGAAGCAGACTTTTCTGCAGAAGCAGCAAGCTTTTACGTAGTTTTTTATCTTCCAAAGTCAGTTCCTTAAATTCAGTAACAGATTTTAAATCATGCCAATCAACTTCTCAATGCGAAAAAATTTGTGCCAGTCCTAATTTTTTGTGGAAAACTTCTGTATGCTGCGATATAATCACTTCATCAATTGGCATGCCCCACACATGCACACATCCGGGTTGCTGAAGCTGGAAACTCATTGTCTTCCATTGTCTGCTGATGAAGAAAACTTGGTGTTCTCACAGTCTTGTATTGATTCGCAGACTTCATATTCATCGGCAAGTTTCACAATTTTCTCTCCGCTCTGAAACATTTCTATAATAATTTTGTTAAAGTCAGTTGTTAAAACAACTGTCTTTCTTTTGATGTAGGTAACCGTGTTTAGCAAGCAGGCTATAATTGATAAAAGAACAATTGTTTCTCAGCTTTCATTTGAAAAGTAAAATTCATGGTTAACCCTTAGCCAGAGACGTGAAAATATTTGACATATCTGGTGACGTGGTGCCCCTCAGACCCCAAAAAGTTTTGTAGAAATTAACTGATTAGAAATTATTTTTGTTCCATGTAAAATTATTTCATGCATTTTTTATACTTATTAATTACATTTAAAAATAAATTAGTAAATAAATATTTACCAATTATAGAATACAATTTTTTCCATTGGTGCTTGCTCAAATAAATCTAAAAATGCCTATTTGTAATAATTGCTTTTTAAAAAAAAATAAGCAGATGGTAGCCTAAAAGTTTTATTTGCTATTCAATATAGATATAGTGACAAAACAAAATCTAGAAAACTTCTACGAATAATAAGACTTTTTCATAAAATCTACAACAGATAAATTTTCCCAACAAAAATAAATTACTTTTTTCCCCCCAAATATTTTCCTTGCATAACCAATGGTTAAACCACAACAAAATTTGTAATCTAGCTGACTAGAAAGCCCATGCATACTTATATATTTTGAAAATGGCATTTTTACATAAAATATATTAGAAGAATATTGTTTGAAAAAATTAAATTTGTACGAATAGTCACTCTGTAGTACAGTATTTTCATATGTTTGCTCTGCAATCATCACACATTGCTTTTCCATACACACTTTCATCACTTAAGTCACTAAAAATATCTTTCAACCACTTAGAAATAGTTTCGTCATAGTCTGGATCGCCCACACGCACACATGTTCGTTTAGAAGCCATTTTATCACTACTGACATAGAAACATATCTGGTGGCGTGGTGCCACTACGACCCCAAGTTATCTTTGCGACCTGATATCTAGCGCCAGACAGCGTAAACAAATCTCACACTGCAGGAGGAGACTATGTGATATTCAAGCTTAAGGTAGATGGCACCACAAGCAAGTACCTTGAACTGCACATAGATGGCAGCAAGTTAAAGTTTTGCTGGGGTCACGGAGACCCCACGTCTCCGGATAAGGGTTAAGCGGCAAATAGGATGATTGAATTGCGGATAACCAGGTTTCTGCGGTATTGTCAGTTCTGAAGTTTGAGAAAAATAGTTTTTAACTATACACAGATAAACATTCCTGAATTATAGAGTACAGTTTGGTGTTTGGCATGGATGTTAAATCAAACAGATGTCAGAAAGTTGCATTGTTATACCCTGTCAGTGTTTGGCAGAGCAGTTTAAAGATGAATGAATGAGAAGCTGACGTTATCTGTGCAAGTGACACTTTTTCTTGAACATTGTAATGTGTGGAGGTCAGTTGTTGGCACTTTGTGTGGCTGCTTCAGTTTGCACTGAAATGTACTACATAGTGCTATAAACATGTTTATAATTGTCTTAAAACAGCTTGCAGGAAGTGCCAAGGTGGATTTTGTAAATGTTTAAGAAGGAACTCTCTCACATTGTTCATGATAGGAGTTCTCCAACACTTTTCATCATTTGGCCGCAGTCAAGTGTAGAATCGGTCAGTCACATCATCCATTTATGATGCATTTTTCCTTCCAGAAAAAAATGTGAGAACTGTCTACATGACACAGCTGTCTGACCTATCCTCTAAAAATGCTGATGCCCTTGTTGCTGAGGAAGAAAAGAATAGACAGAAGGCAGAGAAGAAGAAAGAGAAAAAGAAAAAGCGCAAAGAGAGGAAGAAGGAGATAAAAGAAAATGATAACACTAGCAGCAAGACAAGTCGCAGTGGTTCGTGGTGCAATGGGGACACCGCATCAAATCCTTCCAAGAAGGACTCTGACCGTAGTAACAAAAGGTAAGCAGGGGTGTGTGTTACAAAACATTGAGAATAAATTGATATGAAAGACCCAACTAGAAGGCAGTGTATTCAAATACTTGTATATTTGGTTTTGTGTATAATTTACAGGGACAAGATTATACAGTGAATTGTGATAAAATGGAAATAACACAAAAATCATGTCAATATTAAACTGAAATTCAAGTAAATACACCACAGAACACGGAAATGTAATTAAAATCATGAAACTAATCAGGAATTTCAGTCAAAACTTGATTCTAATGACACATAACCTAATATTTTAAATATTGAATTCAGTAAAGGAATTTATTTAGCATGATGTTTGTACAGCATTTATTTGTAAAAAAATTGTAAAAAAAAATACTTGTTTTAATCTTGCAACTGTTACCTTTATTCATTTTTAACGTACTTTTATTAGCTTCACTTGTAACTAACTATGTAATCATATCTTTTAAGTCAATTTTAACCTACTTCGTATTGATTTGAAACTTTGCAAGTATGTGTAATCCCGATGACAATACAATAATTTCTCGACTATGACCGAAGAGAGAAGAGGGAGGGGCTTAGGAAAAAAAAAACACTACTTTTGTGTTATGGGTAATAACCATGCTTTTTGCATATCCATGAACCCAGGGTATGGTGGGAAATTTAAAAATTGATTCTCTTTCGGTTTGGAATGTTTTCGTGCCATTTGGGGTCCTCGACCACCTTCCCCCCTTCCTTTCCAACCCAGGGGCAAAGTCATTTACCCCCAATTTTTTGAAATTCGGGGTAATTAAAGTATGTTAATTTTGAAGTGCTTCCGGGGTCTTCTGGTACCATCGGACCTCCGTGGATGGTGAGAGTCAATTGCCCCCGCAATTTTCTGTGGACTTTGAAAACTTATTTTGTATTACCTTTCGAGGAATTTATAAAAAATTCAGTTCAATATGAACTAGAAGTAAAAAATAAAATTATATTTTAAAAAACTAAAAACACACTTTGTTGTATGAACTAAAAAGTATAAAATAGTCTTTAAGTAATTTGTTGAACAGCAACAGAATTAACTACAACTGTATAAACAATTTTTGTCATAAACAAAAAATAAGAATCAAGTAATAAAATAAAATAATTTTAATTAAAAAAAAGCATGGGCAGTTTGATATCAGTTGTCTTAAATTTTCTACCACTAATGTCTATTTATTACGACAGGGTAATCTTGAAACTGAAAGGAGCATCCCATGCTCTTTTTTCATTGAAATTAATTGTTTTGTTTATTACTTGGTTCTTATTTTTAGCTTATGAATTTTTTTTAAATAGAGTTGTAAATTCTGTCACTGTTAAAAAGATTCCTTAAATTTAAAGTTTTTTTTTACTAAAGTTCATACAACAATTAAAGCATATTTTAAAGTTTTTTTAAGTATAATTTTTTACTTTTAAACTTAATTTGTTTAATTTGTTCCAAAAAGTTATACATGCTTATTAAAAATCATTTACTGAAAAAGTGATTCATGTATCTGTCAAAATGACACTGCTTTGGAGAAATAAGTATAATGAAACATTTAAGTATCATTTCTGTTCAGTAATGTGCTATCTTTTTTAATTAACAGATTTCATAAAAAAATGAAACAATAAAACCAAAAATCTCCTGTTTTATAAAAAAAATTGGCTTGAAAATAAAACCATATAAAATCTTGTCTTTAATTATTGAACGTTTTTGGAAACCCTGCTTTAAAGATAATTAAAATATTCCTCTGCCAGATGGCAAATTCAACATTGCACAGTGTGGACCTTTAAAAAGGGTTGGGGGGGGGGGGGGGCGATTACCCCTTTCCCTAATTCAAAACATTAAATTAAATAACTGTAGAGAGAACAGCAAACAAGGTACTTAATGGCTTTGTTAGTGAACTTTAATGATGCATAAATCTCTTAAGGGCTAGTATTTTTTTAAATATTGGAGATATTCCATACCACTTAAAATCTTTCAGTTATTCGCCCCTCCCAAGATTCGAAGCTGGATATTGGGTGCATCCATCATGTGGGACTGTCAAATTGTCTAGAACATAAATTATGTTAATTTTATCCTGAAACTCACTTATGTATATAAAGTATAAGAAATGCTATAAAACAAATACAATATGTAGAAGTATGAAGGAACTTTACTTTTGGTTTTTTATGTTTGCTATTTTTATTGCATTTTAATTTTTGTACCCAACCAATTGTTGAGCCTTGTGCCATTGTCTCAATCAATTAATGATTCAAATTCGGGAGAGATTTGGGTTTGAATCCCATTACAACCATCCTGATTTCAGTTTTCCATCTTTACCAAAAAAAAAAAAACATAGGCTGTGTCCCAAATAGCCATCATTTCCTTGGGTAGTAAAGAACTAGTAGCTCAGCTCATGTATCTAAGTGACTTGTGCCGGCTGGTGAATGCTGACGTTATAGAGTAAGTAGGCTCAGAGGCCTCCAGGGATAAGGTTGCAAGTTCACCGGTCATGCAAGCTACTTCATAAACACACCCACACGTGGCTTTTGAGGCTACGTCACGTATTGTCGTGACTGTCGTCACAATAATAGAAAAGAAAGTATTTGCTGGTGGTCATGTGAAACCTTTGGTGGTCATGTATCCGTTAGAAAGTGTACAGGAAAGATAAATCTACTTGCACACAGCTTCCACTAATCTATAGATTTTTTGTGTACTTGAAGCAGGGTTGAATTGGGGGGGGGGGGACAAGTTTCAAAAATCTTTTCTTTTTTAAATCAGATTTTTTTTTTGACCTTGGTTATTTTGGTTCTCTCCATTTTCAATTGAAAGCTAAACAACATCCTGCATTCTGCCACTCATTTGAATAAAAAAAAATATAATCAAAGAACTGAAGTTAAGCAAGCAAATCTGCACATTTGACTGGGACTTAACCACAAAAAAGGGTATTTTTCCACAGGAGGAGGATTCTCCTTAGAATGGGCGTTTCTCACGGAATGGGGATCACATTAGTCAGGAACTCCTCACAGAATAGGAATAAACTATTTAATATTTTTAATTTTAGAGGAGAAGGTATTTAGCTGGGTATGATTCACAACTTATTCAGATAATTCAACGAAGATCTTGATTAGTATATAATTTTTTGTTCCCCTGTAAATCACAAAAAAAAAATATTAATGACCAAACTTTCGTTTTCATTAGAGTGGAATTAGACATTTCATTAAAAAATTTATGTTGTTATATTAAAAAAACCTTTAAACCTGTTTTAAAACATTGTGGTTTAAATCAGCCAACCCTGACTTGAAGTAGGTTGGAATTTAAAATTTTCTGATGTCATTCACTATACGCATATTTAAAACATTTTTACTTTAGGTGCACAGCAATTTACGAATTTAGCAGGACGGTGAGCAAGTGCACGTGTATGTTATTTTGCAGCCAGAACGTGAGCAAGCCTGCGTGCGCCAACTCGGACGAGAACGAGAACGTCGGCAATGGCGACGGGGATGATGAAGACGAGGCCTTCCTCGACCCGAACTCCGCGTTCGTGTCGAAGGCCGTGAACAAGAACAGGCACAAGGTCTCGTCGTCCATCAGCAGGATGGAGCAGACGAGCAACGTGGGGGCCAGGAAAAGCGCGGTAATGCTCGGCAGCGAACGGCACGTTTGTGCCGTGCCACCTTATTCCCCTCCTGCTGCATTCTGGGTGAACTGCTTGTGCATTCTCTTGTTTTAAGAGACAGTATTATATAAAAAAAATGTCTGCTGTGATTCAAATGGTTTTAGACTTCCACAAACAGGTATAAACATGTCCTCGCTAACACAATTCCCAGCGAGCAAGCCTAAATAAAGGAAAAAAAAAATAATACGGAATTATTAACCATTACTAAATTTATTAAATTTACAGTTTTCAATGAACTTCTGAAAGTAATAATTGCATTGCCAATAAATTGTAATTTTTATCACTAAAGGAAGTAATGATAAATTGATATTTTTATCAGAAAACAAGGAGTGATTAACTATAATTTTTTATCAGAATAGATAATTAGATTTTATTGCTACTCAAGTCCTAGGTATAAATGGTTTATAAATAATTCTTTCTATGTATGCCACAGGAGAACGCTAAGTAATTTGAAATGTTTTGCATGCTAGGAATGTTATGGGTTATGATCATTTTCAAAATTTTTTTGAATAAATTAACCCCTTAACATATTAACCCGAGTATATTCATTTTTTTACATTTGGCACGTAATTATTAACCCGAGTTTACTCGTCTGACTAACAAAAACGTGCGTCTGATTATATTATTTCGAGTTTTCTCGAATAAGTTACATGAGCTCTCGCTAGATGTCGCGGTAGGTATTTTCAGCCTTTGAAACAGACTTCCAGTAGTTTTATGTTACCCACTAGATGTCAGGGCAGATTCTATCCATCACGGTAGCCTACTTACACGCGTTCGCCATTTGTGTTTGAAAAATTGTACATTAGATGTATCTAATAGTACTATTATGAATTTATGATGTTCCCGCCAATGTTTATATATTTTAGATGAGGTGTTAACATTACTGTAATGTGAATAATATAAATTGTTCAAAATGAGTGATTCCGACAGTGAAGGAAGCGACGTGAGTGATCTTGATAAATCGGGATCTGATAGTAGCGACAATTATAATAACATTTCAAGCTCAGAAGAATCAGGTAGTGAAGAGATATCTGGCAGAATGTGGTGTGAGATAAACTGTAGTTTGCTAACTATCTCTCCTCCAAGATACCCATTTACAGCTAAAACAGGCGTCAATGTAAATGTAAATGTTGACGATAATTTTCTTCGTTATTTTATCTTATTTTTTGATAATGATTTGGCTGAACAGTACATTCAAACACATCCTCAAACAAAATGGAAACCAACAAACAAAGAGGAAATCTATGTTTTTCTTGCTCTAGTTGTGGCTCAAAGCATAGTCAAAAAACCTACATATCAAATGTACTGGGCTAAGAACCCAATATTTGACACACCATTTTTTAGGAAAACCATGCCATTTCGCAGATTTGTTCAGCTGAAACAGTTTCTTCATTTTGTGGATAATGAGTCATATGATGCAGCCACCCATCCAAACCCTAAACTGAACAAAATATGGCCTATATATATTCATTTGCAAAATAAATTTTCTGAACTTTACACTCCAGAAAAAGATGTCACAGTAGATGAAAGCCTTATGTTATATAAAGGGCGTCTAGGTTGGAAACAGTACTTACCTCTCAAAAGGGCGCGGTTCAGAATAAAGTCATTCATGTTATGTGAATCGTCAAGTGGATATGTATATTCCTTCGTAATTTACACCGGACGAGGAACCAATTTTGATGATAATTACAAAGGCTTGCCAATGTCGTCACAAGTAGTTATGTCATTAGTGAAACCTCTTCTTGGGAAATGTTATTGTGTCATTACTGACAATTTTTATACCTCACCACAGCTATCAGATATGTTGCTATCACATCGAACCGATTCTTATGGGACTGTGAAAACGACAAGAAAAGAAATGCCACCAGAATTGCGGAAACAAAAATTGACGAAAGGCAGTGTCATGGCTTTCCAAAGAGGGAAACTATTGGCATTGAAGTGGATGGACAAAAAACCAGTCACAATGTTGTCTACAATCCACAATTCTGAAATGAAAAGTGTTACAATCTATGGACAACAGCACATAAAATCACAAGTTGTGTTAGATTACAACAGTACAATGGGAGGTGTGGACATTGTTGACCAGCGCACAACAGACTATGCAGTACCCAGGAAGAGGGGGAAAAAATACTATAAGAAGATTTTTTTCCATTTAATGGACCTAGCAATATGGAATTCATTTTTGTTATATTCAAAGTTGGGAGGGAAGCAGTCACATTTGGAGTACAGAGAGGCTGTTGTCAAAAATTTGATTGAACAGTTTCACACGCCAACAATGTCGCCAGGACGAGGTAGGCCTGGAAAATCAACGAATCCACTGAGAATGAGTAGAATGACTGAACGTCACTTTCCAGCTACGATCCCGCCAACTGACAAAAAAAGCAATCCTACACGCCAGTGTGCAATGTGCAGCAGGGTGACAGATGCACGGGGGAAAAAAATACGGCGTGAAACACGGTACATGTGAAGACTGTGGTGTGCCACTGTGTGTAGTGCCGTGCTTCAGAGTTTATCATACAACAGCAGACATTTAGGCAGAAATTAGTTAGGCTTACAGTCAGAGTGAAATGCATTCAAGAATAACTTCACAAATGTCAATACAGACTCGTGACATTATTCAGCTACTGTATTCAAATAAACATTCTTTTATTTATTGTGCTGTGAAAAAAAAAACTGAATGTCTCACATAAAAACTTTGTTTTTTGTAAAGAATGACATCCTTGACATTACAATGGTTTTTTTTTGTATTTGTGAATGTTCAGCTATTGCAATTAGTGTATACTGTACAAACCTTGTGAGGTAAATTTTTATACGAAGATCTATTCGGACTGACAACATTTACATATCATATGTACATATTTAGTTTTTCATGTTATTCAGGCAATTTTATAAAAGTAGATGTAATTTTGTAAAAGAAATATGGTATGTTGCAAAAGTTATTTCATTGGTTTCTATGTAAGCTTATACTATATCTGGCTAATGTTATAAATATTTTTAGTAATGTTAGTGAATATTAGCACTGACGAGTATACACGGGTTACACTGACGAGTATACACGGGTTAGTAAACCAGTGTCCATTCAAAATGACATGATGGTGTGATAAATGTGAAATTTTAATGTATTTTGTGTGGTATGTCCATTTGCATATTGAATAGGTAAAATATATTGCTGCATAAATGTGATTTTCAGATAACTACTTTTGAGAAATAATTATAACCATGCTGAACATTACTAATGTTGTTATAATAACTTCCAATTTGTGTTAAATGTTTTTTATCTAAATATTTATCTATTTAATTATATTCCATAAATATTTATAATGTATTTACATATATTTCAACAATGACGAGTATACTCGGGTTAGTAAAACAGTGTGCATTAAAAATTACATAATTTTGTAAAAAATGTAAAAACGTATGTTTTACATGTGGTACGTTTATTTGCATATTAAAAACAATAGATTACTGCAAAAAAAACCAATTTTAAAAAATTGTTTTTTTAGACACATATATCTAGCCATAATATATATGTTAAGGGGTTAAAATAGTTTGCAGTATGTTGCAGTTAAGAGCTGTAAATGCTGGGCAGATAATGTTTGCACGTTTTATTTGATGTAAGCCAGTGTTGTGGTACAGTAAAACAAACTGGGTTAATTTCCAGTGAAATCTCACAAGGCATATTCATATCTGTACAGCAAAATTTTTGTTATATCCGTAGATGAAAATTCCTTTAAAAAAAAAAATATATATATATATATATATTTAATGTTATTTTGCAGTTAAAAAGTAAATAATATCTAAAAAAAATATTAATAATTTGAAAAATAATTATTGAAGCTAAATGAATTTAAAATATTTGTATCTAAATTTTTTTATAAAAAAATTTACAGAATTAGCTGAAATATTTAAAATCAGGCCAAGAGTTTTTTTTTTGGAGGGGGGGGGGATGGGGCGATAGAATACAAATCGCCGTACAATGTAGGGTTGGTTCTAAGTTTTTAATTTATTATGTTGTAAGCTCTCAAGATCGATTCCGACACACTGCTTGCTCATAACTAATCAGTTTTACGGACAAGTGTTTAAAATGCTATCCTGAGTGCCCTATAGGTGTGAGAGTCAGCTGCTGTCCCAGCATTGTTTGGGTCTGACAATTCCCTACCACATCCCTTCTGCCCCCAGGGGTTGTTCCTGACGAAACATCATGTGTAGTTTACGTACGGTGTGTGTTTTGAAACGTCCAGTACATGGGTTTGACTGCGCGCACACAGGGCGTGCACGACTCGGCTGTGGGCGAGGGTGAGAGGCTGGTGCGGGAGGGGTACTCCCTCGCCAGCAGGGAGCAGTACGCGGAGGCGGTGATGTGCTTCTCCAAGGCCATCCGGCTGGTGAACAACGACCACCGCTTCTACAGCAACCGCAGCTTCTGCTACTGCCAGCTGGAGCAGTACGCCAAGTGAGTTAACATTTCAAACATCATTATTTTATATACCATCTTTAAATATAACAAGTTTCAAGATTTGTTACTTTTTCTAGGATCATAAATTAGTATATTTTGACAGTATTATTACAGTCGTATAAATTCTAATAGAAAAATATTATCAATTCTAAATGGTATTAATTTACAAGTGAAACTATTTGTAACAGTCAATCACTGTTAATAAGTCTTTCCATTAATCACGTACTATGGCGCAACTGCCAAAATTTTTAATATCAAATGATTTTTTTTAAAAAAAAGTTGGTAAAATATGTTTGAAACTAATACTGCAGCTTTCGATTAGGTTTTCCTTAAAAATAATTATTTCCGTGTTATCCGTTCACACTCTTGTTGGAATACAAGAATATCTATTTCCATGAATCCGATTTCAATTTTACCATAACACCTTTTTTTTTGCACATTCCATTACATTATACATTATTCATTATACATTACATTATAAAGTTGTCAAAAACTTATGTGCTCTTTGGATATATCTGGCAACAGTGCACACTGAAACAAGGATTGTGCTAATAACAGTTATTGTGCATTAGAAAGAGAAAGTTAATTCCAATTTAAATGCATAGTGCAGACTAAGGATGAGACACGGTACAGCTGTTGTGTTGTAGATCAATGCATAAGCTAGTGGCAGGCATTTTTTTGCAAAATATCTCAACGCTTATTAGACTGCAATAAGGTGTACTCGCACCAGCGGTTTCTTCTTTGTGATTGGCGGCCTTCTGCGAGAGATGACATCATCTTAATTGACCGAGCCACTCAAGTTGCATTTCCTTCCACACTGAATTACTGTGATTGATGTAACAATTGACATGTACCTAAAATAAACTCGGCCAATCATGAAACACAGACGATGCTGCAATGTTTTAACTTTCAGCTAGTCTTGGAATCTTTTCGCGAAATGTTCATGCCCCTACATATAGCCTTGAATGGTTTGGTAAATTCAAACTGTGTTAGATCAGGGAATTAAAATTAAATATTGCATTGTGGATTAGTGCGTATAACCTTGAATTTTTGGGGCATTATTACAAACTGTATGAGGTCAAGGAATTTAAATTAAATAGCCTAAGAAACACAAATGTGTTCATACAGTGGAAAGTTTTTTAATCCGGCACTTTTGGGACTGCGAATCTGGTGTCTGAAGTTAACAACATTCTCAGAACATTATAGCTGGAAGCAGAGACGAAAATTTCTTTAATAGCTACTGTAGATTTAAATAATGTAGTTCTTGTAAACTACACATGGGTTGCATTACTGAATTTTTCTTTCTCAAATATTTCTCTTTTTTTTTTTTGTTGTAAGATTTCAATTTTTTTTTTGTAAGATTTCAAATATTTTGAATACTAAAGATTTGGTGGTACATATTTGATTTGATTGGCCCAACTCTAGTTGTAAGACATGTCACCTCTCATATATACTTAGTATATTTCAAAAATTTCATTTTAACTTTTAAATAATTGTCAGTAATTTTTTGTAATCATCTGTTGCCTTCAATTACACTGTATGAAATAAAACTGCAGGCATATCAAGATAACCGTAGAGTTTTTATATTTTATATTGCATTAGATTTTTTTTTTTTTAAATTTTATCTGTGACTCTTCGTGTTAACCTTGATATAGTGCCTGTCTTATCAGCAGAGTTGTTTGCATACTGCAGCTATGAAGGTCATGAAAATGTGGGACAAACACATTTGCTAAGCTGTTTGTCATAAAAGATAACACTTTCATGTTTGTTACTGGACTTTGGGTTACTGTGGTAAATGTGATTCTAATGCCACCATTCTGGTGGTGCGAAAAAGTTGCTTTTGGGTATTTTTGTTTACTACTGTTGCATGTTTCTGAAAACACCCGCCCTTGAATTAATGCTCTAATTTGTTCCTGGTAAACAGAGTGCTAATTAAAACAGCGCTAATCAAATATGTTTTTCCATAAGAGTGTATGCTAATCAAAATAATTTATTTTCCATCCAGGGAATTTGTTGACTACAATTTATCAAGACACTACTACCAGTAAAATCACTTTGCAGTATTGATTACATTTCTAAATATATTTAAAGTACAATTAAATGAATGATTGAATACATTTTGAGAATATACATTGTAAAAATATACATATTAATATTTTAAAAAATCATGGGCTGCATTGTTTATATAACAGCAAGCATTCTTCCCTTATCTTTCTTCCCCCATTGTGCTAGCCCACTATTCCACCCAGGGAGATTGATAACATTGTTAGACCATAAACAAAGAGCTCTGAGATCTCAACATTTTTTTTTTGGCCCTTATTTCACTTGGATCAGGGATGATCATTTCAACTAAAAGCAGACCTATGGAAAAAATAACTCTGGCTCAATATACTTTTAAAACTTATTAAAAAAAAACTAACATGTTTTAAAGTTGTCTAATACTCGTTAACTGTAGGTATTTACTACTACGTTGCAGTCCTTCATTACTTAAAACTCAACCAACAAATCATACAGATTAGAGTTAACTTGAGGTTTATATGCATAGATTTAGGAATTATCAGGAGACGGCTTGCTGTGACGTGGATGAAGTCACTTTTTAACCTCGCTTTCGCCATATGGTCTGTCCAAAACATTGCGGAAATGGTGTTTGACCAAGTCGATTGATGGTTACTCAGTATGGATTAAAATCTCCATTGTTGAAAAAGGTAATTTTAATAAACAAAGTAATTTAAAACTGTTTCCACGCTGCAAACACTACACTTCAGTCAATGTTTTGGATGGATAAGCAATATAGCGCAACAGTTAGCCGAAGGAAAAATAATGGGGGCTTCACGCACTTACCGTGTAATCATGCAGATTTGGCCACCCCCTGGTTAATATCCCTCGTCCATTATAACACATAAATAACTAGCAGCTGCTTTGGTGTTTTGCTACTGCCTATTAATTTTTTTTTTTATAATTTACTTAATCTTTTGTGAACTAATATTCACGTTATTCTCAAGAAATATTTTATTGATGTATCAAAATAAATACTGCTCCTGTGAAAAAAAAGTTACTAATATGTATTTCTAGATATTTCTGTGCCATAGGATGTTGCACAGTGTTCTCCAGCATCTAGTGAGACGTAAAGAGGGATTATGTGACTTGTTTGTGGCCTGATTATGGTGAATTGGGGAGCTGATGGTCATATTAAACAAATAAACACATCATTTACTAGGACATGCTGTATCTTTGGTGTGACTTTAAAACCGAGTACCAGGGAAAAAAAAATTTAGAACCAACACATCACAAGGTTTTAGCCTGTGATCTACTTTTGCATAAATTATTGTAATTTGTTTTCCAGGTTTGAACAGTCCACAGTGTTATGTAGAGAAAATATTTGCATATAAATGGTTTCCAGGAGTAACAAATTACTTGTGATTTGTTTTTTGTTTCCTGCAGGGCTTTGAAGGATGCCGAAAGGTCTATTGAGTTGGCTCCACAAAATCCTAAAGGATACTACAGGAAAGCAGAAGCTCTAAGAGGCTTAAAAGTAAGTCATAGAAGCGTTTCGTCATACCATTCATAAGTTATGTATAGATAACAGTTACAAGTGCATGATTTTAATTGCTTCGAGAACATGAATGATGCCGCTACAAGGTCTTCGTTAACAGCCAATAAGACTGGAATTATTACCTCAATCGGCACATTGATTTGTATTCAAAATTCCATAGTATATAAGTAGTATATAGTAATTGTATTACGTATATCATGCTGGTTTTTAGTCCATAGGGGATACATTCTGTTAATATTTAGCATGCACAAATTTACAACAGTTGTGTCTAGCTGTGCCGCAAAATTGAGATTTTTTTTCTGCGCCATCTTATGTCACTTGTTCTTATTTTTGATAAGTGTTCACGGGTTCATTTTTTGTTACATATATTTTTTATCCGAGGGGGTAATTTAAGCTTTAGGCAGTCGGTCTGCTCGCAGCTAGTGCTGCCATACGCAGCTCTCCTCGCCGTCCCACGCTGTGCCAGCAGCGGGCCACACGTACTGTCTCCAGTGCCCCGTGCCAAGACCACACTTTTGGGCAGTGCAGTCGGCATACCCCAGCATTTTCCCCATGCCACCCTCCTTTTCATTTTTGCTGTTGTTCTCGGAACTCGGGGCTTCGCAGTCTGCCCCCCCCCCCCCTTCCCAATTTCCCCTCATGTTGGATTCCGGAGGTCCGTGCCTGGACTTGTGGCACCGCCTTAGGTATGCCATCTGATGGGCGCCACTTGAGTGCACCAGCTCCAGAGACATCTTTATTCAGGATCTGGGTCATTCCATGTCATGTCAACCTGACCACCTCAAAATTTGATGCAATTTGGTATGAAGGCTGTCCTCATAGAGATTAAGAAAAATCTAAATGCCAATTTTTTTTTTTTTTTTTTTTTTCAATCTCCTCAAACAATTTCAAAATTATGGCTATGTAAAGTTTTCCAAAATCCGCTAAAAAAAAAGTAACTGACATATTTTGAGATCACCATATCTTTTCTCATAATTGAGCTAGAGAGATGGGAGTGGTGTAATTTTACTCGGTTTCAAATGCTTTTTTTGTTTGATTTACAACACAACATACATTGATGTAAAAATTGTTTTTGAGAAATCAAATTCAAAATTTTAATTTAGATTTTTCAAAAAATGTATTTTTGAAAATTTTTAAAGATTTTCTATAAATAGTTTTTTACTTTTGATAAAGTGATTCCCAAAATTTCAAAGTGGGAGGCTAATGGGTCCACTGTGGTTTAAGAAAGATTTGTGTGTGTTCTGTCAGTGTGTATAACTGTCTTGCGAGGGTTTGGCTGTGTTCTGTTGCGGTGTATAACGGGAAGCCAGGGGGTCGCCTTGTCTGCATAGTTACGTGGAAACCAAGTAAATTTTTTTTTCCCAAGCTATTCTGCACCGTGTCGGATGGATGCCCAAAACATTGGCTGAGGTGTACTTGTTTGCGTGACAGTTTTAAATGATGGGTATTTAGTGGAAGTGACTTGTTTAACCGACCGTCATCAGACGTGGCAGTGTTTTTGGCGTGAGCAACGCGGCGACGGCGAGGTGAAAGCCGCGTAGTGGCGTGCCCTGACTCTGTGTGTGTGTGTGTGTGTGCGCGGGGGCGTACCTGCAGCAGTACAAGCAGGCGGAGACGGCGTACCTGAAGGTGCTGCAGCTGGACGAGGAGTGCGAGGACGCCCAGCAGGACATCGAGGACGTGAAGGTGCTGCAGCTGGTGGAGATGGGCTTCGACGAGGACAGCTCTCGCCGGGCCATCAGGCGCGTCCACCACCTGCAGGTCTGTCGGTCTGGGTGTCTCAGTGCAGTTGAGAAATTGAAGGGGCAAGTGGATGAATGTGTTATGTTACAAAACTATTGTTTTGAGAAAAAGGCTCCTAAAATAATTTGTTTGCTACTTGCTTATGTGTACATAGCACCTTTATCAACTCGTAACTATGTTATTTTTGAAGTTAGAGGGAAGGTGTGTTTACCATTACATAGAATTCATCATAACACCTTCATCACTGGACTTGGTGCAATTTTTCAATGTAACATAACACCTTCATCAACTTACCCCTTCAATTCTAATGGTGATTTAAATCATTATTTTGGACATAAACTGTCGATAGTCAGCACTGTATATATCGCAAAGAAAATATAATAGTTCGTGAAAACACAATTGCACAAGAAAAACCAGATTTGACTCAAAACTAGAAGAAAAGCAAATTTTGTGTAAATGATTTTGACCATCATCCATAATACAGCGTTAATTTTAATTTATTTCTTTGATTTCCGCGAGTCTAGGGACACCTTTGTTTAATGTGTTTCTGTTAAATAAATTTTAAGTTTGTGAGTTTTTTTTTTTCTCATTTAGCAAACGGGAAAAAAAATTGTAAACGTATGTAGAAAATAGTAATGGGTCGGTCGTGGTTCTCGGCAAATTATCTGGCGCCGAGAACTGTAAATATATTCCTGGTATCGCAGAACGCTGAACAGCCAAACCTATCCCTGTGAAAATAATGATGACCTGGTAAAACACCTTAAAATGCTATATTTTGGGTCACACACACACACACACACACACACACACAGTGGGAGACACGCATTCACAGACAGACATACAGACACAGAGACATGTACACAATGACTTACACACACAGACATGCACCCACAGACAGACATACAGACACAGACTGAGACATGCACACAGTGACTGACACACACACACACACACACACAGACAGACACGTACATAGTGACAGAGACAGACACACATAGGGAGACATACAGACGGACACAGACAGACACTCATAGGTTCCCCCCCCCCCCCCCCCCCCCACCTCACCCCACCCCAACGTCTTGTGTTATGACATGAAACTCAAGCAGGATGTGTCTACTGTAAACAAGTAGGTTTTTTGTGCGATATGAGATCTGGAGCCTTTTTGTCACTTCTTTTCACTGGGAAATAGGGATGATCATTTTAACCAAAAGTAGAGCCGTGGAAAAATAACACAGGTTCAGTACACTTTTATACATCTTGAAATAAAAATAAACTACCATGATTTATAGTTGCTTACTACTTGTTCAATTTAGGTGTTTGCTACCACTTTTTCAGCCCTCTGTAACTTTTAATTCTCACAACAAATCATGTCTGTACGTCTTTTAACTTGCAATTGCGTTGGTTTTCTGCTACTGCTATAATAGTGTGATTTATATGTTTGTATTAACTTTTGCGAACATCGGGGAATGTACTAATTGCAATTGGTGTGCTAAATTAAACATTATAATAGTGCAACTATCTTTTTATACCTTTTTTTTATAATATTTTGTCATTTAAAGAAATAATAACTGAAAATGTTTGAATTACAATTTTTACAATCTTTTGTTAACAGCTTGAAAGCCTGCCCCCAAAAGAATTCTTTGTGCTGAGATCCTGACACCTTTTTTTTTCTCAATATTGTCTTTAGGGGATTGGGATGATCATTTGAACTAAAATTAGACTTGTGGAAAAATAACACAGGCTCAATATAATTGTAAAAAAAAGTGGGTTGTCTGTAAAGTTGGTTTACGGATGATAATTTTACATGATAACGTCATAAGAAAACATTGATGAAAAATTGCATATGTTTTAATTTTCAAATATTATGTACTGTTTTTGCCAATTTAATTTAAATAATTTGTTCAAATATAATCACGAACAATTAGTTAAAAATCCCACCTTAACCTGTTTGATATTTTAGAAGATTTTCTTGCAAGGTGGTTGGCCAGTTCTTGCACACTCAGCTCAGGCGGAACGTGACAATTTTTCATGCGCGGAGCCGGCGTTCATCGATTTACAAGACGTTATCACGTAAAAATCTTGAACTTAAAAATATACTTCATGGTAGCTTACTACTCGTGAAATGTAGGTGTTGCTACCACTTTTACAGCCCTGCGTCATTTTTAACTCAAATAACAAATCAACTGTGTATATCCTCTTTTAACTTGTGAACATATATTTTCAATTTTTTTTAAACAATTTCTTATGGGTGTGCCTAAATTAAATTTTATTAAAAAAAGTTGTTAAAATGTTTCACTAGATTTTGTTGTACCACAGGATGTAGGTTCTGTGATACTATAGCATCTAGTAGTGCCTGAAGCAACTGTGCTACCTAGTTGCTAAGGGACTTGTTTGTGGCTAGATAATGGTAAAGTGGGGTGCTGATAAGTCATATTGAGTAAGTATGCACACCATATATCAGGACCTTGGTATGACTGTAAATTGTGTAATTTTTAACTGAGAACTGATTTTTAAGAACTGGTACCGAAACTTGAACAGGGATGGGAGAAAATAATAAAATCTTACTTGGGGGTTTTCAGCATCAGATTTATGTTTAAATTTTTGTATAAAATGTTGCGGTGTTTGGCGTGAGTTGGAGTTAAGAATTGAAAACTAAAAATGTAACTAAACAGTCGGAAGATATGAAATGGGTTTAAAATAATGTGTGCTACAGTCTGAAAATACTGTGAGGAATTTTTGTGGATTGTTTAAGCATTATAATTTTCAATTGTATTAATTTTTAAATGTGCCTTTGTTTACACTTTTCTCATGACTCTTTAAACTCCTACTCCTATTTCTAATTGTCCTTTCCTCCTTCCTTCCTCTCACTTTTTTTGCCCCTCTTGGCCGTGTAAATTTTGTATGACTTCCTTCTTGCAGAATGCCATAGAAGAACTGACGATGCCTCAGAGCCCCTTAAATGCGACAGTTGAACCTAGCATCGGCGACATATACTTCTCCGATGACGACGAAAACACGGGACAAAGGATGTCCTCTAGGACTACTCCAGGTGTGAAGGACATCAAAATGGAGTAAGTTCAGCAGTGGCCACTGTGCTACACTTTTTTGGACTTTTAACTTTTACTTTGTCATCGCCACAAACTCATTCCTGCTTGGTAACCTGCTTCTATGTTAAGTTGTTCTTACATCGCTGCCTCTTTATCTCATTTCGGAGTCTCCACAATCTCTGGTAACCTGCATCACCATCTCGTTTTTGATCTTCTTATAACAGTTTTTTTCTTGTCCCCCAAAAGCTTCGAAAATGAATAATAGATCAATTTCAATGCAAACCTTAAATTTTGGTACAGATCTACATATTATTTAAAAGTAAATACACTCAATTTTCATTCACCTACTAATTAAAGTACTGTGTTTTATCGCATAATTGTTGTACATTTTTTGCTATAATCAAGTTTGAAAAGTATGGGTGTGATTTTAATGCGAGAAAAGTATTTTTTTGAGGTTTTTTCTTTCTTTTATATAAACTAAACATGTTGCATTGAAAGTACATTTAATTAAAAAGCAAAGTATACAAAGCATGCTAACAATTTAAATTAATTAGTAATGCATAGAGACCCCAGAAAATGGTAAATAAAACTGACTCATTTCGGTGTAAAAAAATGACAAAAGCGGTGCAAAAAATCGGTGTAAAAATAAGCAATCTGTATACACCCCAAAAAATGGTGAAAAAATTATGCTATTGGCGGTGTAAAAAAAACCTCATAGCGGATAGGCACTACAAAGTAGCAGACGCTGCCTTACATCGGCCCACTTTGTCTGTCGTTTCATCACACAAGAATACAATCTGTTTGGTCTTCTACAGCATGCCTTACTGTTTCCTTATTTGCCTGGCCAATTTTTGTGAAATAAGTTTCTCCAAGAGTGTTGTCTGATGGCAAATCCCCTGCACCTAAAATGTATACATAACTTACAATATACTTATAAATAGGTAGCATTTATAAGGTTATCGCTGAAAATATTAATGGGCTAATTTACTCAAAACAATTCTAAGCCAAACATAACCTAACCTTTTCGAGATTACTGCTGGATTACAGAGTCAAACCATCAATCAATCAGTCAAAAATATCTTGTGGTGTGCTCACCATTTCACAATGCAATCCATCCTATTTATGTGTTTGTTAATACAAGGTACTTGCATATTTATTTGATGTAAAGGTAAGTTGGGCCTAAAGGTAAGTTAATCGATAATATTGTAGGCCTACATATGCTTATGAACTTTTATTAGAGGGGAAAAAAATTTCTAAATAAATAAGGCTAACCTTCTTCAACATGGGTGTTAAACCATTCCCTCATAGCTGGATGATCAGCTTTTTCCAAAGGAATGTTAACTCACAGCATCATATTAACAAAATCAGAAACAAATTCTTGTTTTCTGCACTTTAAAGCTTGTTTGCTTTATTCACGCTGTCGCCTATCGAGATTTGTTTGGACACGGTAGAATTTGCTTGACAAAATAATTGTCTTTTCTGTTTTGTGTGTCCAATCAACCCGCACGTTGCAGACTTGCACATCATATTTTGTCCCGCTGATCAAAAATATAAAATCCATCCGATTTCATCTCTTTCGCATCGAAGTTTTCGGCATCTTAGTCATAAATTCAATTGTATCACAAAACTTACAAAATGTGGACGGTATTTGTAAACACTCATAGATATGTGCACGCAAAAATGACTGCCATCTTAGCTCCATACAATTAAATTAGGTTAGAAAAATCGACACCAGTGCACCTTGTGGCAGAAACGACCATTATTCAACACGAAAACTGTGGACAGTCAATTTTGTTATGTTGGTAGTGCGCACATATCGATTGTTGACATTTGTTACATTTTGTTTTCATTTGCATTGGCAATATTTACTGTTTGTAAACAGAGTAATAAAACTACGTGGATTTCAGTAACGTGTCAAAACGAAGATAATATCACAGCACTAGTCTTTCAGTCTATGTTTATTTCACGCCTATGTTTATGATGGCGTAAATAAATAGAACTTGCGACATAAGGGCATTATTTTGTGCGAAAAAGCGTGAATTTCGCGCGAAAATTCGTGAATTTCGCGACTAAGTCGAAATCAAAGGAAAGTCGCAAAATTCGTTTAAAGTATCAATTTTTCGCGTTATTTCGTGAATTTCGCGCTTCACCATTTTTCGGGGTCTCTAGTAATGCAACAAAAAAAGTTAAATTAAACTTAAAATAGAAACACAAAAAACTTGAGCTGAAACTAACGAAGTGTTCCCTTGAAGTATCATTGTAGTACACACTAACCAAGAAAGAGTGCGAGCTATCAAATGTAGATTACGAGGCACGAGACATAGTGCACACTATACATGCAATCGGCGAGCTGTCAATATCTATATTAAGACTATGTGCTTGCACTATATAATCCTCAACATAACCAAACATTATGCCATCTAGTACTGGCCCCATTTTTATACATGCTACACATCGGCAACGAAACGTTCAAAACTTCTTTAAAAGAAACTTAAGCATTGTACAATTATGTATTTCTGTTAATTACATAAGTAAGCAATAATATCCTAACAAATAATATATTTAAATTTAAACATACATTGTTTTATGGGGAGAAAAAAAAGTATATTTTATGGAGAAACTGGAGGGACGGAAACATTTTTTGACTGTATTGGACAGGAAATCGTATTATGCAGGTACATCTTAAACGAGTTTTACTGTCATTGTAATTACTATATTTTCCCATTATAGCTACCACACTGATTGACAATTCTTTGTCCTGTGATCTTTGATAAGGTCAAGTTTACTACTTACAGAAAATGCTCGGAATCTAACAGCAGGACCAAGAATTTAATGTGATTTTTATGCAAGAATTTTTGTTTTCCCCATATTTTGATGCTCTAATTAACAGAGCAACTTGTGATAAAAATAATAGAAACCATTGATGCAGCTACTACAAACAAATCTGAAATACAGAAGGTCTTGTTAAATGAACTTGTTGCGTTAATATCCCTCAGTTACCTAAATCCTCGTAAGGATTGTGTTAGACTTAAATAGAATTTAATTTAAACATATATTTTAGCTTATTTTTCACCCTTTTTAGTTAAAATATTAACACATTCAAACTTGGCCAAGACAGACACCCTGATTAGATTGTAGGTGTGTGTTAAACTGTTGATATTTTGAGGCAGTCTTGGCCCCTGCTGACTCTGAGCCATTTACTTTAAAGCAGCCTTAATTTTTTTTTTGGAGAGGGGCTTTACCGTGTATTCTTGGGGAGGTTTTATAGAACAAACTCTGAGAAGAGTGTGGTTCAGGGCTCCTTCCCTGGAAACTGTGAAAGATAAACTTGAAAGCCAACCTGGAACTTAAGTTTTGCTAAAGTATCTTAAGAAATTTTGATATTCATATTAAACTTTCAGTTAAATTTTGTTTGAATTATACAGAATATCCGTAAAAGAATGTCCCAGTTTCAGTGGTATGTGATTTAGACAGTTTACAACAAATCATACATCAAATTGATAGTAAACTAACCCAGTTTTTCTTACAAGTATATGGACCTTTAGTTATACGGCACACATCCAACCTAAAGCTCAATTCTTCCCACACTTTGGTTAACACTTCCGGAGTAATGGAAGCATTAGCCCTTTTCAGTTCTGTGTCTGAACTTTGGCTAATCATTAGGTAGCGGTGGATCGTATCTTTTATAAATCTCCAAAGGTAAAAAAAATCGCATGGCGTTTGTCAAGTGAACGTGGAGGCCAGCTGAAAAGAGCTCTGTCATCTCGACCGTTACGACCAATTCAGCGGTCAGGGACTTCAACAATTAAACTTAAAACGAAAACGTGCATTGAAATGATATTGCAGATTCACGCTTACCAAATTGTAGAACACAAATTGCTCAGAAATCGCCATTTTTCATGGGTGGCACTGCAAGAGAGAAAACAACAAAGCAGTACTCGCGCATGCGCTTATCTAAATTGATTGAGCTACTCTTAAACCACAACCCTACAATGCTTACAGTTAATACTATTACATTTTTTAACTGGGACATTCTTTTATGGGCATTCTGTATAATAAATTTGGATCTGCAATCAAATGACAAATATTTTACATTGCAGGTGCGTCAGTAATAGAAACTGCCAATGCTGGGAGCCGCCCCTGCGTGTAGCAATTATTCAAACATGAAAAGTTTTTATTTATCATGGAGTTCCTTTACTTATCTAATAAATGAGTTGTTTCTGAAGCGCAAAGTTCTGGGGGCAATCATTGCATCACACTCTAGTGGGTCGATTCTAATGTACGAGCACCTAGTCAGTAGACAAGTGGTGCGGAGCACGTCGCCTTAAACCTCGGTGCTTAGCCATTTTATGTAAAACCTCACCGTTCTTTTATTTTTTTATTGCAGTCCTTCGAACCCAGAGGGCCTCTACTCTCTGTGGGTTGGCAACATCACTCAAGGCGTCAAAGAGAAGCAGATTCTGGAGCTTTTTGCCAGGTAGGTGGTTCAAACCAAACTGAGTACGTAGTATATTTGCATGTTTCAGGTGCCTTGTTACATTTCAGTCTGGCCCAACCAGGCAATCTGAAAACAACACGTCCAAACTGTTGATGTGCAGTTGGGCACTATATAAGAAATATGCTTTGAAATATTAAAAGTTAGTTCGTTGATTTCTAGGTTAACTAGCTGATTTCATTTTTTTTGGGGGGAGGGGGGGGGGGGGGTTATATTGAAAATTATTTTTTTTTATTCAGATTTCAAAAGATGATCCCTCACATATTGTCATGGAAGATTAGTTCATTGCTCTGCACCAGAAATTTACTGTATGTATGTTTGGACACATAAATAGTGTGCGTTAATTTTTCTGGCTAGCAGCAGCAATTTTTCAAGTTGGCTGCCTGCCAAGGTGATTAGCCCTGCATCTTCTGGTGACGAAGTAACATCATGGTTTGAGTTGTGCTATTTGCTTGCTACCCGCCATTTTATTGTTTGCAGTGAATCATTATTAATTGTTGAATTTTATATGGATTTTACAGTCTTTTATGCATCCAGACAAAAATTTTGTCCTCTAGGCTGAATAGTTCCAGTTTTTTTTCATGTCGCAAAATTGATTATTGATTCGTTTGTGCATGGTGAATAATCATACTTTATTCATTTAGTGGGCTATAGTTCCGTTGTGCAAGATTTTTTTCATTATCACTTTGGCACCGTGTTTGAGAAAAAATTGGAGAGAGATAATGTAAAGAAATTTCCTTAAATGATAAAACATTTCAATTTAATCCCGGTATTGTAATTAAACCAAAGACATTGTAATAAAGACAAAATGTTTTGCACTAAGCAATTAAATTTTAAGTATTTTAAAATTAACTTGTTATTGATGCTTGAAACAGTTTAGGAATTGTATTTATTCTGTTTATATAGTATGTAATGAATAGCTACTTGGAAGACAACTGCTGTTTTAGCTACAAGAAAAGTTAAGTTTCTCAGAGCCAGTAAATTGAAAGATTTTGACACTCATGTGAACCAGATGTACCTTTATCAGCCATCTGTTAATGGTAGTTCAACGATGAATTGTACAAGATTGAGTGCTTAAATTTAAGTTATGAAACCAGGCTAGACCTTTAATACATTTTAAGTATAACTAGTGGTTTTATTTGAAGCAAAGTAATTTCCAAAAATTCCTCAAAGAAGACATTCAACAAACATAATGGAGATTTAAATCATTACTACGTCAATATAAAGTATACCAATCAGCATAACTAAGCAGAATAATTGAGTTGTGGACGAGAAATGATTAAGAAGCATTATTTTTAAATTATAGTGTATGTTGTAGTAAAATATTGAAGTGATCTTCAGTAAACTGAGCTCTTTAACTTCAAATTGAATCTGAAATTATGGTCTTTGCACATCCCTAAAACACTCGGTCTGTGTGGTGATGGCTTGTAGGTACGGCGCAGTGCAAAACGTGCGTTTGCTCCCGGAGAAGTTCTGTGCTTTTGTGAACTTCCGAAACCAGAAGGCGCCCGGGCAAGCCATGAAGAGCCTGCAAGGGGTGGAGTTTGCCGGAACCAGGCTTCTCATAAGGTTTCCCGACACACCGGTGGCGACCACCAGCCGCCCGGCTGGCCCCAGGTGAGATGTGTGGTTCAGTCCGTGCCTGGCTTTGCACGACATAACTACAATAAATCCCTGCTGAATTTATTTGTGCGAGCTTCGCTATAAAGTCAGTTTTGTTGTTGTATTGACATAATTCACATGCATATTGCATCACCATGATTCCAGATAAAAAATAATAGTTTATATAATTAATTACGTAAATATCCATCTGAACTTGGCCAACCAGCCTATAATAGGTTACAAAACAGTAAGGGGCCTTTACCGGGAAATATCTTATGTCGCGGCTTTTCCGCAAAGTAAAAATTAAACTAAGAAAATACCATCTTACAGCACTAGAAATGTTCCTGTACTTACCCTGAAAACAGATAAACAATATTAAAATAAGCAAAGGGTTCGAAATCACAATTTTTTTTCGAATCCGAGTCTCGAATTTGAATCTCAAAGAGTTAATCGAATATACCCCTCAAATCAGAATCTAGGTCTCAAGGGTCAAAAATAAAATAATGTCCAAGAAATTAAAAATATTAACTATGGTATTGAAACATTCAACCCTTTAAATGTTTATTTCACAGACTAAGTTTCCAGAATCAATGCATAATGCACTTTTATTTAAATAATTGTATGTTAAAAGTACATTACCCTGGGGGATGGTTACAGAATAGTTATGGAAAAAAAAATTGACCTGGTAAACTTCACTGATTGTCAGTGTTGAATTTTTTTATTTACTTTACTTTCTCTAATATTTTTCTTTGAATCTTTTTCATTGAATATTGAATTCTTTGAATACTAAGGATTATAACGGTTCGTTATAGTATACAAAAAATAAACAGATGTCCACCAATTTTAGTTTTTGTTTTATTTTTTCACAATAGAATGCACCGACGATTCCAAACACTTCCAATGGTTCATTCACTCGTTCCACATGTATATCTGACTGTCGAAAATTGCTCGTAGTTCGCGTGATGAGAATTAACGGAAAAAATAGCGTCCTTCAGTAATGTTTTGCTGCAAATACATGAAGTCAGTGCGGCCTCAAACGTGGCCGCACCCAGCGAAACCGAATTTCGCCCCGAGCCAAATGCCGACGAAGGTGGCCGCAATTTCTAAGTACTGTCCGAAAGAAATTAAAACAAATTAGGTTGACTTAATACTCGGCCTGGCTCTGACCACCAACGTTAAATTATCCATTAACAAATTACATCATAATTTGGCGAGAAGCCACCGAACGCGACCTACTGGGGCAGCGATCGACAGACGACTGGTGATCTCATGAACTCGTCTCCTCCACGCAGGGAGTAGACGTCACATGACCTCACCGACCAATCACACGCACGCTTCATTCACTCTTATAGATACAAGCCAATCACAGAACAAGTTACAATACATGAAAAAACATTTTACATACAGAACTCTGGGCTTCCCCTGATCAGTCTCTTTTCAATTTTACATCAAAATCGGGGACTCCCATTCTCGTTCTCTCTCCCACACCGTGAGACAGCAGTTATCACTCAGTTCCCACGCAGTGGGGGAATTACCGTCTTTATCTCGGTTGGCGGGGAAGCACTGTTTCTTTCTCACTTACACTTACAGGTCTCTCATGCCTCTCTTTCTATCCATCACATCAGACACAGTCCCTTGTTCTAGAATTATGCAACACGTTAATTAAAATTAAGAACAATAATCATAATACGAATTACTTGACAAAATTCAACTTATTAAGAAAAACCTGAAAAAGTAGGCCTAAACAGGTAAATTTCTAGTAAAGCAGCTCATTTGTGAATAATTATATAAAAAATAGTAATGATTAAAAATGTCTAATAAAATACATAATACCTTCTTAAAACATTCAGCAAGTGAAAAATATCAACTCTAACATACATAAAAGCTGTAAAATATCCTTGAAAAGATCTTTTAAGAAATATCTATCTGCATAAAAACAGTTTAAAAGAAAAATTATTTAATTAGGAGGGCAGGGTTCTGCAATGCTACAGGAGTTTATGTTATTTGAAGATTTGATTGGCCCATCCCTAGTTAAAATTAGTTTCTAGTAAGATATGCAAGATCAAACAAATTAAAAATCAATTTTTTTAAACCATTTAGTCCATACATTTTGGTACAGACTTGATGTCAAATAAATTATTTTCAATTAATTTAATGTATTCAAACGAAAGATTACATGCAAAAAATTACATACAGCGAAACCCCTTATTTACGTTACCGTTATTTACGTTTTCCCGTTATTTGCACTATATTCTTCAGGTCCCGTTTGGTTCCCATATAGTCCAATACAATACTTTCCCGCGAATTACGTCTCAAAAATCGAATCAATCCCGCTATTTACGTCACGTAACAACCATAAACAACCAGAAAATACCGTGGAGCTAGTAGGCAATGAACATTTTAAATAGCAAAATATACATATTTTATAACATGAAAAGTTGCTTTTATTTCTAAACATGTAATAATTTAAGCCTAGGCGTGTAAAAGTACGAGTAATTATAGCAGGAGACAATCTAAAATGCACGAGGGAAAAACGTAAACTCATGAATGTACAAACATGGCTGCTTGTAAGTTCTGATACTGTATTTATGTCACAACTTAGCCGAAATACTGGTACGAGACATAAACTTCACAAGATAAAATGAGCGGTGTCTTGGTAACTGTTTTATACGTCTTTTATAATTTGGGAAGTATTGTACAGTTGACGCCATATTTTTTAAACTAACCATTTATTTCTGGGGATCGTAAATAATTAATTATTGGTACCAAGACATCATGATAATATAAACATAAACTTGAACATGTCACGGCAGCGAGAAAACTGGTGCGTATACCAATAAACTGGTATTAGAACTGGATAAAATTGGTACACGGGAGGTGGAGCTTATATTTTTTTCCGCTAAGCTCGCATCTATTGGTTGGCGGCTGATGGCGTCATGAGTCTGGGCGGAGCATAGAGTGCGCATGCGCCGCCGCGTCGTTACAGCAGCTGACCGAGTACAATGACCTTTCTCCGCGTTTGGCGCGCTATTGACGGTAAACATTCATCAATTTGCGGCCTTTTCTTAAAAATTTTTTTACTGTGAGCAATGTGTATGTAGCCCGTATTTGTTATAAACCCTGCCGGTTGCAACTGTATTTATAATTTGGAGAGGCAAATAATCTCCTTGAACAGCCAAAAAAGCAAGCAGAAGAAAATTTCAAATTTATTTTTTAGGAAGTAATCAGAAAAACATTTTGGCTTTCATTCTTTTTTTATTTTTGTCAAATGTGGTAAATTAATAATTGATTAAATACTAAAGTAAAATTTGTTGTTAGTGTGTTTGTACCTGCATTGTAGTATGTGCTATTAAACAAAAGGAAAAAAATTCTAAATAAGGTAAACTGTACTCCTTTTTATACTTTTCCCTTTATTTACACTTTCCCGCTTTTTACACTTTTTTACTTTGTCCCCATGAAAAGTGCAAATAAGGGGTTTTGCTGTATTTGTAACTTGAGTTAGTGACTTAAGTTTTGTTAAAATGTTGATTAATTTACTTATTTTGTTGCATTGCAGTGCTTTATGATTTTTTAACTTGCAGTTGGATGTTAGTATATGGTGTTTTACATACTATTCAGCGGGGCGTAAATCTGTAGGCCCAAGAATTTTGCATTTGGGGTTAACTGACACATCATCTATGGATACGGTGCTTGTATGTTGTATACTGTGTATATTTTCGTCTACATGCATGCAAGGAGCAGAAAACTTTAATATGTACATAAAGTTTTCCATAAGACATAGTTTTGACATCAAACCCATTTGAAAGTCGCACTATTGCAAGTGCAGGCAAGGCCCCCCCCCCCCCCCCCCCCTCATTGAGGAGCTTCTTAATTCGCAGTATGTCGTAAACTTTTGTCCCTACTCATTACATATTAATATTAGTGCCCAGGGTGTCCACAGTTAGTACTTTCGTACTAGATCTAGTACTTTTATAACTTTTTTTAGTGGTCTAGTACATTTACGCTCAGATCTAGTACTTTTTTCTTTAATATTATAATATTACAGTAACTCCAATATGTTTTATTATGAAGCGTGATTATTTTTAAAAAAAATTGGTTGTCTGTAAAGTCGGTTTACGGACGATAGTTTAACGTGACAACGTCATAACAAAACATTGATGAAATGATTGATCCAGAAGAAAAGGAAATATCATATTCGGCCTGAGACTGAGCCGTAATAGGTTTTTGCAACCAAACCATTTAGGCATTACAAATATTATATTCTTTGAGGAAGAATTTTTTTTTTTAATTTTTCAATCTTTTGCATGATAAAATCTACCTCTGCATACTTTTATGAATAAAATTGAATCATTTTTATTGAATTATCACTATTTTGTATGGATACAAAGGAGTGAAATTAAATGTGCAATTGAATTAATAAATTTACTTTTATTTGCATTCATTAATTCAAATATATTTATTACTTTTGAAATGTTGTGTGCGCATAATTTATTTTTACAAGTACAAAAAAATTTTTCGCGACCGCCGGGTTTCGCACCGACAACCTTTAGTTGAAGAGTTAGGTATGCTAACCACACACCCACAAGGCCATACTAAGGTAATGTAGTTTCAAATGTTATATATACATATATATATTTATAAAATCTTTGTTCACGGTAGGGGTATAATATTAACACGATTTTATAACAAATACGCATCCCAAATACACCAAACTTATTTATAATGTGTTACAATAGTTTTTAAAACATTGTGCAAAAGATCCCGGGTGTAATTTGAATTATTATGTGTAACTGTAAAACACCATTGTTGGTTCAAAACGTATTTGAATTTTCAACATTACTTTTAAATAACCGTACAGATTGTGCTGAAAATCGGTGGACGATCGTTAAATTACATAATATTAAAAATTCAAATGACGAAAATATGATTGAAAAGTTGTTCCAATCGAGTGGAAGAGAGATGCCACGCATGCGTACAATGAGCAAACAGAACACATCCGTAGTGGGACATCCGTAATGGGACACTTTTTCGTGCGTGCAGCCGGCGTTCATCGATTTATTAGACGTTGTCACGTCAAAAACTATGGAATGTGTGTGTGCGTGGTGTGATATTTAAGTTAGAGTATTGCAATGTCATAATAACTTCCTAAATTGTTAAAACCGTAACAAATTGTAATTTAGTACTTTTTTTTCAAATCTGGTACTTTTTTCTCACCCAAATTGGTACAAAATATTTTTTCCTTGTGGACACCCTGGTAGTGCCTGAAACACATCCTAGTTTTATTTACCGGGAATATCTCATGTTGGTGTTGCTGACAGCTCGAGCGGCCAGGCCAAGTCGTACGGGCCTGTCAACGGGGACGAGTGCTACTTCTGGCGGACCAGCGGCTGTGCCTTCGGCGACAAGTGTCGCTTCAGGCACGCCAAGGAGAACAAAGGGATCGACATCAAGTCGTGGCACAAGAACAGATGAGTCCGCGGCTCCCGTCGTCCCAGGTCCTCCCGCTAGCTGCTCTTGTGTTGTTCTCCGGTGATGCATCCACGCACCCCGGAGTCATTCACTGCCATCCTTTATTTTGGAACTTTTTTGTGTTCGTTTATAAACGTGTAATCACCGTTTTTTTTTTTCCTCCTTTTACATTTTTATACTACTAAAATTCTATTAATCTTTTGTGTTTGTTTCTCTTTTATGAACGTGATGGCAGTAGTTATCCATTGTACATATAGATTAATGATTAGTTTACCATTTTAAAGCACGTGAAAGAATACAGTGTATATTTAATGTTTTGTTTATTAGTCTAAGGTTCTAAAATTTGCATAAGAGTTAATTTAACTGGTAGTTGCCATCACCAACACAACTAATTGTGATGTGCAGCATGATTGTAACTTGTGGGGAGGTGGCGTACAAGAGATAAAACTCTTAAATTTGATTATGTTGACTCGATGGTTTAGTGATTTCTGTTATGAAGAGGAAGTAAAGTAATTGATGTAGGATCAGGGAATAGACAAGGAGCTGGATCAGGTCCATTGGATTAAGACAGATGAAAAGTACTTAACACTCAAAAATGTATTCTTGACCCTGAAATGGTGGTTTTTCCTTCTAATTTTCTATCATATTTTAGTATGAACTGTTTTAGGACACACAATATGCTTGTTCGTGTGTATTCATTTGAATTAACCTTTTTCTAAACTAACCATTGTTAGCTGAAAGTGTGACTTGTGTTGCTGCTGTAGTATCTTGGAGTTACCTAATGTAGAGTTAGAGCATGGGCGAAGCTTACAGCACCTAATTTTTGTAATAAAATGTGACACATTTTCTCGACCAATCTTTGAGGATATTTTCTGGAAAAAAAGGGGAGGGGGGGGGACAATAGGAAACACCTTTTTTCATGTAATCATAACCATAGCAGCGCAACTCACCCCTACAATAAACGGTTTTTAAATTCATTTCATTTTAGTTTCTCATTTCATTAGCAGAAATATCTACAAAGGCTCTATACCAATTAAAACAAGTTGCGAAAACTGGGAAATTGACTCGGAATTAACTGTTGCCATATTTGGGTGAAAATATGAACATAGTGTTGCCTACACTATATACGTATGTGTGTGTGTGTATAGTGAGAAGGGGGGGGGGGGAGAGAGAGAGAGAGAGAGAGAAAGAGAGATATTGAGGGAGAGAGAGACAGACATGCATAGTGGCCCCCAAACATGCTCTAGATCCTAGATCTATAATCCCTCTATGAATAGTACCAACTTGGAGTTTAAGGGGTATTTGTAAAAGATTACTTTACTTTAATACTTAAAACTAATAGCTATCATATTTTTAATCATTACTGGCATCTTTACGTGCTAGTTGTTTTGTTTGAGGGGATGTTTTCTCAACAAGCAAACAAACTCCATATGTAGTGGATAGTTGAATATTGTTCACACAGCAAAATGCAACCCACCATTCGGATGACTTACCTTAATATTGTATCTCCATCTGTGGAATGTTGATGTTAGGCACTGACCAACAATGTTTTAAACGAAAACCTCAACTTAATACTTAAATGCCTGTAGATTCATTTAGTCAAAACTCTAAACACACTGTTTTCCCCTCTCAGAGACATGGAGTCAAGTAAACTCAAGTGGTGAGAAGAGGAGGGGTGCAAGAACGTGTGGTTGCTTACATGAGCCTGGTAACCAAAATAAGTTTTTAAAATTCAAAATATTGTGCAGGGATTTTTCTAATACCTCTTGTTAACTCTATGTTGTTATTTTTCTTCTGTCCTTTTTGGTTAGCCAAAATTTTCCCCACTTTAAAATGACAACGTAAGGTTACTGATTCAGATAAAAAAAAAAAAGGAGCCATAAAACTAGGTTTAAATACAACTGGTAAGAGTATTTTTTTATATATTAAAAAGCCATTCTGCATTATCAAGAATTAGATAATCAAAGATAAAAAAATACAAAAGAGATTACTTTTGAGATGCTACATTTGTGTCTTACGTCGATAATATCGATTGACACAGTAGGAGGGAAAAAAAACATAATTCAAGACGTTAATATTTAGGTATTGAGTTTTAAGAAAAATAATTAACTTTATCAGTTTACTTTCTTGTCCACCTACTTTATTTGAGGTAGTAGAAGCATGAGCAAATTTTGAGAATGAAAAATTAAAGTAATTAGAGTAAAAACCTGTTTCAAAGTTTCTCAAGGTGCTTAGAATTTTGTCTTATGATAAAGGAAAACTTACTGAAAGGGAAAAATTCAAATATTAATAGGTTCAAAGCTAAATTTTTTAATCTTAATATGCAGGAAAACTTCTTAAGTGGGATATTCTCTGCGTATCTACAAAAAAGCAAATCGGCCAAACAAAGTTTGGAGCATACAAACACACACACACACACACACACACACACACATATATATATATATATATATATATATATATATATATATATATATATATATATATAAATTTATAAGTAAGGTTGATTTTATTATGAATTTCTTGTGCTGGGGTTCTCAAATAGAAATGTAACTTTTAGAATGAACTTTATTATTGTTTTTTTAATGGAATTTACATCTATGTAAACATATTCTGAGACTTCTATTAACTGGTCTCAAGGTTTGTTCATATTTGCACAAACATCTGGTTTTGAGTGTTGGCAAACATGTGTACACAACTGCAAAGTGTTATTTTTTTTCTCATCTTTTGCAAGATGTGCTTAATGCACTGGGTATTTTTTTGAAGAATTGAATATTCTGTTAACCAAGCATTGTAAATTAAAAAACAAATATTGTGTACTGGCACCGAGTTTTTATAGACTGACTAATCTGTGATGAATCGTTTGGAAAGTTTGAAGATCAGGTAGTATATAATTGAATGGAACTGTGGTTCTAAAACTTGCTAGAGTGTGTTAAAAGTTTATCATTGAAATAAAATTTCTGTGTAACTTGTCATTAGATGTAGATGACTTGAAATGATTACACTTTATGCAAAGTGAATGGTTTCTTGCAGCACATTTGTTCAGAGTCTACAAAGTATGTTATAAAGTTCCATTTGTTTAATTTTTTCTATCTACTTCTTTGAGTGCAAAGTTCAAAGAAGTAGAAGATAACAGTTGAATTTGAAACATAACATATAAATGTTTATTTTTCACAGAATTGGTAGCATTTTATAACGTGAATTTATTCTAATGATGTTTCTACCAGCTTTGCATTTTATTGTAAAAATCACGTGATTGATTTTCTTGTTTTGACGTACCTGAAAGGTTTGTTATTGTATTCTCTCTTTGTTTCTGCTCTGAATATTTTTAGATGTCAGCTGCTTGTAACAAAACCATAGATGCTGATATCTGACTTGAAATTGTAATAGAAATGAAGAGCATGGCTGTGAATGAGTTTCATAATGTATAGAAAGTTATGCTGGGGGGGGGGGGGGAATGGGGGGGGGGGGGGGGTCGTCTTAAGTTTTATCGAAGTACCTATTATATTATCACATCAAACAAAACAAACACATTAGAGTTTTAATTTGAATTTTTTTGTATGTGTTCTATTTTGGTCCACCACCAGCAGTTAAATAATTTATTTGATTTAGAAATAGTATTGAGGTTTAGTTGTTTTTACTAGGGACGGGCTAGTAAACTCCTCAAATACCTTGAAATCCTTAGTGTTCTAAGGATTTGTTATTCAAGGAAAAAGATTTTAAAAATATATATTAGATGAAATAAAGTAAATAAAATGATAAAACAGTGATAACTTATGAAATTTACTAGATAAATTTTTTCCTTCATACCTATCATGTTGCCATTCTCCAAGATATTGTACTTCAACATGTGATTATATATATTAAATTACAAGATGTATTGATTCTAAAATCTTAGTTCATTAATAAACATTTAAAGGGTTAAATGTTTAATATTTCTAGTACATTTTTTTTTTATCTTGGAATTCGAGATTATGATTTAAGAAAATTGGGATTAGACTCATCACTAGATTTTACACAAACCAAGTCAACTATAGTTTTTTTTTATGTAAAAATGTGCATCTGATGAACTATTTCAAAATTTTGTTTAGTCCAGCTCTCAGATTTACAGAGCAAGATTGGAAAGTTTGTTAATCATGACTATTTTACCATAGCTTTCATATGGTTTATTTTTTATTCCTCTCCTCTATCTTCTTTCTAAATTTCTGTTTTTCCGGTTTACTACTTTTAATCCATATAAACTAATAAACACAGAAAACTTTCTATTATTTGGGTTGGGATTATTTTATGTTTGACATATTGTAAATTATTATTTTAAAATATATATAAACAGTAATTTTAAAATTTTCTTTAAATAAAAACAAAAGCTTGTTGTGTGGACATTAGAAGTTGCCTGGTTTGGGTTGCATTATTTGTAATACAAGCCACCCATTTAGTTGATGTGCCACACTCTGGTGCAGTGTTTAAGTTAAGCTTATTAGTTGGTGAAATACCTACAAATAGTTGGGTGGTTCTTCAGTAGTTAAGTTTGAAAGAGGTTATACAGAAACGTATGGTCTTTAGATAAGTGAAACAATTTTTTTTTGTCTATATATGTTTCATGGAAGATTTTATTACATAAGTTTTATGTTGTCCCCCCCCCCCCCCCCCCCCCTTCTTTCCCTCCAGATAAATTCATAAAGTAGCTTATTGAATTTTTTTTTTTAGATTTGGCAGTGTCTGTAATTATTGTTGAGAGGTAGGAAGCCTTGTACACATTGCATTATTATTGTCTGAAAAAAGAAAGTTCCCACATGTTTTTCAAATTATATTATTTCAACTAAGTCTTACAGTACCTATGTTGTAGGTAATTAAGTATGTATCATTTAAAAAAAAAAAACTTAGTTTATTCTTATACCAAGTGTAATTTTGCATATCTAGTATGGGTGTGCGAATAGTGGATTTTGGTGGTCGATTTTCGAATTGAATATGTAGTAACATTTACGAATTGAATGCAAATAGTTGCAAAGTTGAATAGATGTAATATTTTGCTTCTGTGTATTATGTTGCAGAATACAACAGAATAAACCACATTCACAGATAAAGTTTTGGGTATCAAGGCTAAATTAATTTATACAGCAACATTTTCTGTTCTTGAAACTTAATTTGAAAGAAACTGGACATAACAGTGTCAGAATGTTTTTCTTAAATATGCTATAATAATTAGCTAAACAAATCAACAAAAATTAAAAATAATGGCAAACCATTTTTTCCATTGTTTTTCATATCAAGTTATCACTGCAAACTCAGTAGTAACAAAATAGATTTTTTTACTTAAAGTAAATTGAAATAAATGAAAATATAAACTTTGGATATATATAATTACAAAATCATGCCATTTGCGTGTTGTTAGTTCAATAAAAGATTCCCCTTATTTTAATATTTTGTTCGTCACGTTTCAAATGCTTAGAACTGACTCTCCACCACTTTGCTCAGTTTCCATTTACGGTAATGAACTTCGATGAACTCCATTTTAAAAATACAAATCTCTGTTTTAAGGTTTTTAATGAACACAACAGAGGTTAGGTCTACTCAGCACTTAAGGACAATGACTACACGCATAGATAAAGATTACGTTTAAATCCACGTACAGTGGCGGATTTTCTTGGATTTTTTTTTGTAATCAACGTATCTACTACAAAAAAATCTGTAGTTATAGCATTTTTTACGTGTAGCAAGCCACGTACAAATTTTTATCATAAAGACGGCATTAAAGATGGAAAACATCTTTTTTTTCCCCCGTTCGGTTTCCAAAATACCAAATGGTTAAACAGTAAACAAGTAGTGTGAAAACGGGAAATTAATTTAATTGTAACCTCAAAAAGCAGTGATGGACAAAACTCCTTGATTAACTGTGATAATCAAAAGAAATACAGAAAAATTTATACTGACATTAAATGTTAAGAATATTTATTTTAACATTTAATAAATTATAGAAATGGTTCATTAAACAATACGGTAGGTGTTGGCATTCCTGTAAACGTCCTATTTCGTTTGGAAGTGGCGCAGTGTTTATTTACTACTGACAATCTACCGCGTGTGGATTTCATTAAGATCATTAATTTATTTCTTGGGAAAAACATGCATTGCAGTACACATTAATACAAATATATTGTAGTGGGTAACTCTCCAGTAATAAATTTAACAACGCCCAACTACAAAGAAACACTTTATTTTCACCACCTTTTCACAGGCTCCTTCCAATTCACCGTTACATGCCTCTCTCTCTCTCCCTCCAAAACCAAGTTACATATTCTTCCGCGGCCAATATTTGCAATTACTTCAAACAAACATACACTTCAAAGTAACATGAGCTTAACAACAAATGGATACAAGATTTTAAACCATACATTCATTTACTTTACCATTATGTAATAGCTTACAATAACATCTTGCAACCTATAAAGAAATATTTCTGGCAAAATATGGCGGCAGCCTACAGTGTTTTTCTCCCAAATAAAGTGAAACGTCACTTGGCCAATCACAGCTAACTAGGTCACACCACAGCACTTTTAAACACCTCTTGGCACTAGCTGGACGGCCCTTCCTTACTCCTTCTTCCCAAAACCCGGCTTAACCTTAAATTTATAAATCATCTCTGCCAGAAGTCACCAACGGAACAAGAGGAGTTATAGAAAAACATATAAGGAATGCAAAGACAAATATTTCAACACCAAACATAACACAAGAATAAATATTTTTTATATTCTCAAAACCCCCACGTTAAAGAATCAATATTGAAGGTAGGTCAGGGCCTAACCTCCTTGCAATATTGGTAGATTAGAAATGACAAAATTAGAATTTTGTGATAAACGAATCACTTAAAACAACTAGAAACTAAACACAAGTGCTTGTAAATATTTGGAATTTTTATTTTTGATATTTAACCTCCAAATGAAAATATTATATTAATGGCTATTTCAAACTATTTGTATTTATGAATATTTACACACCCCTAATATCTAGTGTTTACTTTGTTTTAAACTAGAGTTCATTAATTCAGCTGTTTTTATAGCATTGTCTGTGTAAGTTTGTATGTCATAAAGATAGTTTCTGAAATGTAAAATCTCTTTTTCAAGTAAGTCAAGTGCTACATGATTACAGTTTATCTTTTCTTTTGTTCTTAATTGTAATATTAATTTTAGTTAATAAGAATTTTACTTGTTAGCTTACGTATATTATTTGATCATTTTGATTTACGGGAAATTGGGGTGAAGTAATGAAGTGTTACCGGATGCAGGTTTTGTTTACGTTGTGAAATGAGTATGTTCCTAAGTGTGATGCCATTTTTATTGCACTTGTAAACAAATTGTAAATTTTTTGCCATTTCCAAACTGTGAAAGGCATCATTTTGGCTTTGACTGCTGGAGTATAGAGGTATGTGAAAATAGTGAATGCTATAAATAGTATAAATGCTATATAAAGCTAAAAATTTTGTTTCTTGCTGTAATATGCTAAATTTTGATGCTGTCAAAATTTAAAAAGAGACACAATTTCTATAAACTTTTACAAATATACAGGAATTAAAATTAGTTTTTTTTTTTTTTTTTTTTTTTTGTTAAATTAGCAATTGGATAAATGTTTCTGTTGCTAACACCCCATATTTAGTCAAATAGCTTGTGTTCATGATTAAGTCTGAATTAGATAGAAAGACTCATAAAGTATGTATTGGACACAGTGTCTCTGAATCCAAACTTCAGTTATTTTAAAATGTGCTCTAAAATTCAATTTTTACAACACAAAACTTCAGATTTAAGAGTGAAAAAAAAATCTAAATTTATTATGCTCTTTGCACTTATCTCTAAGGTGATGTCTCCTATAGTAATAGTTCAGCAAAAAACAATTTATAAATAAATTACTTAGTTCCAAATTATGACAAACCATTTTGTCTTTTTTTTAAATTTAGATGTGTTATTTATTAAAGGGAATTGTAAATTTGAGCTTTACTACTTACATTTGTGACCTTGATGTTAGTTTTAGTTCAAAAAAAATTGCGAATGTAGGTAGTATACATTTACAGAAAATTTTTTGAAAATGATTTTAATTTGTTGTTTTGTAATAATAAAGTGTACATAAATATTTGAAAACTGATAAAATAGATTACTTAATTTTTATTTTCTAGTTTAGATAGTAGTTTTGTTTATAGAATGATACTTTTTTATGGTCAGTGTTGTCTCTCTTGTTGTGCCTTTCTCATTGCATGTCATTTTTAAATATGTGTTAGGAGTAAAATGTTTGTACAAAAAAATTAGAAATTTAAAGATTTTTTTTTTGTTTGGTGTAGGGGAATTACTCTTTAAGAGGTTAATGCATAATCTCATTAAAAAAAAATTTTTTCTTATTATTAACCAAGGGATGAACAAATATGCATAGCAGCCATCAGCTGACTGTTTGAAAATAATTTTACACTTATGAAGAGATGTAATAAATCTGATAAAAAAAATTTTACACTTATGAAGAGATTTAATAAATCTGATAAACTTAAAGGATAATAATCCAGTGTTATATAACACCATGAATGTGATTGTAGTGGTATTATTCTTGTAGATCCTGCCAATGTTTTATATTTTATAGAGCCAAGATTTTGTGGTTTTATTCTTTATTCACTTTTTTTTTTTCATCCAAGATTTTCATGTTAATGGTTTTAGTTTTGGAAGCTAAAGTACTTCAAACTACAGAATAATCCAAACAGTTTTCAGATCAATAAAAATAAATTTACAAGAAGTTATGCATTTGAAGTACAATGTAAAAGTATCAATATATAGTCGTACCTATCAGAAAAAAGGACGGGCAAACAAAAATTTTTTGAATCTATTTGAGCTATACTTAATTGCTAGTAAATACTAAAAATACAAAAAAAAATTGGTGTATTGAGGAACAATAACATTTTTTGTGATTGGAATTTAATTTTTTATTATTTTAATGAGCAGTTATGGGTTTGTTATATTTTATTGCCCATTACTTTAAATCTTGTGTTTATTTGTTAAACAACTACGTACATGCATTCACTGTAGAGCTGTTTATTCTATTGACCTCCTCATCTTTTTTTAATTTCTAATTTTTTCATTTACTTTTCCTTATAAATCATTTCATTTTTTTCTCTTCCAATTTTGTTTGTAATCTATTAAAAGTGCATATTACTGAACATACTGTTTGTTACTGAGGTAATTGTTTCAAGGACTTCTAGGATGTGGAGGCTCTAATTAAGGGTGCACAGTAGGATATTTTAATGTCGAGTTGAGTAAAGTAGTGCAAAAACTCTAGTTTTTTTGAGTAGTTAGATTGGTTTTGGTTTTTTTGTCCTTTCCTTTTAGGCTTACGAACAGAAAATAGTGCCACATAAGTACACACTGCATATAGTATCTTGTGATTGTTTTTTTTTTTATTCACTATCATAGTGCTAACTGCATAATAGCCTACTGTCCCTACCTTCAGTATTTATGTTTAGAAAATAATTTTACAACTATATATTTTGATGTAATTTAGCTATTGGAATTTTAATTACAAAATATTTTTAAGGAACTAGTACCAACTAACTAAAAAAACTATAGTAAACTCTTTCAAATTATATTATGAAGCAAAAGAACTAAAATATGTTTTAACCAGTTGCATTGCAGTGAAGTACTTCACATTTAGAATGTTAATTTGGAAATTTATAATGAAAACAATTTTTCACACCATTACTATCATTTTATATTTTAAATATTCAAGTTTTTTATTACCCTATACAATATACGTCCAGTACAAGAATACTCCAATTGTATGTACAACAATAATATTGTGCTTGTGCTCTGTGGATGAAGTAGCAGTGCTGTAACATTTAATTTGCCCAATATATATAATTTTCTCAGAATATATCTCTTGTTTCCAGTAACTATGGTACGGTACATGCACCATTATTATGTTGAGCCAGGCGGGCGGAAAATAGACATGCATTTTGTAATATTATTTCTTTTTAGCAACACATGGTATAAATAATAGTTATGTGGAAAAAGATATTCGAAGCTCAATTTAAGAAACAGTTGTTACTGCAGTGAATTCTACAGAATTTTGAGTACGATGCATTGAAACTGTACCTATATTTTGTTTTTGTAGTATATGTTAACATAAACAAAATTATGATGATGATCGATGATGTGCAAAATGACTGCAAATTATGTCCAAACAAAAATGAAATCATAAGTACAGTATGAAATTAAATAAAATCAGCCACAATCACTAGCAAATTCAATAGCCTAGGTTACTCAGTTTTATATTAAAGATGTTTCATTAATGTTCAATGTCCCTAGACCAAACAGTGAACTACGTACTTGAATTTTTCGAGCTTAAAATTAAACTCGACTCGACTCAAAATTTCGAGTACTCTTGCACCCCTAGCTTTAATGTGCATGTTTGGCCCCGGCCATAATGTACCAACATTAAATTTCCCTGTATTTTTGAAAACATACCTCAGCTCTGCTATATTCCTAAGGCTCTCTGGAGAACCACATCATCAAGTTGCAGTTAGTATCAAGTAAACAGTAGGATGGTGACAACAGGATCAGGAATATCTCTCGTTTTAAGTCTTGGCTACGCCATTAAAGCACAACACAATTTTAAGTCACTATATTTACATTACAGTAATATTTACAATAATTTTACACGAACCCTTAACCAGAACATGCCATTTTTCCCTTGTGGCTAGAGTAGCATTCAATGTTTAACGGCACTGAAGCATGGCAGCGAATGTAAAATTAATTACATGTGAAGTTTTTTCAAACATCTGAATGCCAACAGAATAATTGTAACTAAAACAAGGAACTGAATAAATCCATTTTAGGTTTTTTTTTATTTATAGAGTGGTGCCCCTACACTTGACAATTACCAAAAAAAAAGAAGTGAGACTGGAAAGTTGGCCTCGTCTTGCATTTGTTTTATCTTCTATTTGGTACACAATACGTACTTGGATAGTTGCATATTAAATTAGTTTTGAATTGTAATTTTAATCAGTAATAATTTAGCAATATGCTGTAGAGTTTCTGTATGGTCAATACTTAGATATTTCATGTCAATTGAAATGTGTTAACTCTTACGTGAACTTGGAATCAAATGCTGTTTCTCGTATTGACCTCCAATGTCCTTTACTCCTAAGAAATGTTTGTATCTGTAAATAAATCCTCCCCTTCTCCAAAAATCTATACGATGTTCTGTTGGTGATACTGAACGTAATATTGTTATATTGTCCATAGTCAGTGTGCCATTATGTAATTTTGTTCTATCCTGGAAAAACTATTATCACTGTGTGTTTACATATCACAGAGGCACAGAGGCATCAGTTAGTTGTTTACGTACTACATGTATGCTAGTGGAACTATGTTGTGTTGTACATTTCTTTCTGATAGATCTGTTTTATAAGCAGTCTTTTTTTTTGTTTTCAACAAGACAGACCTACTTGATTTGTAAAAGAAAATCAGTGTAAAAATATTACTCAACAAATATTATTTTTCTCGCCTAAATTCTGGTGTCCAGTGTGAGGTGTTGTATATCTATGCTGTGCATATTGTCACTAATGTTGTCAAGAACTGCTGTGCCTTAGTATAATTGATGCAAGTGTTGTGTGGTGTTAGTGTGTGTGCACTTTCAAAAGTTGTATATTTCAATAGGTATATGGTTGTATTTATGTTTATGTAGTGTTTTAATGGACAATTTTCTGTAGTAAATATGCAATTTTCTATGATTGAGGGGGGTCTGGAAAAACTGTGGTTTAAATTTCTGGTACCTATTGAAAAAAAAAAATCTACAAGGATATTGACTTAACCAATATGTTCCAGAGCTCCTCATTGTATGATACATTTGCTGTTATTTATTGTTACTTCTTTTTAGTTTCCTAGCATTATCTGAACCAATATGTTCCAGAGCTCCTCATTGTATGATACATTTGCTGTTATTTATTGTTACTTCTTTTTAGTTTCCTAGCATTATCTGAACCAATATGTTCCAGAGCTCCTCATTGTATGATACATTTGCTGTTATTTATTGTTACTTCTTTTTAGTTTCCTAGCATTATCTTCAAAATAGATGTACAGTATTCAATGTGTGTGTGTGTGTTTTTTTTTTTTTTAATTCTTATAATACATATGTATTATAACATAGAAATATAGAGGGAAGAATTAAAATGACTAGATAGTTCTTAGATGTGATTACAGTTTTAGTTTACCTGTAAGAGAAAAAATAATGATTGTGATTTGTTGAGAGTTGTATTTTCTGTAATTGTAGCATAGCTCTTGCTGTGCTTAGTTGGTACAAGCATCATTCTCAAACAAGCATTTACTACCCAGTTTGCAGATGTGCGTAAAAATACAGAGCTATTTGCTCAAAAATACATTTCCTGGTGTTGAGTGTGTACCTTTTTTAAATATATTATTTTGTTTTGCAGTAATAAAGAATTTAAAAAAATTGAACATTTATTATTTAGCATGATCCATCGTTTCCTTGTTATCACAAGAACTGTAAGACTGTTCTTAATTTCAAATATCAAAATCAAAACAATAATTTATTATTTGTATTGTATTCAATTAAATCTCATTTACTTACACGTTGAAATCACAAATATTTAATTGTAGGTATTCGCAGTGTGGTAAATTTGTTGCAAATCACATGGTCTAGCTATTGATATTTTGATAGATTCATTGCTGCACAATGTAAGTGCCTACTTGCCCAGTTAAAATATTTTAATGGGCCTGATAAAACTGGCTACATTTTATTTCAACATATGCTCTGTGATTATTAGAATGGCTAAAGTTAAAATGTTGGGACTAACTGTGATCTGTAATAATTTTATTAAGTGGTAACCAAGCAAACAAGCTGTTTGTATCTGCTGCAAATACGTCCCAAATAATTTAAAGAATACTTTGTATCTAGGTTTTTTTAAATATTTATAATCATTTATATGAAATATCTATTATTGCCATTGCCAGAAACTATATACAAGTAGTCACTAAAATTTGACTTTTAGACACTCATAAAAGTGTTAAACTGAAAACATCCCTCACTTTGATATTTGTTTTTGCTCTTAACACCCTGCTCATCCTATTTCAAAATGCTAGTTTGTTGCATTGTCCGCTGTCTGTTTGCTATTTGGAACCCAGGCAGAAAGTTATAACTGTCGGGTCAGAGCCACCAAATGTCACTAAACATTGGAACGTTTCTTTCCAATGTATAATGTGACGAGGTAAAACAATCAGACTTGGCATTAGTCCCCCGATGTCTCTTCAGAGGGCGGGGTGTAGTGTGTGTTAACCCTAGCCTTTAGTCTTGGCCACAAGATGGCAAATGTAGGCCTGTCGCCAACCAGGGAGGAGACCTAGAGTGTAGCCTGGGTCATTGCATTAGGGGAAGTTCAGGAACGTGTGGAGGAAACGGGGAGTTGGGAGGGGGTCTGCTAGCTCGTGAGAATGTGTTGGGGCTGGCACCGAGATGTGCCTGGAACATCAGAATGGGGCATGTCTGTAGCTGCTAAACTAAGCTGAGCTCTGGGAGAACGCTGAGAAAAGCACTCTTGGTCACGAAGCCGGACACTGTCACGTTTGTGGCCTGAGGCGGGAAGAAAAATGATGGCTTATGCTTGGCTGGCGAAACCACACCAGGCTCTCGGTTATGGCGCTGGGAAAACGTAGCGGGACTAGTAGGAAAGATTTGGTCAGGATGAATAGGTCACTGTCGCGCGTAAGTTACACAAATTGCGGGAAGCGAATCAGGCCAAGGTTTAGAGGTTTTAGTACAGTGAATAAGCATGACATTAGTGAATTCATATATAGCTGTTAATAAATGTCTTTTAAATAAGTGATATTACATGTAGACAGTGGCGTAGCCAGGATTTGTGTATGGGGGGTGTTAAGAAGCATCCTGCTTCCCCCCCCCCCCCCCCGTATTAAAACCGGGGGTCCAGGGTTCCTCCCCCGGGAATATTTGGATTTTAAGGTGTAAAATAGTGCTATTTTAGTAGTTTTCGGTACTTAAATTTAAATATTGTAATGGTAAAATTTTTATTAATTTTAATATGAAATTTGTTTGAGTGATGAATAAGAAATTAATTAAAAATTTGATGCTGGGGGGGGGGGGGGGGGGTTGAACCCCTAAACACCCCCCCCCCCCCCTCCGGGTACGCCCCTTCATGTAGATTTTGTTGGGAAGCCTACAATGTACAAAAGTTGAGGAACATCCCGATGAAGCCCGAAGGGTTAACCTTCGGCCATCTTCGGAAGTTTGTTTTTATTTTGGGAAAACGCGTGGTATTTAGAATAGAGGTGGGTTGTTACAGCAATTTTCGGTATCTGTTCCAACCTGATACTGATACAGCACTGTACCATGTTACAAGTCTCTGATACTTCTGTATCATACGGTCCCAGGAGGCAACAAAGCTCCGCGTACGCAGACCGTGCGACCGGAAGGAGAATCTGATACATTATTTATCACGCCTGGTAATTCTCTACCTCTGATACTCTCATGACCGCCTGATACAACCAGTATCAATCAGTTCAACATTCACTGCAGTTCGTCCTGGCCGTGTATCACCATTTTGCGGGCTGTCATGCTTTGTAGTTAGTATTTTTATAGTGAAATAAGGAATGGATAAGTGCACGAAAAAGACTTCATTTGTGTGGAATTTTTTCACGGAAAATAATGAGTTTGCTAATTGTAATTTGTGTAAACATAAACTGAGTTATAAATCATCGACTAATCTGAAGAAACATTTGAAACGTAAACATTGATATAGTATGCTCACTAATGTACCTATCTGTTTTTTTATTTTTTATTTTTGATAAAATCGTGAATTTTTAATGTATAAAAACACTAGTTACTAATTGTTTTCGAAAAAAGAAAGTCCATATGTTGATTACATCTGTTATTAGTGTCAACTGAGAATTTATTTGCATTTTCATAGCTGTTAGGTGCACAAATATAAATATTATATCTTGTATTAATGTACTTTTTAATATTAAAATTTCATTAGTTTTATTATTGAACGAGACGGTGCACGCACTGCGCACTGAGCGTACTTTGAAGTAGGACAATAAACAAAACGACTTGTAACCAGGGCTGCCACTCTGATATTCATGAAAAACCTAGATAACCTACAAAAAAACCCAGACACATGGGTAAAAAACCCAGATGCGTCTAAAATGCTATCGTTGAAAATGTTTGCGTACTAATTCAAAAATATAAACATAACTGGTTTTAATATAAAACAATTAATTACCTTACAAGACTGAAAACGGTTAAATACAACCAATACAAGAAAATTACACTGCAGCAAAATGGCTGTATAAGTAATTCTTGGACCAGCACATATAAAAAAACCTACAAATATATACATGACAAAACAAACACCATCACTGCATTCTTTAAACCGGTAATTGTTTTTATAAAACTGCATCATGTACGTTAGTCTTTATTCAGAGTCTGATTCTACAAGATTGGTTTGAAGGTTAATTGTTGCATTGGTTTTGTGTTCTGCAAGCCTCTTTGAAGAATGTGTCTAATTTAATATTCGACTTTGCTTCTTGAAAACTAGTTTTGTGTTTATATGTATTTTTGTGTGTGAAACACATAGACTTGTTTGCATTTATCAAACAGATATTGCAACAGATACAGTAGCTACTACCTTTATTATTGTTTTAGGTATAAAAATAATTAAAATGATAAAAAATCTAGAATTGTTGGAATTCATTATTTAAAAACCCAGAAACCCAAACACCATTGGAAAAACCCAGATCTGGGTGGAAAAACCCATGAGTGGTAGCCCTGCTTGTAACAATATCGCTTTGCGCCTCTCCTTTAACGCCTTCCCCTGCGCTTCCTCCCCTACATTCTTTCCCTTCTTTATCCCTTATTCGTCGTTCCTGCTCCCTCCCCTTTAACAAGCTCCGCCCAAGTGACCGTCATCTGCGATCGGGTACTGCGCTCATTGGCCGTGGTGTTGTTCCAGGTGAATTCTGAACTGATACTAAAGTCTCTGATACTTTTCAAGTGTACTCGTTTGTCGTTCCTGATACAGGCGCGTATCAGTGACAAAATATCATGTTGATACTTTTCGACCCACCTCTAATTTAGAAATAGATTGTAAACATGGCATATAAGAACAGTAAGATAGAGAATTAATTTAAGGAATGTATAGAAAATAAAATGGAAAACATCGTCGGGTATGTGGAGATGGAAGTTGTCTGTGAAACATTCACGAATGGATTGTAACAGTTAGGTTATTCATACTAGGTGCCTCAGCAGGTGAAGATGAATTTGTTATCTCTAGTCTGTCCGTGCATAACGTCAGAGTGATAGACTTAACGTGAAACGACGGTTCGACAACAGACTCGGCCATTGGTTGGACAAGCGTGTGTATGATACGTCAATAAAGTGCCATAGTTTTTACTCAGTCTGTTTCCTTTTCATTGCTGGTGAGAACGGGACGAGAGTGGAGTGAGCTTGAGGAGTGAGTATTAAAGAGGAAGGGAGGGACAGACTTAAGGAGGAGGCTCAGGGAGTTGAGAGGAGTTATCCTTGCCACCGGGTGGAAGCCCAATTGCAAGAGTACAAATTAATTAATTCATAATTCATACAAGGCGTCCTGGGTGGCCTGAACAGCCCAGGTAAGTTAAATTAACGACGCACTCCTGCCTGCAGCCACGTGGTAGAACCTGCCCTGAGACCATATTTTCGACCTAACTAAGAATGTACAGTCGTAAATACTTCAACGCTGCTGTGTTGATGACTTCATAATGAAATGTGTGAATAGATAAAAGATAAATGTATATTTATATAAGATACCAAAATTATCGAGATTATCAAAGAATACAAATTTTTAACGTGTGAAATATGTTGACCATTGGGTGTGTATTATGTTGCTGTAAATAATATCTTTTTTTATTCAGTTTCTCTTTAACACTTGGTCTCCAGAGTGCCCTTTATTTGAGCAATTCACTACATCCTCAGTACCTACTTGTAAATTGCTTCTGTTTGTTGCAAGCATGTGAAGAAATTACAATATTAGCTTATACGTTAAATTCCTTGGACGCGCCATGGAAATGAAGAATTATTTTCCGTTTGTTGCAGGCATGAGAAAAAATTAGAACATCTGCTTATACATGCGATTCCTTGGACACCACATGAAAATTAGGAGATATTTTTATCAATCCTCATAACTGTGCCTTTTTTACTGGATTTAGAATGTTATTTAATTGCCACTTAAGGATAGTAACTTAGAAAGTTGAAATAAAACTGGTTCTAGGTATTATTTAAAAATCAAAGAGTATGTTTTTACAACCTTATATTTCAATGAAAAAAACTTATGAAATTTGGATGGAGAGAAAAAAAGTATAAAGATTTTTTGCCACATATTCATAATAAATGATTGTACAGTGAGGACGGTAGGGGAATGGAATAGGCTGGAGGAGGAGTGTGTGATGGTTGGGAGTGTGGACCAGTTCAGAAGAAGAGTGCGGGGAAAGTAGAGTGAATGCTTGCCACCGGGTACTTCTGTGCCCACTTGCAGCAATAATAATAATAATAATAATAATAATAATAACAATTACATGATAGGTATATTTACAAACACATTGATAGTTATTGGTAGGTAAGTTACAAGAAAGAAAGTGTAATATTTGAATCATAAAAAAAGATTTAGGCTTAACCAGTGGCGTAGCCAGGATTTGTGTATGGGAGGTGTTAAGAAGCATGGCCCCCCTGTATTAAAATGGGTGTCTGGGGGTCCTCCCCTGGAAAAATTGGGATTTTAAGGTGTAAAATAGTGCTATTTTAGCAGTTTTCAGTTCTTAAATTTTAAATATTTTAATGGTAAAAATTTTATTAATTTTAATATGAAATTTGTTTCAGTGATGAATAAGAAATTAATTAAAGATTTGGTGCTAGGGGGGGTGGGGGTTGAACCCCTAAACCCCCCCACCTCCTGGCTACGCCCCTGGGCTTAACATATTCAATATGTCATTATTCTATTCATGCATAGTACATAAAAAAATTTCTATATGAACTGCACATATATATTTTAATGTAACATGTCAACTTTTATGAGGTACCGGTATAGGCTGAAAGAAATGGACATGGATAGGGTTCTTTTTGGGCAGGGCTGTTATGAATAAAAAAAATACAACAAAACTTTAAAAATTACTCAATATTTATGTTTATTTCCATTAATATATTTGTGATGAAACTGTGGGCTCTAACTTTCACATAAATAAATGTATTATTTCTGTACTGAGCATTACCAAAACAGAGATTACAGAGTAATATTTCCTCTTTACATTCTACGACCAGATGACACTCTGCAAGTCAACATACACTAAAGCACACAATTGTGTTGAACCTCAGTATCCATCTATGTGAAAAATTACTTTTATGGTGAGAAACAGAATCTTGTAATTTGTGCAAAAAAAAATTAAATAAAATAATTATTTGTTATTTTGACCAACAGAATTTGTGTCATCACAAGTTATATAACTTCAGTGTGCCTAGATGTTAAACATAGTTAGTTGAAGTATAGTACGTTCTGGTATCTCTGAAATAAACTGTTAGATGCAATAACATGCATGCATGTATCCAATTCTTTCCCAGCAACCCAAATATCAGCTGATACATTAAAATTTTCTGCTTTAAATGCTATATGGCTAGTAACTCCTATTCTCTTTAAATGTACTTGATTCCTGTAAATGTAATCTGGTAATATTCTATTAGTTATTCCTCGAACAAAACTTAAGCAGGAAAATGCTCAGAATAATGACAGTAAGTACCTACATATACCTACTCAATAACAAACAAAACAGTTCCTGCGTAACATACATGAATCAGCCATTAAACATTAGAATATGTACACACACAAATACAATTCAAAGTTATTAGTTTTAACTTTAAAATTGGGCTAAAATAACTTTCTTCAATTTAAACAATTCTGTACCCCATAGGGAAAGGGTGCTATGTCCATTTATCTAAGTTTACAGGAGAACATTTAAAAGTTTTTTATTATGACCAGTAAATACATAAAAATTAATTAAAAATGCTAACCAAATTATTATATCACAATTTTATAAGTATGTACATACATTTTTCATTGAGTTAGGAATTGATAGGCCTACAAACATTATAAATCCCATATTGATTATATAGAAAGTTTAAAATGTTACAATTAAGATATAGACGGGGCACGCTGGGGCAATGCACCCACGACCAACAACGGCCAAGGTTTCCAAGCTATCCTGGCGCCCTCCGGACATCATCATCATTACAACACCCGTACAACCCGTCAGGTATTCCCCGGGCCTTCCACAGAGGACCAGGTGACAGCAGGTGTAAATGCATGTAGCTGATTTTGTATTTGCCACCACAGGAAAATGAAACATTAAGGTAACATGCAATAGATACAAAGAGAAATATCATTGTATTAAATTAATTAATTAAATGCACCCGTGGCAGTCTACAAGCAGAACACTCTCGCACTGCTTATTTCACAATCCCCTCCTAGTATGAACCCCACTGTCGCATATCGAGCGGGGAAAAAAAATTAGATGTTTTAAAATCAACTTCCAGAAATAAATATAACAGCAATAAATGGGAAGAAATGGATTGATTGATTGAGTGCTGTGATTTAATGTAATATTAACCAATGTCTTGCAGTCAACAGTTTTTAAGGGCCTTCAAACTAATTTTTAAGTCGACAATAATTTGTCAATATGACAGCAAATGTAATAAATTAAGTAAGACTGGATTAAGATACAAACATAAAGAAAGTACCGGCAATGTAACAGTTGTTGCCAGGAGATAAAGAAGGCACCAACAATGCAATGCCATTAGGTACATTAAAGTTTGTTGGGAATAACTGGTCAAAAATCAATAAAAAAATGAAAAAAATTCTCGGCTCTAGACCTCGCCGTCGTTGTTATCGTGCGCAATATTTACAATCTATTTAACATTCCCGCGCGTTTTTCAAAAGAAAACCAACTTCCGAAGATGCCCGATCGGGCTTCATCGTTCATCGGGATGTTCCTCAACTTTTGTACATTACATTGTAGGCTTCCCAGATTTTGTTGGTTGGTGGAAAAGTAGAAACATACTCTTGCAGGGTGTCCACAAGGAAAAAAATATTTCATACCAACTTAGGTGAGAAAAAAGTAGTAGATTTGAAATAAAAAGTACTAAATTATAATTTGTTATGGTTTTAACAATTTAGGAGGTTATTATGAAATTGCTCGAACTTAACTATCACACCATACACACACATACATTCAACATTCAATAGTTTTTAAAAATAATTATGCTTAATAATAAAACATATTGGAGTTACTGTAATATTATTATATTAAAGGAAAAAGTACTAGGTCTGAGCGTATATGTACTAGACCACTAAAAAACTTATAAAAGTACCAGATCTAGTACGAAAGTACTAACTGTGGACACACTGTAACTCTTGGAGCAGTAATAAATGATTGGAAGTCGATAGTCGCGTGGGTGGCTGTCGACACATCAGCGACGCCGGCCGTTCGACACACTACACTTTCTGTGTCGTAATGCACGCACTGGTGTGTGCAATGCACACGGTACTGATGAGGAGTCGATGAATTTAAACAGTCTGTCCGACCAGAGGGAGCATTGGCGATCGGCGTCATACTATTAATGGTTATTTTAATTTCAAACACTCGAGGTGTTGATTTTAGTTAAACAGTATGTTTGTTTGACTCGAGGTCTATTTTTGACCTGTCAACTCTTGGGACACCCTTTTCCGGAAGCAGTTGGGCGGATGGTCGTTTTACTCGCGGGGGCAAGTTGCTCTCAGGTCACTCAGGTCATGCTCTCGATGCTCCTCCTCTCGAGGAAGAGTTGCGAGGGCAAGTCGTCTGCTGGTTGTTTTGGCGCGACTTTGACGATGCAGTCAATATGTTATCAAGCTACATTTGGTGATGACGGTAATATTTTAATAGATGACGAAGGTTTTGTATTGTTCAAACCAACAGGTAAGTGTCGTTTAAAATTCTTAGTTTATTAGTTTGTGATAATTTTTCTGTGACAGTAAACGAACTTCAAATCACCCGATTTTCTCTCTCATAATTTGTAGTCCAATATATTGTAAATCAATAGCAGCTTCATCTTCAGATGAATCTTCATTTCCAAACAAATTTCTCACGATGTCTGCTATATTTTCCGCCATAATTGTTTTACAACAAATTTAAAAGTTACCGACTCTTTTTGCCCTCAGGTCAACTTGCTCCCAACTCTTCCAACTCCCGAGGAGCACGAGAGACCTCGAGTCAAACAAACCTATTGAGTCACCCCTCCTTCGTATAACCATTGGACAAAAAAAAAGTTTTAATTTCTCATATTGTGTATTGATGTTATCTTTGACTAAACAAAATTATTTTATAAAGAAACATGAGTAAAAGCATGATAGAGAAATGAATATGATTTTTTGTTTTTAATTCGTGAAGCTTGTTTAAACTCAAGTATTTTATTGTATCATGACCGTTGGCTTGCCGTTGATATGATGAGATGACATAAACATGGCACTTCACAGTGAATATGCACCTGATTCAGGAGTTAGAGTGAAAGTAAACAATTTTGTTACAATCTGTAGTGTATAATTTCCATACTAGTTTAGAATATTTTTATTACTTACTCTGCAATGTAACTATACTTTTAATAATACCGAGACGATAGCTAATTTAAATTTGTTGCTTGTTTTCCTGAAATGTATCAGAATTTAAAAAAAATTCTAAATAATTGTTTACTTACTTTTTACTTATCATTTTATATAAAAAAATATATATTTTTTAAGTAGATTTCTGTTTAAGTGGTTAGGTAAGGTAAGCTACACTTAAAATACTGGGTAATTGTGAAGGAGAAACACTGAAGGAAAAAAAAAATCCAAAATGCTTTGGATTGATTGATACTCTTGCGATTGGCGTTCCGCCTGGTGGCACCCAATTTCTGAAACCTCTTCCTCAAGTCCTTTCCTCTTCTCATATCCCATTCCACTCCCTCCCTCTCTCTCCAGAACTTCCTGATATGGTTTACAGTCATGCTCGTAAGAGGGTGTTGTGATTCTTAAAATAGTTTATTATTTTTAATGAGTTGTTAAATTTGGTTAAATATTAAAAATACTTTTTTTTTGTGAATAGTTGGTTCGGTTAGGTTAGCCAAATTAAAAATACTTGATAGTGTGAACGGTTACCTAGTTTGTTAGGTAAACAATTTTTTAAATATTTAAATGTATAATGGACAATGGGTTAGGTTAGATTAAGTAATTTAAAATGACCTCTAAATATTTTGAATTATTGGTTAAGAATTACCTGTAAAATGTTTTAGCTAATTTAACCTAACTATGGTTTTTACTTTTTTGTAGTTTTTTTGATGTAGCTAACTAAATGTTCACACAATTTAACCTGATCAACCCATTACACAATTCAGTAAAAGTTTATTATCATGTATACTAGTCTATTACTTGGTTGTGATGGCATGTACCTGATACATTGATCCTGTGGTATATAACCTTACTGTTTTAATTCAGTATGTCACAATACCCTGGACATAACATAATTTGATAAACAACAAATTATATTCATAAAATGGAAAAATTAAAAAAATTCCAAAAGATTTGACATACTTTGTTTTTAATGAGGTATAATCATGACACACAGACTGTGCTACATACAGTGTTTTAACTCTCAGCTAGTCTCGAAGTCTTTTCGCGAATAATACATGTTCCGAGCAATCACCCAAAATTATGTGACTTTGCTATCGCACCAATGAGCATTCTTAAAATGTTTGATCATATATAACCAAATTGTGTCCATCCTGGAGTAAACTGAATCAGGTAAAATTGTTAAGGTAATTTTAAGCTTTCCATGTTACAAAATTATATTTTTATTAATATTTATCTCTAGTTTTAAGATAATTTTATAGTTTGGCCTAACGATAATGAATACTGATAAAATTTTGTAGTGTGTATTTCACTTTAAACATCATACATCAAGTCATGCACTCCCATTGCACAAATCTTTCAAAGATAATATGAAGTTTCTCTGTGGTTCCCAGGGAGTGTGCATCGTGAAGCCGATAGTGTACGGCAACGTGGCACGGCAGTTCGGCAAGAAGCGCGAGGAGGACGGCCACACGCACCAGTGGACCGTGTACGTGAAGCCGTACCTCAACGAGGACATGTCGTCCTACGTCAAGAAGGTCCACTTCAAGCTGCACGAGAGCTACACCGAGCCAAACAGGATCGTGACGAAGCCCCCCTACGAAGTGACCGAGACGGGCTGGGGGGAGTTCGAGATAGTTATCAAAATATATTTCCACGATGCGAGCGAGAGACCTACAGTGAGGGTGAGGCACGTTCTGTCCTTATTGCTAACATTTAAATGTGGCTACCTACAAGTTCCGGGCACTAGGTCTCCATGACGCCTAACTTTATCCTTGCTAGAGACTAACTTCTGCCAGGATAACAAGATTATATGAAAATGACTGGGTCAAAGAACCTGGGATGCTTTTAATTATCAATAAGTTAACTCTAATTACTGATATTGTACCAAGTTGTTACATAGGTACAGTTTAATACTTAAAGGTTTAAATTAAATCCAAAAGTAGAACTGCTCACAAAAGTATGATATATTTTTACTTGCTAGTTGTAAGGTGCTCATTGAAAAATAATGAATACAACAAACAATTTAATTTAATATCCACAAAATATTTATTAAAAATTAAATATCACTACTTTATCACTGAAAATTGCTGAAACTATCTGCCTCGTCAAAATATGATGGTTTGCCCCCATGCATATTATCTTTGCGCCACGACTCGGCAGCAGTGCTAGGAGGAGCAGGTTAGCAAAGAGCAGTGAAAATGTTACACCGTAAGCACATGAAAACAGAATTCATACAGCATTACGGAGTCACTAAGTGAGTCAGTGATGAGCGTACTTATGTATATTATTTTGGCTGGTTCCTAGATTTTGTGCCTGACTCGTAAACTTTCAGAGATCTTGTAGAGGCTTGCTGTATTGTATTCTGTGGCATATAAGTAGCACTTTGGTTTGACAATCAAATTATATTTCAAAGTATTGGAGAACAACTGTTTGACTTAATGCATTCTACTTTGAACGCTGCATACACTAGCCATATTATATGTCTATCTGTTGTCCTTAAGAAGGCTTGTACAAGTTGGTTTTGAAATGTACGTGCATTCATGCATTGTATTGGCTTGGTTATTAACATTCATTTAAATACATAGTACATACTGTAGAGAAATTGTTTAGCCAAACAATGTTGTAAAAATATATAATAATTCAAAATTAATAACACTTTAAAAAAGGTTTTAGACATAAAATACTTCAGTTGTAATAAAATTTAAGAATTAAGATATAGTAAGGGAAAAAGCCAAAATAACGTTAAACCAAAAATTTACCAGTGAAAGTAATCATTTAAAGAATGCACTGCAGTTTTTAGCAAATAATCTTTAAAAAGAATTTTAAATGAACTAAGAGTTGGTTTAGAGATAGGTAGCAATTTTATTAGACTAGTGGTTCAAAAATTTCAATTCCATGAATTGCAGGTATTTTTTTATTTTTGGGGGAGGTTCAAATGTAGTTAAAAACATTTAATCAATCAGCAATTTGACAAAACTTACAAAAATTTTATCCTTTATCATGGTAAATCCATTGAATATAATTTATTTAGCAAGAATTTGTATCAAAATGTATTAACTGAATGGATTGTAAAAATTGTTATGCCTGGCCCCCATAATCGTGTTTATCAACACTTTAAGGATGTCTGCCAGTTAGAAGATATTTCAGTACATGACTGTTACTGATTTTGAGGAGTTTAATTGCAAGATGGAGAGAGCTTAAGCTGTTCATGGCGTGCAGGAGCGACTGTCAGCTGTCACCAGCCCGGCTGCTGTTTTTCCAGGCGACCCTGTACCACGTCCTGAAGCTCTTCCAGCCGGGAGTGGACCCGCTGGAGGCGTGCGGTCCCATCGTGTCGGAGTCGTACGACGAGATCATTTTCCAGGACCCGACCGCGCTGATGCAGCACCTGCTCACCAACACCAGGCAGTTGACGCACGGCGCGTGGAAACACGACACGGACTGTGAGTCGCTCGTTCGTCGGCTTGCATTGCTCTGGCAACAGGCTGGATTCCAAGCGGTTGTATGTATCTTTGTGGCCTCAGCTGGTGTGTGTATCAGGGGTGCGGGGCAAATCGACAAGGGTAACCAATATCCCGTGCACATTAAGTAAGCACAGTAAGAAAGTAAGATTGGTAATTAGAATTGTAATTGAACCTGGAATCTAGGGAAATTGTGGAATCTGGATCGTAATAGAAGAGATAGGGAATCGATCCATCCCTAATTAGAACATGTCATATTTTACCAATTCCTGTCGGGAACAGGAGTACAATTTTCATTACATGTACTACCCTTTTTCCGTGATAGGCTAGAAATGCTTCCCAAAATTTATTTGTGGTAACTAAGGTGTCCACATTCAGGGAAGTCAGTTGGAATTGGTCAGAGGATGTCAGGAAATTTACTTGAAATCCTGGAAAAGTCATGGGAATTCCCAAGCGATAGTAATAGAAGAGAAAATGTCATTCTCCGGTCTGCCATCACTCCACACCATAAAATGGCGTGTCCAAGGATCGTGTTTGAATAAAGAAAGTGGTGAAAGAAATATGCCAGCTATGGGGATGGTGGAGGTTAGGCTCTTAGGCTCTCTTTAAGAAAATTGCAAAATAGGTTTATTCATTAAAAAATAAGTCGGGGAAATTTTATTACAGGTTTGTGTGAAAACCCTAGTAATGTATGTTGAATTCCTCAACTTTCTTCAAATAAAATAAGAATAATTGAACTCTGTTAGTGTATAATTTAGTGGTAAATATTACTTGCAGTTGAAGCAAAGAAGGTAAAGACTCTGGAAGGCATCCTGGACGCGAAGAAGAAGATCCGTGAGAAGATCCAGGAAGTGAAGGAGAGACTGAAGCTGGCGAAGGAAGCCATCAACACGTACAAGACGGAGCTGTCGCAGAGCGGCTCCGAGAGCTCCCAGATCCGCGGCTCCGTGTGACGACCGCACCGGAGCAGTGTTGGGGCCCAACCAGTAGTTGGCGTTTGTGTTGTGACAGCAGACTGAGAATAGAGGCTGATCCAGTTGTGGTTTGCTACCTATGGATCATGTGCAGTATCGAAAACTGTATTTAGAGGAACTCTATGAGATGCATTAATTTTTTTTTTTATTTAAGCCATAATAAATCCTCAATAAAAGTTAAATTTTTTATTATAATTAAGTACAGGATGATGATGATATTATTGATGATTAAATAGTTGACCGGAATAGATCATACTTGTAAAAACACAACATTTTTTTCTAGACCATACCATGATTCATAAAAAAGAAATTGGCTAGTTTGAAGTAAAATCTTTTAATTACTTTATAAGCAGTCCGAAGTATGCAAACCTAAAATACAGGTATTCACGCAAAAATATTCCTAGCATGCCTTGGCCAGTTAATTTATTGAAAACTCTGGAGACATGGCCGTTTTCTCCACATCAGCTTTATGGAGTTAGTTTTACAAACACTCCCAATATTATTTCATGAACATTTTATTATGTGTTTGATTATAAAATTAGAGTATAAGTTTGTGTTTATTGCTGACACTTTCATTATATTGCATTAGGAATGTACGACAAATAATAATTTAATCACTTAAATCTTTATTTCAAACATATCCTAGAGTAATGAAATTGGAAAGTAAATTTGCACCTTCACATGACTTGTTTTTGAAAATTAGCTCTTTTTTCTTTCATTTTTAATTTTATTTTAAAATATGGTGCAGTATTGTGAGTTGGGTGAGTGGGTTGACTGTATAGAGTCCGAGGTTAGCACTCTCTCTTAGGCCCCTCCATATACGATCAGTCTTGTGGTTGCTATTGCTGTTGGATGTATCATTTCATCATAGAATATGGAAGGAACTTTGGCTGTTATAATTGCAGTTGCACTTTTAGTAAGAAAAAAAAAAAAAAGGAAAAAGATGTCAGCCATGACACTCAGCCGATGGACTGACAAAATGCTGTTCCCACGCACAGCAGTTGGGACCAAGAATTCTCGAGCCCACAGTCCGATGTGATGGAAATCTATCAGTCCACCGTCCTTGCACACAGACGGCAGTTCCAAACTGACAGTTCGGACTGATCATGTGGGGGGGGGGGGGGGGGGAAGAAGAAACTACAGTTTGACAGTAATGCACCAATAGCAAGAGTATTGCAGAGAAACATGAGGGAAGGGTTATACTTATAGGAGTAGCTCCGTCCCACCTTACTTCTTTCCCCTCTACCTTCCCTTGTTTGGACTCCGAGCAACAGCAAGGTAAGTACTGCCAGTTGTCGAACTGACATACAACAGTGATATAGTACCATTACATCACATGTCTCATCAAATGCATAGAAGCTTTAAGGTCTTCGAACTTGCATATATTGTATTATGCATTGAAAAATATGTTATATTTGCTTACTACTATTTAATGAAAATTAACAACTCCACTTTCTTAGGTGGAAGATAGCACTCCTCTGGAAATGCATTGAACTTCCATTACTGTTTAATTTCACCTTGCCAGCTCAAATATCCTATTAACAAATAAGCTGATGGGTACTTGAAACTTTTTTTTTTACCTACTTACAAAATTTGAAAACTTTACTTGCTGTGTACATTCATAGATGATGAATGAGTGGTTTCAGATTCTGTTGTGTTCAGAGAAAAAAAGGTTATGAGGGAACTTCACTAAACACTAAAATTATTAATAAAAACTACTGTAAATGATAAATCAAGAAGTTTATTCAAACAAGTAGTCAATATAAGTACACACCCAATCAACTTCAAACTGCCAAGTGAGTGAAAAACATTAATACACAGATATGTAGGTACTGCTGGTTAAGTATCTGAAGCAATATCAACACGTAATGTATAGTCACTCTAGTAAGGTGCCACCAAACATGATCGTGTGATATAAAAATGTGTAGTCCAGCAAAGAATTAGAGTTCTGCATGACCTTGAGGGGAAAAAAAGGCAAAGATGGTAAATCAACCCACACTTTGAGACCTGCTTAGACCACTCACATCACCTTGGCTCAGTCACTAAATCCTCAGTCCCATGAAAAACATTTCGTGAGCACCAATAAACAAAGAGGTTTTACGTACTTCTTGAGAATATGTGAATTTTAACAAGTGTAATGAACTAGAAGTTATTTACCAGCATACTAAGCTTAATTATCAAACCCTATACAAGGGCCTGATTTAGGAACAATTTTATCTAGTGTGAAAGATTCTCACATTTGTTTTAAATATGAAAAATAGCAATTTTCTTGATAAAAATATTTATATATAAAATAATTATATGCAGTACTGTATACCTCCAATGATGTTGTGGTTTAACATTCAAGAAAGTTGTGCCTTGTTTCCCAGCACAACACAGGTTACGAACTAGCAAACAACTCTATTAGTTTTTTTTTTATATAATAATATTTTTTAAATAATAAATTTCATTGCTAAGCTCCATTCAGTGATAAAATTGTTTGAGCTAAATGTCCAGTAGTACTTAATTTGTGAGATTAGCATCAAATTCTAGGTTCCTTTCATTGACTGGCATCACAAAGCCATCAAATTGTATTTTGTTACTTTGAAACAGACTAGCTGATTTTATGATATTTCCTTCTATAACCAATGGATTATAACAACTTATCTCTTGTCTATTAAATAGACTACAACTAAGTATAAAAATACTAACAGCCACTTTCTAACATTCTTATGTATTACTCTGTAGGGCCAACTGCATTAAGGGGAAGGCAAAAACCCCAGCAATAGGAAAATAGAACTCTCATTAATGGTAACTTTTATAGCCATTATCCCAAACTCTCACAATGAAGTGGATCACAAAGAGATTTCATAAAAATATGAATAGATTGATAAAATACAAAAAACACGTCACACATGATAGTCATTTAAAAACTAAGCAACTCTGCAGTGCAAATTTTGGCCATCCTTCAAAGTCTCGTGAATTTGCATATATTAAAAAAAAAAAAAATTTTTAATACTATTAATGAATAGTAAAATTTATATTTTTTTTTCAACATGTTACTAGTTAAGCTTTTAAATAGTGAATTGATTATTCCTTGGTAAAATTACTTAGAATATTGAATGTCTTAATAATACACATACATTTCAAAATGAGCCCTAAAAAGGAATTATTTTCCATTATAATTTTGAGGAGGAAGGTTGACGACATCTTGCAACTTGTGATGATGAAATTTTAGTTGGTTATTGTTTTCTTATAGTGGTTGCGTTCGTAATTTATAAATTAGACGTAAGACAACCTGCATTACAGAATAAATGCTAGGAAGTAATGACTAGTTGAAGCACCAAGCTCCAGGTACACGAACCTTTGCATCAAGCTCGAGATTGTCGAGACGATTGACCAGGTTATTTACCCCATCCCACAGTTTTATGGGACCTTGCATATCCTCAGTGGTACCAACTAGAGGGCCAAACACCAAAGTGTCATTTGATGATTCTGTAGACGGCCTCTTGACAACCCTAGGTTCTAGAACAGTGTATGTGCGACCCCTTCTTAAAGATGTGGCAGAGGTGCATTCACAGATTACGTTATCTACCTCTGGCTTGCTTTCATCTTTCATCGAGGTAAAGTGGCCAGAAGTGTTTTCTTTACGGCTTGATTCCAAGCTGGCTTCATTTTTACTTTCTTTACTAAGATTAGTGTTAATAATATTAGATTTTCTCTCTTCGCCTGTTGAAACACGTGCATGGCAACCTATTGTAGGAAGAGGTGCATAAGGTGACAATCTGTTACCTGTTTTACTAGAATCACTTAGAAGATGGTAAATATCCTCCTGTGTTACATATCTCTCCCGTATTTTCGGCACAGTAAAAACCTTTCTTTGAGAATCGTCAAGACGTACGGACCTGCACTGCAACTTCTGACTGCTTAGGGACTTGGTTCGACCCCCTAAAGGACGTCGTTTGCGGTGAGAGTAACGCCTGTTTAATTTAGCAGATGAAGCTGCTACAATTTGCTTATCAGGAGTATCTTCTGCACCCATCACCGTAAGTGCTGTTTCTCTTGTGAAAATGGTGTGTAGATTTACATTAAAATTATCATTCCTGGTTTAATTCAAACCACTGGTGTTTTCCCAACTCACACCTACATTTTAAGCAAATTAAACACTACACTCTTACCCATTGTATAGAAAATTTAATCTGCAACTGCCCACATTCAACCATTATAATAATAATTCTGCACCGTTTGGTCAGTTCGTAGTCAATTTAAAAATAATTCATTCGTATCAACGACCACTAAATTTTGTTTATAAACATCGCATCCATTTTAATCTCAAGCCCTAGAGTGAATACAATGGGGAAACAAATATTGTTGGAAAGCGAGCACGTTTGCGCAGTAGTTCATCATAACCAGTGCCTACAAATATTTTTTTTTTTTTTTTTTTTTTTTAATTATGTGGCCTACAGCTTTTCTCCAACGGCCAAAGGGTCATTATATTCAGTGGGTATCTCAATTTCAAATCGTTATCAAATATCAGAATATATATGGTACACCCATGCCTTACCCGGGACTCGAACCCAGGACCCCTCGCACCATAAGCCAGTGTGCATCCGACTACGCTACGGAGGTCGGCAGCCTACAAATAAGTATTTAAGTTGCTTGCTAATTTAGGAGTTTAAGGACGTATTCCAAAAGCATAGCTTTTTTTTGTAAAAATAACCACAGCAATATTGAAATCATTTTGGAAGGTCACGTACCACATCAACTGTGGTACCACACACAATACAAAGGTTAGAGCCTTCTGGTAGTCTTAATGCAGTTCTAAGTGTTGCGTCTGTTACATGCAGAAGGTTTCAAGGGTAAACCGACTTAATATAAAAACTAAAATTCAAAAGAGGAGAATTGATTCCTCACAACCGGTAATGATGCATTCCCACAATGTTTGATAATAAATGTATTTTAAAAGGATCACAATAATGAAAGAACTACTGATAATGACAACATGTTATGTTAAACCAGCATTAATTATTTTTCACTATGATAACCATCCATGTAACATCAGTAAATTCAAGAAATCCTGAGAATAAGAATGCAAAAACAGACTAACTTACAAGCACAATATAATGTCATGCATTAGAGATGTGTAAGACGTATACAAAGATATACTGTCGCTGGTTAGTACAAAGATAACTGGAAAAAATATGGTATTCTGCCCATACTTTACAAAATAATATACCTACATAAATACTTACATAACCCATATTTGCTCTTAACAATGAATGTTTGACGTCGACCCAAGTGTCGACCCAGCTCTCAGAGACCGTTATGCCACACCAACGCCTTTTCCTGCCCTGTGTTGCTTGTGCGCCGATTGTGCTGTGCGGCTAGCACGGGAGGGGGGGGGGGGGTTAAGACAGATTCGCGCATCAGGGGAAATTTAATGTAAATACATAAGGACCGGACGTGACTAATTATTGTAAATATTCTTTAACACTCTTTATTGTAAATAGTTAATTTTATTATTTAAAGTGTTATGTATAATAAGTTTTACTTGTTCACCGGGCACCAAGGCCGTGGCTTCCGCCTGTGACCAATAAGCGTGTTCCGCGGGCTCGCGGAGAGGGGAGGGATGCGGGCGCTCGGGCGCGCTAGGCGGGGAAGCAGGGAGTCACGAGTCAGACGCGAGAGGCTTCGGACGCGGAAGCGGGCCGCTCGGCGCTTGTGGCAAGGCAGTCGGCAGCTGGGCGCGGGAGACAGCGGACGTGTCTGCGGCATCGCTCCAAGACGGTGAGAGCGGAACGGGCGCGGTGTTTTGCTGTAGTTCAGGCTTGGCCGAGGATAAGGGATTTCACTTCTTACAGTCATATTGTCATTCAAGGGGAGGGTGTCACCTCGTCATTCAGTCGTGGTTTGCATTTTGTTATTCTTCTCACGTGTGTGCTTCTCTGGAGTTTTGCGAGTCGCGGAGTATTTTTTGTAGACTGGATATTCGCCATTGCGGGTACAGTGTTTCACGGGTCCTCCCGGACATTGTGTTGTCCGGTCAGACAGTCATCTTATTGCGCGAGTCATAGCGAGTTCAAGTCTTAGCTGCGCGATTAATACTCGTCACGAGCAGGACGTCCCAAATTTTTCCAGTACAGCATAAGTGCGCGGAAGCGGGCTTCGCCCTACAGAAACAGTCACAGGCGGAAACGCGGCAGCCCCATGTAAAGGGTTCAGCTTCCCGTGCATAAGGAATCTAGAAACTGTATTCGAGTTGTGTTCATTGTAATTCTGGTGACTAAGTCCCTTGGCCACGTGGCCCGAACCCCCCTCTACCGAACCCTGAGTAGCCGGCAAAATAACATCATTTCAGGGACTAGTCGACCAGGCAACGGCATGTTTACACGAGAGAGGGAAGTGACTGACATGTGCTGATGCACAAAAGTGATTTTTCAAAGTATGCATCGATCACAGGCTTAAAGACATAAGAAAAACTCATACTGAAGTCAATGCTACTGCTCAAAATCCAATAATTGTCAGTGTATGATCACAAGCACAGGGATAAAAAAAATCCCCGAACATTATGCTTGCTCCATGGATGCCGACGCTATCCGCACATGCGCACTGTGCTCCACGCAGCAGAATGTGACAATGAGTCATGCTTTTTTGTGTGTGCAGCCGGCGTTCATCTATTTATAAGACGTTATCACGTCAAAATGGGTGTGTATTCTTATGTACGTGCGTTAGAAGTTATACTTAATTGGCGTAGTAAAAAAATAAATTTAATTTGGCATTAAATAAATTAATAAAAAATTAAAGAACTGGAGTGAAATCATAAATAATGTTGGTGCTGTATAAATTCACATAATTAAAAAGGGGGTTGTCTGTAAAGTCGGTTTACAGACGATAATTTTACGTGATAACATGACTGGAAGAGAGATAGATGCGTCACAAGCCGAACGCTTAGGCCGATCGTGCCTCTCTATCGCTTGTTCCTCGCTCTTGCTTTCATGCTCATCTCAGGTGGAATGTGACAATGAGTCATACTTTTTCGTGCGTGCAGCTGGCGTACTCCTAAACCATTGATTGGATCAACAGCTAGCCTAGAAACAATATGTGTCGTACAAAAAAGGCATAAGCATGGGTTTTTAAAATGATAGCCAGTATCCCATCATGTAACATGTCAGTTTACTGTGAAACACAGCTACAACACATCGCTCTTACATAGGTACATATGAATACAACAAATGGAGCTCACCACTGCGCTCAGAGTCATGAAACAATTAAGGTGAGTTCACAGGCATCTGCTTACTCATATCAAGCCAGAGTAAGGCTAACAATCCGCTTACATAATGACGTCGTACCGACCATGGCCTCTAAGCCCGTGCTCCGCACCGCTAGTACCCGATCCCATTTTCGGAGCGCACCCCCAGGCCAGCGGGAATGAGTCAGGCGAGCGCCTCGGGCGTGACCCCAATAGACGTAAAGAAACTTAAGGGCACGGAACCCTGGGGGCTCGAACCCATAAAACAATTAAGGGAAAAGCCATTTGGACAATTACTAATTACAATTATTAATTACCAGACATTTATTACAGTGCGCATGTATTTTATAATTAATGTACAATGTAAGATGCTTGTCAGTGCTATGTGGTCATAATAACTAAATAGTGTTCTTGATTGCGGGTTACTGGGGGGACAAATTATGACCTGTTTTATAATGTGTATCGCTTGTATCAGTAACCATTGTATCGAGGAGTTGTATTTAAGCTAGGTATAAATTAACCTAACCAGAGATCCCTACCTCAGAGAAATCTGGAGGAAATAAAGCAGGAATTTGGAATTTGGCTTATTGCTTTCTGCTCTGCTCTCCTCTCCCCTCCCCCCTCACTCTCTTCCTTCCTCTGGAGCGGCCTTCGGGAGCTCGCTCTAAATTCCCCTCCCCTGGAGCGACCCTTGTGAGCCCGCTCTAGGATTCCTACCTCTCCACCCCCTTGGAGCGGCCTTCGGGAGCTCGCTCTAGGGCTCCGACTGATATCCCTTCCTCGTGCCTTACCTGACCCCTCCCCTCCATAACCCCTCTCAGCATTGGGCACTACCTGCCTGCAGGGGCTGTTCGGCGACAACGTGTGAGCACACTACGCCCAGGGGGTAGGGATGGACATTTAAAATATACATCGATGTTTTTATCCGATGTAATGCATCGATCAGTTGCATCGATGTTAATACGATGTATTGAGAAATACATACATCGATGTTTCTAAAACATCGATTGATTTCTCTATGACTTGTTTAGGCCTTAAAGAAAACTAGGTAAGTACAAGGAAAAATATGTATTAAAATTCAGAAACACACAGCCAACACAGCTTTATTTTTTTTTACATATTCCAATTTTTTTCAATGCTATGTAAAAACAAAAGTTTACTTAAATTTTTTCCCTTTAATCTGTTTATTTGCTCAGTCAAAACTAGCCCTGTCTGTGAAAAGAGTATTTCTGAAGGGACAGATGTGCCAACAATTGTTAAATACTTAAAAGCTATTTTTTACAGCTTTGAGAATTGTATTTTATAATCCCTCCAGATTTCTAACGGATTTTCGTCCAGTCTTCCAACAGGAGTTCTGAGATAAACTGAAAGTTCGTCAGACAAAACATCTTCAGATTCGTTAACTTTCCAGTTATGATGCACTAACTTATGGTGATCACTCCATAATGAAAAGGTCTGACCATTTTTATCGGACTTGTCAGAATCGGATTCAGTTTCTTGACTGCTTTGCAAATTCTTTTTCATTAAATCTTTAATTTTCGATACAGCACTCGAACAAGCTATCACATCATTGAAGTGCATCTTTTTAAACCGTGGATCTAAAATACTTGCGATAGCAAGAGCAGTCACATGTTCTATTGGACCGATTCTTTTATTTATTTCATTAATAGCAAGTTTCTGCACCTCTTTCGCTACGGGATATTCTCTATAACTGCTGAAGTTATTTTAGAGAGCATGCAGCGAACTAAGGGAATAATTTTACTACTTTTGCAGTATTTATCACCCGAAATTTCTTTTGTAGCCGCCTCCAAGGGTCGCAGTACCACGATGACAGATGATACAGTAGATATTTCTGATGCACTGAACATTGCAGGTGCTCTATTGTCGCGGAAGAGAATATCATTTATGACACTACAGAGTTCTAAAAATCTTTGTAACATGTAATATGTACTGTTCAAACGAGTGTCCACGCTTTGTATTCATTTTGTCCCAGCAGGAGACTGCAGTCGCAGCAGTAGCTTTACACAACTCATCACTAGCAATGCAACTCTGTTTGAACCAAGTTACTATTGTTTTTACTTTAGAAACAATGTTTCTCCACTCAGTACATATCATTGTGCTCTCAGCCACCAAATTCAAATTATGGGCGAAACATGGGATGTGTTTCCTTCTACTGAACGCTAAGTAGACCGCCTTAACTATATTCGCTGCTTTGCCAGTAACAACAGCTGTCACATTCTCTTGATATATTTTCCAGTCTTGGCAAGCCTTTAACAGAATTTCAGCAAGATAATCTGATGTACCGGTATGTCTTTCATACAATTCGTACACGCCTAAAGTGACCTAATATAGTTCAATGTCTATTCCGAAATGCGATGTGATGCCCAAAAAACTTTTCATGTTTAAGATATCCGACCAAATATCCGTTGTTAAGGCTATGTCTTCTATAGAGGACAGCATTTTTTTTAATTGTTTCTGAAATTGCTTAATATTTTTCGTCCAGCCAGCATCTTAGAGTTGTTCAACTCGGGAGTTTATATTGAGGAGCAACTGTTTTCATTAAAGTTCTGAAGCCTTCGTTTTCAATAATTGAGAAAGGCTGATGGTCTTTGCAAATCATGAATAACAAACAGTTGTTCAGTTTCCTTATCTTCGCTCCAGATTCGGAGTAAGAGGAAATATCTTTAAAGGCGGCTTGTATTGTTTTTTGGCATTTGAAAGGTATGAAGTTTTCGTGTAAGTCCGAATCAATAGTTTCATTTAAGGTTTCCTTTAACTGCTTACAGTAACTTTGACTGCCACTGCCACTTGTAGAAGGAATTGGTGTAGATTGAAGTACACCATCATCAATTTTATTATTAGGCGTATCCTTGGCATTTGGAGGATTCGATATTTCTTCTGTTTTATTAACTGAATTCAATGTATTTTGTTTCGGCTGAATTTATAGGTAATGAGCCTTATGAACATTACGAATATGCCCAATTAGTTCGTCGTATTTCCGGCAGACTTGATATCCTTTTAATATAGTTTGCATTTCGATTTCTTATCATCAATTTTATTAAAGAACTGCCAAACTGAACTTTTTTTCTAAGGTCCCATTATAACTGAAAGTTTAAAAAAAAAAAAAAATACTTTAAGGCACGGTTCACAATGTTGACCATTATTACACAGCAGAAACTCGGTCAACCATATTGTTGTTTTGGTTTTAATTTGCATATTCGATGCATCGAATGAAAAACATCGATATATATTCGATGCTGAAGTGTTAACAATACATCGGTTCAATACGATGCATCGTTACTATACATCGAGTGTTTAAAATACATCGATGTATATCGTCCATCCCTACCAGGGGGTCTTTCACCCCACCTCACACCACTCCAGTACTGGACGCTGTTGCAGGGACACGTCAGTGTCGTAGCCAATGGTGTTGCGAGCACCGCACGCACGGAGCAGACAACAAACCTCATTAACATTCACTGCGGCCACTGGAGTTAATTAAAGTGCCAGTGACAATAATTAAGTCGGATTAGGAGAAATCCCACTAAAACAATTCACAGTGAGACAATATGTTAGTAAATTTACAGTCGCCAACTTGATGCCACAATTCGAATAATTAAATACTCTGAAACAATTGTTAATCCTTAAGAACCCTATTACCAGGTGCTACCTTTTAATTGGGCACCTGGAACGTATTTTTAGCTTATAATAGAGCAAATTAAGTTAATGTAAGTTTTTGGTGCCGACTCACAAAGGAGGTAAACTTTCCCTCCCTTGCGAAGCGGCCATCTTCGGCAGTCTCCAACCACTCCGCGCCGGGTCAAGACGGGTGTCCGTGAGCAGCTTTTCACTTTGTTTCACCGATCGGTCATTCTGCAGTTACCTTAATACTTAAACCTTTTCTTTTATTTCACAGCTACTCACGTCGACTTGGCGTGTATTTTGCGGGCCTGGGCTTATCCCTACCACCTTCATTAGTGGTTCCACACCGCATCGCGGACCACGCCATGTACGGTACTGGCCGACTCCAGCCAACACGCTTTCAATAAACCGCCGCGCATACACCTGCCGGCTGCAACCACAAGTAAGTGTAATTTCACGCTCACTGAGCCACCCTAAGACTTTCGGTAATGGCCGTCTCCAGAACACTCCCAGCCGCGTCCTGCAAGACTGCCGCGGCGAATTCATTGTGTGATATTAGTGTCGTGTTTTGTTCTGTAAGTAACGTATGTTCATGTAACTGTTTCGCGTAGTGTGTAGCGGTTCTTTCACTGCGTAGAGTACGCATAGGGAGTACCACGTACCCATGCGTACCACCGGAGAAGTCCGTTAATTAAATGTAAATCAACAGAACCAGTGTCGCTTACAATTATTTCACGCCACCCCGTCCTCCACATGGACGAGCGGCCTCAGGGGATTTCAGGGTAGACTTTAAGCCGCGTACCTGGCGGGGAACGTGGGGGCAGAGTACCCACGGCCCCACCATCAACGGCCTAGTGTCTCACTAGCCTGGTGCCCCTCCGGACAACAGCAGCATGCGACGCCCGTAGCACCCGTCAGGTACTTCCCGGGCACACTACAGAGGCCGGGTGACGGCAATAAAAACCATGAAACAACACACAACAATACTCCGGTTATACTTTATGTGCATGCACACAATGCATAATGCAATAGGCAACATGATTAAAGGTACTCCCAGATGTGAGCCACAGCATAACATATCAGTTAAACACTAATGGAACGACACATTCTCATTGAAAAGTAAATTTTTAAGAGCGATTCCAAAATACCTAAATCCGACAGTGAAAGTTAAGGCGGTTTCATTATAACCTACACATTTGTGCGTCAACTCTGTACCGAACCAAACGACTCAACTCCAAGAGAACTCGGAACATGTTTCCCTCATGAAGTCTCAAAGACTTTCATAACTCATAGTTGCTGGCGTTCGAGGGGAAACACAGCTCTAGCAAAGATGCATTCGCAAAAGGAGGTGTAGCATTTCTCTAGCAGATAAGATCTATGAGGCTAGGCATTACATTCAAATCCTGATGTCTGAAGACCCTGCTGCTGGCTCAATACTAAAAAAAATTAAAATCAAACTTAACTTGAAGTTATTTTTTTATCTATCAACTCAAGAAAAGACATCTACAAATACATGTATATATTTTATATTGTTTTACTTAACTTGTCCTATATCCTGGAGCCTTGACTCCAAATGGGATCCATGGAACAAAAATCAACATTAAACATTGACGTCGTACCGACCATGGCCTCTAAGCCCGTGCTCCGCACCGCCAGTACTGGGTCCCGTTTTCGGAGCGCACCCCTAGCCCAGCCGGAATGAGTCAAACGAGTGCCCCGGGCGTGACTTCAATAAACTCGAATAAATTTCAGGACACGAAACCCCGGGGAATCGATTTCATAAAACAATCAATGAATGAGACACTAGAACAATAGTAATTATTCATAAGCATTAAGCAAGTGCCTCGTAGGAAATCCGTGCGAGCACCGCATGCACGGAGTGGACAATGAACCTCATTACCAGTCGTCGCGGCCACTGGCCTTAATTACAGTGCCCGTGAACCTGATCAAGTCAGGCTAGGAGCAATCCAACCTTAACAATTTACACGGAGACAATTTGTCACTATATTGACAGTCGCCAACTTGGTGCGACATTTCAAATAATTAAATAATACAAAACAGTTGTTAAGACTTAAGCACCCAATTACCAGGTGCTAGATTTTATTTAAGCTCCTGGAATGTTTTTTGTTATAATTCAACCAATTAATATAATATAAGTTTTTGGTGCCGTCTCACAAGGGAAGTGAAAGTCCCCCCCCCCCCCCCTTGCGAGGCGGCCATGTTCGGGAGTCTCGAACCACTCCGCGCCGGGTCAAGACGTGTTCGTCCGTGAGCAGCCTTTACCTTTGTGCTCACCGATCACTCCTTCTGTAAGTAATGTAATCACGTAACCTTCTAATTCGCTGCTGCTCACGTCAACTCGGCGTGTATTCCGCGGAACCAGGCCTATCCCGACCATCTTTTTAGTGATTCCCCACCGCGTCGCGTATCACGCCACTTACGGTACTGGCCGACTGCAGCCTCAGTGTTTTTTAGTTAATTCGCCGCGCATACGCCTGCCGGCTCCAACATCACGTAAATGTTACAGTTAATTTAGGGTCACGCTAGTCGAACCCTCCCAGACTAGTTAACTCTCGGCGCTGGCCGTTTCCAGCAAACATTAATCACGTTCCCGTGAGACTGCCGCAGTAAAATCCAAGGGTTGTTGTAGTGTTGTGTTTTGTTTTAAAGATTAAATGTAATATGGCGTAGATGCCACACAGCACATTAGCGCGGTTTGTGTAGAGACTTTGTACTGCGTAGTGTACGTGTAGGGCGTACAAGGTACCCACGTGTACCACCGGAAAGTACGTGAATTAAACACCGTTTAATATAAACTGTGTCGTCTACCGTCATTCTGCACCCTTCTGTCCACCACACACAGCCGAGCGCCGCAACTCAGGATAGATTTCAAGTCGCGTACTTGGCGGGGCACGCGGGGGCAGAGTACCTACGACCCACCATCAACGGCCTAGTATCGCACTAGCCTGGTGACCCCCGGACATCAGCAGCACCACGACGCCCGTAGCGCCCGTCAGGTACCTACCGGGCCTTAATCAGAGGTCTGGTGACGGCAACATCAATGTTGAGAACCTGCCACTTTCTGCATTTTTAATGTGCCGCTGTCCGTGTTATTGTGTTCGAGACCGGGCATGTATCCTAGCGGGAAACTAGTTCTTATTTAAATTGTGTTCCGGGAGGGCGCCAGGCTAGCTCGGCGTCTAATAAATTTGGGTTTCGTGGGTGCGTTGCCCCTGCATGGCCCACTAGGACCGTCGGCGAAGTTCGTGGTTGGAGGGGTCCCTAGCTGGTATCACATCATAGGCACTGTGCAGCATAATACACTGGTTCCTAGCTGGGATAGGGAGACTCAATACAATAACAAACACGAACTCGAGATTTATATTGTCCATGACACGTCGCGCTCGAGTGTGCGGAGTGGTTGTTTAATCAGGTGGACAATTACAGTCGCAATTACACTTACATTACACTTGCAGGGCACACAAGGTATTACTCTACAAAAATACACTTGGTTAAAAATAGTGCCCTGACACACTATTTCTAGTTTAGGCCTCAAGCCAGCCAAGGTTAGGGGGGAGGGGTCGATTGGAGGCGGCCAATCCCTAAAGTTACTAATTTGACAGCGTCTGTGCTCACCTGTGTGATTCGTGGCCCGCAGTTAAATTAAATGAAAATTTTTCATATGTAGCTTTCGTCGGCGCCCGTGCACTTGACATTGAATAAAAGTTCGTTGGTTGCGGGAGTCGGCCCGTGCCGTAAGGTGAACTACCCCGGGTGATGGCTCGTGCGGGGGTTTTAAAGTTAAGCGGTCGGGTTAGGCTCTGCACCGTAAAAGAACCGGGGATGCACGGGGAGCTTACGTAAAGAATAAAACAGGTTTTGGTCGATGAATTATAATTACCATAAATACTGCTCAGTGTAGAACAAAGGATGATGGCTCCCCGTGGAACACACGTCCGCCCCGGTCCGCGAGTCGCTCGGTACTGGCGTCTGGCCTTGGTGCGAGGACAGGTCTCGGCGTATTCTCGCGCCAAAGTTGCTAAATTTCCGTTATTCGGAATTTATTTTAATAATAATAAACTGAGAGCAGCTCTAAATTCATACATTAATTTTCTTAATTAATCTGATTTGGCAGATGGCCTTTAATAATTACGGTTAATTAATTTGTGTAAATTAATTTTCAATGTTCAGAGTCACACCAGAGACTGTTCGTCGCTGGCTGACCCCTCCAGTGGCTAGTTACACATAAAAACCGGGGTGGTAATATTTACGTTAACTCAACACTATAATTAATTAAGGCTGAAGGCCACGAAGGAGACACTCACAAACTTATTATGGCAAGTTGACACGTGAGTGACTCAGACACTTCTGCGTCGCACTTTCCCTTTTTAATTAATATTGGTGGGAGATAGATTGGGAGTGGGGATTTACATCACCCTCATGTCAGAACTGCACAGAAAATCAAATGGTAATAAAAATTGTATACATACTTAGTAAAACATTAAAATGTTACACTTTCCTTAAACTATGTAATACTTAGTACAAAGATGGCTGATGGCCCAAAATCCTGTTATAACAATAATGTTACTAATTAGTTTTAAAGTTATATTTTAAGTAAAATGCTGGTGGCTATTTCCATTACTGCTCTGTCTGTTAATATTTTACTTTAGTTTTGTTCAACTGACACTAGAAATTAATCCAGGCATGTGGATGTAAGACGAATTAGTTGTGCTCTGTAATTATGGTGCTCTTAAGGGACCAACAAACACACTTCATGCTGCACATTACCTTATAGGCAGAACATTGGTTAGTTTTATTATACTAAGAATACTATTATTCATACATAAGGAGAAACGCTATTTACAAAAAAAATTAGATATTCATTTATACAACACAAGAAACTCCAATAAATTGAGGATAAAATGTCATAATACCAGTCAGTATGAAAAGGGCACAAATTACATAGGCATAAAAATTTACAACTTATTGCCACAAAATGTCATAAATATAACCGATTTACCTATATTCAAAAGAACAATCAAAAAAGTTCTGTTAGAACATCCTTCCTACTCTCTGATAGAATTCTTTGACCTAATAACATGACGCTACTCCCGCTGCCTGTTTTTAGCTTTTATTTAATTATTAATAATGTGAAATATCTCAGGGGTTTTACGGGGGTTCGGCCTCGTGGCTGCAGGCAGGAGCGCGTCTCGGAGTTTGAAAAAATGTTCAGAAGTTACCTAGGCTGTTCAGGCCACCCAGGACGCCTTGTAAATGAATGGTAAACGATTTATAGGACACTGCACTTTATTCAGTATCAATACACTCATACGCCCCGAGACTGGCCGCGTCCGTTGTCGGACCGCTATGACACGCGTATCTCTAAACGTGACGGTTCGCGCGACCAAGATAGATTGCAAAGTTATATTGACAAGCTGAAACCGTGGCTTCACGTCCCTATGGAAGGTTTAGCATGTAAATGAATGGTTATTGCCACAACTTAGGCTGGCACGTAAATACGTAGGAAAGATCCTATGCTCAGGATAGTTTGCAGTCTAGCCTGCTACGAGATTAACGTCTCTGAAATTACGTGGGCACGCCGACTGAAGACGTACACGTAAAAGTTCCTTACACATAAAAGTTAGTCACTTAATTACACGTTACACTTTGCACAATAAAACGGAGAAAGTTACAAGACGAAAGTTAGTCAGTGTTATTCTCAACACTTATTACTGAGGATCTACGACGGAAACGATTAATTGGCTCATTAGCCGGAAACTGCGTACCACTACTACGCGGTCCTTAAACTGGACATGGATTACGTATGAAAAGTAAAGTTCCCTGGTGGGAAGAATTTAAATTAATTAAGAGCCGCACGAAATATCGTGCGACTGGGTTGGGGTCGGCGCCGAGTTAATTAAAAAGTTTCCGAAAACTTACACTATTGCTGAAATGTTGAAGAGATGCTAGAGCTGATGACCCGACGTTCGCGGAGCGTCCGACCCCTTCGAGCCCCGAACGGTAACTGAGCGCGAGACCGCCCTGCGGCCTCGCGCCTAACCACGTGAAACGCGGGAAAACCGACCCGGCCAGTTTTGGACTTAAAGACAAGTTACAAAATATATGCTTATAAAACAATTAGACATAATTTCCCTTACATGAATCCTCTTTTAAATTGTTATTAATTTAGTTGTCTAAACTTGACAAATAATTATATATAATTAGTTAGGCGCATTGCTACACCCGGCTGGGCGCTGACGTCGCTTAGGTGTTCGTCGCGGCGCACTTTCATACACTCACGCTCGGGCGTGTTCGAGGCACTTAGGGGCAAGTGTTGCTGTGGCATAACGACCTTTGCGGACCAGAGGGAGCACCGGCGGTTGGCGTCAAACAGATAAGAAAACTAAACTCTGGTAAATCTTATTTAAATACAGCACAAAACGAGACAAATATTGAGTTTTGTAAACTAACTCTACACTCTGACGTCGTCTGGCCGACGACCACCCCAGAGCCCGACCTGCACCCGCCAGTATACGCTCCCGCTAACGGAACACACCCCTGGCCATGGCCCACCCGAGTCAGGCGACCCGAACAGCAATCAAAGACAAAGCCGCGGAAACCTGAGTAGACAAGAGAAGAACCGTACCCATTCCTCCTAAAACATTAAATTAGGATTTTAGCGACAATAAAATCTCTTCCAGACACACCCGTTTGGAGTCTAGCGTAATGAGGTCACGCCTGGCGCGAGAGAGGCCGAGCCTCCCTCGGACGCCATGCCAGTTCGGCAGTTCAGCGCAGCTCACGGACCGGGGCGGACCTACGTCCCACGGAGAGGCAACATCCTTTGTCTACATCGAAAGTAACGTCCGGTAAATATAGTCACTAATTAACAGAACCCCTTTTATTACTTAACCTCTCCGTGAGTACCCGGTCCCTTTTTTCGGTCCAGGACCTAATCCGGCCGCATCAATTTAAAGACACCCCGCACCACACTTGGTCAGCGGGGCTGCTCTTCAGTATACGGCACGGGCCGCCTCCCGCAACTTACAGAACTTTATTTAAGGTCACGCGCACGGCGCTGACCACAAACCCGCAAGGGAACTTGGACAAACTTAATTGCGGTGCGTGTTTCACCACAGTGGGCACAACACCCGCGCCGAGACATTTGCATACGGGATTGGCCGTCTCCAATCGTCCACCCCCTTAATTCAGTGTATTTTTGTATCCCGTATTTTGTATTGCTAACTTACGTTACCCGAGTAACGAGTGCCACGTAACTTGTGCGCGCCCCCTTAATTCAGTGTATTTCTGTGTCTCGTACTTTGTATTGCTAACTTACGTTACCCGAGTAACGAGTGCCACGTAATTTGTGCGCGCCCCCTTAATTCAGTGTATTTTTGTGTCCCGTACTTTGTATTGCTAACTTACGTTACCCGAGTAACGAGTGCCACGTAACTTGTGCGCACCCCCTTAATTCAGTGTATTTTGTGTCCCGCCTTTGTGTTACGAAATTACGTTACCCGTGTAACCAGTGAGACGTATGAGACGTAGCAGCGTCCGAGGCCACGTAACGCGGAACACAAACCATACGGCGCCACGGAATAACGAGTAAACCCCCCCCGGGGACCTCTGTAGAGTGTTGTATTGTGTACGACTCGTTCCTATGAATAAAAGGTACGACACCACCACCTTAACTCCACGCCTCTTATTTAAAATCATCTCACGCAACACCGCCGCCGGCCCTAGTGGGCCACGCAGGGGCACATACATCCACGACCCCCAAACTCACGACTAGAACCGAGCTAGTCTGGCGCCCACCCGGACAATACGTAACAAGAACCGCCTTTTCCCACTAGGAGCCACACCGGGACTCGAGCCCGAGACCCCGGACGACGGCAACTCTGAGGTTTAGACTTAAGTTTATACAATATCTTGTGTACCCATGTTCTTTTTTATGTACCCATGTTTTGTTTTTATTACTTTTGAAATGTAAAAGTACTGTGTAATATCTAATTTTTGTAGTTGTACAGTTTGTTTGTATATATGTATATATTTGTATTAATTGACTTGTTCTATATCACGGAGTCCTTACTTCCATATGGGGTCTACAGAACAAAAATTGAATAAATAAATAAATAAATATTTGCATATACGACATATGGGGTACACTTGACTTGGGTTTGTCTGGTGAGCAGGTGCCTTCCCCATCAGAGGCGTCTGCTGATGGGATGGGGGCCGGACCTGAACTGCCACAGGAGGTACATCAGTACTGAAATATTATATATACCTAACTGTTAATTTTATTGTAGGTATTGTGAAACTACATTTAAAGCCTGATTGTTTCTGTAAGTCTCGTTGAGTTATAGAAAACCCATCATTATTACCTTAAGAGAGATGTCTATTAAAATATATAATGTTTGGCTATCAGTCTAACTTCCTATCAATCACTTGTGACCTGACATACTCATACTCTACATATCCAATCCTGTTCTAATAATGAGGTATTAAGTTTAAGGTTTTACCATTGCTCTTAAGGCCTCCCTTTGGTTTTCCTGTATGTTACTAGTTATTTTTTTTAGTGTCAGTGGCCACTTTTGCAGCCATGGCACCAGCGAATCTGCTAACTGCCACGATGCTAGCGACTTTTTTTATAGGTAATAATAAACTCCAATCGCATAATGCTTTCTCTGTGACACAACCATACTCCAACCACATCAGGGTAATAACATGCATGTTGGTAGTCCCAGAATATAATTAAGATTATTACTGTAAAGAGGTGTACTTACCAAGAGATGGGGGGTCACCAAAAAAATATGGCCTAGGAACTTTGAAACAAAAACAATGTTAAATTTTTTATTCTATAAGTCTTACCATGGTAATGATTGCAATAGGTTGTTTTCGAAATTAACCTAAAAAAAATTTCTCATATTTTAAATGAACACACTATAGGAATTGTTCATGAGACTCAAAAGAGGTGAATATTATGATTCCCTCCCATTTTGTAGTGTATGTTACTGTCCGAGTCAAGGATTTCTCAGTCTAATGCTGATTGCTGAACAATGCAGTTGTGTCTAACCACACAGCAACAGGTCACCGCACTAGCAGAGTTCATCAATCCGTTCGTCGAACACCCGTTCAGCTGTCGCAAGGTAAATTGTAAACTAACGCGAGAGAAATCGGCCCACGTTTAATAGATTCGCTACAAAATTGGTTCTTCATGACTGTTACTTGCAGCTAAAATACTAAAACTCCATAATTCCTGGTTTTTATGGCTAAACGGGTACACCCTCAAGGCCAAAAACGTGAAGAAGTTAAGTGAAGCGTATGTTGGTAGTTCTATGAGCTATGAAATGTCAGTTGCTTCAGGATTTGACATGGTTGACATTTAAAACGGAGAGAATATTTTGTTAATGTGTATTTTGAATAATGTTTTGAGTGTTTCTGATTTATAATCGGCCATAAATGTGTATGATAAAATTGAGATAAAATAACAATAGGAATTCGAATGGAAAGTAGAATTATTTCGATGTAGGTCCGTATTTTGTATTTAATGTTTTGACAATAATCATCGCACACGGAAGACATGCCAAATGAATTATTGGGGGAAGTCAAATCGGCCAGTCAACAGTGTTTACGGAATTGTTAAAATACGGCGTTTATTAACTCAGGTAATTACAATGTTTCTAGAATATTGTTTATTATCTGCGTGCTATAGTGTTTTTGTGTATGCTAGAAAGTTTCTTTTTTTGTTTTGTTTTAAGTATGTGTGTTAACTAGATTTTAAACCTTTTACTCATATTCCATTGTATTAATCTATAAGTCCATGCCAAATTTATTTTCTACTACATTACTTGTATTTAGTAATAGCAATACATAATATAAGGGGGGAAAGAGACATGTTTTGAATTACAAATTTTTACTTATATTATTGTAAACTTAAATCGTAATTGAAAATATAATTTTTGAGTTAAATATAGAGTTATATAAGTAGGAAACTGATATTGTTACAAGGATAACTGTATAGGTATGTATATTTTTTAATGGCTGAATTAGAATGTGGAATAAAATTACACTACATTGTGTCCCTTCCTTGAAATTTGTCACTAGAGATGGAGATGGTAGGAGGATGGTCTAGTAGCAAGTATGGTGTATGTGAAAAGACTTTATAATACACTTTTTTGCTATTACAAATTAAGATTAAAATTGTCCATTGCATATTGTGGTCTCATGTCATCTTAATAAATTACTGAGCACCTTTTTTAATTTATTAGTCAACAGTTCGGCAAATTCTAGCTTTTGATGATGGATGGACTGATTCTGCCAGTTAAAACGTGTTCTCAACATAGTTGTTAGGATGTGCTCGTATTCAGAATGGTAGGTACTCATTCTCTCTACACTCTTCCTTTGTCTCACTGTGGGTCACTCTCCTGTGAGTTCAGACGTCTTAAGGTACCCTCAGTTTTACCCTTGGCAAATTGAATGATAATGCATTATTGTGGAAGAAATAAAAAAAAAAAAAACATTTTTAACATAATGTATTTTGACTGAAAAAAATAGTTTGGTACAAAAAAAAGTGGCTATCTTACCAATTAAATTATTAAAACCTTTTGGTGGAAAAGTGGATGGTTAGTTAAATTATTTTATTTATTAATGAAATGTAAAATCAGACTGCTTTCAAAACCAAGAAGGCTACTAAGAAGTTGGCAAAAGAATGTGCAGTGAGTGAATATTTTTGTTCACTCTCCTTTTTACCTTTTCTCCCTTAACTTCAGACAGTCAAATAGCTTACACACCAACATTTTTAAATGTATTTTAATTTTTTTTAAATGTGTGTTTTCTAGCAGTATGGAAGTGTTTCTGAATTTGCTACTTGTTACATGTTGGTAATAATCAATGTGTCTAATTTTTCAGAAGAAATGTTTTAGTAAACTGATTTAGGGAGCAAGGGCAGTATTTAAATTTATAATAAATTTTTGTGAAATATTTGCTTAGAGCATTTTGCACTGAACTGATTGTTATGTGGTTAAGTGGTAGTTTAATATAGTTGGCTGGATGGGTGACAACTAGTAATAAATGAGAATTAATGCACTATATGATACTTAAAAATAGCACTGTCTTAAAGATAGCAGTGCTTACGTAATTTTTTTATATATTTAATTGCACATTTGACCATATAAATGTTTTTACAGAATAGTATGGGACACATAAAAATATCATTTAAATGAACAGATATGAAAGTAAAAAAAAAAAGTAATACAAATACAGCCTACAGATATACACAGATATACACATGGTTGTAAAACGGTAATCCTATTATTAAATATAACATACAAATATGGTACATAGAGACAAAAATAGATTCATGTATATATACAGATAAAATTTAAAACAATAATACAGTTATAAATAGGTAGGTACCTAAATGCTTTATCACCATTACATTGTTAAGGGAAAATGTTTTTGGACATGACACAATATAGTTAGGTAAGCTACAAAAACAATTATTTCATAACTAAAATTTGTGTATTCCAAAAAGACTAGAATGGTTGTTTGGGAGTCCTCTTTTATTAAGATACAAAAAATATATATATCCATACACATTGTAAACTAGAATTGTTGCCATCCTAGTGAATTTAAATACAAAATATCTCTGTTTTCCAAAGTATGTTACCATTACTTTTTTATGATACAAACTGAAATGTTTGTTAAGTCTATGAAATGACTTTCTTAGTTTGTCTTCTACTCAATGACCTTTTTTTAACACTATGTTTCTTAAGAATATATAGGTATTAAAGAAGTTAGCTTAACTGTATCTCTGAGAAGTTATAACACACACTCAAATATAGCTATGATCTGCAATGTAAGTAGTCTTGTTTTGATAATCTACTGTACACAATAGGCTATACGTTGAGATTAGCTACTATCTCCTAACTCTCCTGCCTACAAATATTTGCAATTGATATGCCACTCATAATAGTACCTATGAATCACCAAGCCATTTTTGTCTATGTTATTACTTTTTGTTTGTTTTTACACTTTCTGTAAGACATTTGACTAAATTTAAATATATTAATTATTGTGTGATACAATGTTCCACCTCTTGATGTTTTGCCGTTAATGTGCATGAAGCTTTCCACACCGTCGGTAGTCAATGCCTGTACACTTGGGCACGAAAGTAGTCCGTAGGTACAACCATTACATAGATTTGTTGCTAAGTCATAGCTGTGATAGAAAAAAATCTTAAGAATATAATAAATACCATACAATAGAAATTACTTATAAAATAGAAAACAATCATACAATAATTCAGATACACCACTACAAGGGGTCTCTGTAGTTGTCAGTAACTGAATTGAAACAAGGGAGTGCTAATAAGAACATTAACAATCTGATTTCTTGTTGCCTCTTTGAGCAAGTCGGTAACTGAGCGTGCAACTGTAGGATTATAAGAGATGAATATATAAATTTAGCTTTAGAAAATGTAATCAAAGTTCGGTGCAGATTGTTTAATGGTTTCACAGAAAATCAGTTTAAAAGAAGGTAATAAGATTGAGTTTAAATTCCTGAACTGACTATGTTAAAGGACTTCAAATCAATGTTAATTGAATGCAAAATGTTTTGAAAGTAGTCGTAGAATGCTGCTGGAAGCTATATTTTTTTTTAATAGGAAAACATTGCAAATACAGTTAGTAGCTTCTTGTAAAAATGTGTGTTATTTCAAATACACTACAGCACAATGTCTTGCCTGTTAGATGGGCATGTTAGATTTGTCATTCTTTCTTACATCATATCACATACATCTCAAAAGTTGGTGTAATTGTGCAGCTCTGTACAGTCAAACTTTGGTATTGTTAGAAATGTGTTTTCTTCAATGTTAAGAGTATGTTACATAGATGACAAGGTGTAATAAATGGGTTTTATTTAGGTGGATGGGGTGAAGAGAAGCTGTGCTCTTTCTTTTGTGATGACCACACTAGTGCAAGCAAGATAGGGTAAGTGGCTGGTTTTTAAATAGAATAAAATGCATGTTACACCAAGCGCTGTGGTAGTGTAGTACTGAGACCATTCATATGTAATGTTAAGTCATAGGTTTAAAATGTAGTGAATTTCACGCTTTCCATGGCAGGTAGGTTTTCCTAGACACAATTCTTTCAACACCTGGTCACGAACTGTTGGAAATTATAGGTCAGTTAGGCAGAACAGTTGGCTGCACTGAGAGCCAGCCTTATTCACTATGGTATTGTGGTGCTTTCAGATGAACACATTTTCTTAAGCTTGTTTTTTTTAAAATGATTGATTTATTACTAGCTGCAGTACCCGGCATTGCCCGGGCTGAACAGAGGGTGATATATTGTCCGCAAGTTAAAGCAAAATGGATAGCGCTATATGGCAGTGTGGCGGACATAGAGAAATGACACACAATTGCTGTTTGTCTATGACCTATGAAAGAAAACATATACTGAAAGTACATTAAACATGACTAACATAACTACCTTATGTTAGCTAATGCCCGGCATGTGTTGCAATACCTCCTTCAATATATATATATATATATATATATATATATATATATATATATATATATATATATATATATATATATATATATATATATATAATATGTGTGTGTGTAAATTGTTTTGAAATAAAAAAAATATTAGTAAAATAACGAATTTATCAAAATGATGAAATAATTCAAAATTATGGTAAATATTTACTTGGGCGGTATTTCCGAAAAAAAATGTTAAAAATCCGAAAATACCTTTATTTTATGCTCTTCAACTTCCTCTTTCCATTAAAAGTGGCGGAGGTAAGAAATTCCAAATACTTTAGGAGATATCGAATTTTTAAATTTCATCATATGTAGTTGAGCGGTATTTGCAAAAAAAAAAATGTTAAAAATCCGAAAATACCTTTATCATATGCTCTTCAACTTCCTCTTTTCATTAAAAGCGGCGGAGATAATAAATTCCAAATACTTTAGGAGATATATAATTTTTTAATTTTGCAATACTAGACCTGTGGAACCATTCGAGCGGCGCCATTTTTGTTATTTTGCAGTGTGTTCGTGAATACGTGAATCGTGAATGCGTAATTAATAAAATGGTTGATTATGTCAGGTCAGTTACATTATTAATACTTTCAAACTAAGCCGACATTAAAACTTATTTTGTAAATTAATTTTAATGCCTGTTTAGTTTTAAAATATTTATAATGTAGCTGACCTGACCCAAACAAACCCGGACAGAGGGTGAACAGTAAACTAAAATGGTCGATTAGGTCAGGTCAGTTACATTATAAATACTTTCAAACTAAGGTGATATTAAAAATAATGTGAATTAATTTTAATTATTCTTTAGTTTTAAATTATTTATAATGTAACTGACCTTACCTAACAAACCCGTAACAAAGGATGTACAGTAACAACTCACGTAATTTTTTTTGTTACTTATTACTTGCGCAACAATATCAAAATAACAAATAAGACTTTAAAATTAGAAACGTTAAAAACTCACCTAAGTTGGAGGCGGTAATTAAAAAAACATTTTAAACAATAATTGAACTAAATAATCACGTATTAGTTCATTTGAATTCTGGCCTATCACGAACAATCACGTGACATCATTATCCAATAAAAAAAACAGATACTCGTACGTAAACAAGAAACAATGGTGCACGCACGCCACAGGAATGCGCTGGTTTTGTGCTGAAATTTAAAAATTCGATATCTCCTAAAGTATTTGGAATTTCTTATCTCCGCCGCTTTTAATGAAAAGAGGAAGTTGAAGAGCATATAATAAAGGTATTTTCGGATTTTTAACATTTGTTTTCGCAAATACCGCTCAACTACATATGAAGTAATTTAAAAATTCGATATCTCCTAAAGTATTTGGAATTTCTAATCTCCGCTGCTTTTAATGAAAAGAGGAAGTTGAAGAGCATTAAATAAAGTTATTTTCGGATTTTTACCATTTTTTTTCGGAAATACCGCCCAAGTAAATATTTACCAAAATTATTTTTTTTGATGATAATAATTTTTTGGTGTTTTTAATGCGTTCATTGCAACACTTGGTGATGAATCTTTGAAATCTGTAAAATATAAAACAAAAACTTAATTTATGAGCGTCAGTGAAACATTCTATGATGTGTTTGTGTATGTGTGATGCAGTCGAGAAAATAAAATTACCTTAAAAATTGGGTTGAAACCTCATTCTTAGATAATATTTGCCCCAAACAATGTAATTTGAAAGGAATTGTTGTACTTTTGTATATTCTGCAAGAAATGCTTTGATAGAGGTTCTTGGCCAGAAAGCAATGATGACAATGGCTCTGGTGGTGGTTGTAATTGTGGTAATTTGACCTTTCAGCTCACACAACATAATCCTTCTGGTTCATGTGGAAATCTCAAAGCATTGTAATGTTAACAAACAGTGCTCATTGTTCCAAAGTCGACCAATATACATCCGCGGCGTAATGGACTGTTGGATCATATCTGAACGTCAAACATTTATGCCAATGTCACGCTTGGCAGTCTGTTTTGTTGCTGTCCAAAATATTTTGTGTGTACACTACAACTGAGAGAGTCGAACTCGACTGTATCCATTGTTCTGGAGTCATAATGGATCAGGCTTGAGAAATTCTTATTTGATTTTCTTTCAAATGGTGTCTATGCTATTCGTCAGGCTCATTTACTCAACGATCATGTAGTTTACTTGCGTTGTACGTACGCCAACCAATATTTAAATGCTTCAATGGTGGCATTTATATCAATCAACTATGAACTGAAATCAATTGAATTTTCCAATTTGATAATTTTAACGGTTATGTTATGCTATAAAAACATGTTACGGTTTTGAATGCACCAAAAGATATCATAACCACTGATAAAACACTGAAAAAATGTAATGTGGAATTTGTTATGAAAACCTATAACAGCAAAACTCAAACTGAACAAATTTTTCAGAAATTTTCAATGGATTTTCTCAACATTTTCTTTTATACAAAACTTGTCTTGAAAATTACGAATACAAAAAATAACCATATGGACCGAGCAGTTCTCAAGTGGTGATCTTTCATACTCGCGGCAATTGTATTTCTTCCGCAATTCTTACCAACCTCTCAACTAATCCACACTGACAACACTATCCCTTTTACAAAGCTTGTTTAAATACAACTTAAAACTTGACCTTTCAATGACAAAACAAAACTTACCACATATTTAAACCATTAAACCATTAAAAATTTTTTTTAAAATTAAGTTTTCGCTAGGAATTCAATTACCCACACACATACGCTTTATCCTCACTTTTTTTTAAAAGTCATCCCTATATTTGATTGGCACTTTAATTTCTCTACCTAACCTTATGTGCTTAGAAGGATTTAGTTGCACTAGGTTTTGGATTTCCCACAGTCATTTAATGAAGTGTCTACGTGGGAGAGAGTTAGTGACACTCTTAGGTTGAACACCCATTTCTTTTTGCCCCTCACAGTTCTCATTGGTTGACTTCGTACTAACCACTTCTTCAGGAAACCCCTTGAAGTTAATATCCAAGCTAGACTTCCTTGCATGAACATCTAGGTTCAGATGCTTTGTTCACAAATGAATGTAATTCCTTCGAATAAGACTACCATTGTTTTCTCTCACCCAATTTGATCGAGGTGCAGACGCTGGCTGCAACACCTCTGCTGGTTGTCATTGCCCACCCTTGTACAACAACACACTCTCTCATGCACTTTTTGAGCATGTTTTTGGCTACTTGAATAGCCGTTTTTGCCTGACGATTCGACCTGGGGTAATGAAGGCTTGCTGTGAGGATTTAAAAATCCCAAGCTTTTGCAAACTGTTAATATAAGTAAGAATTTAATGGCATGTTATCAGATATAACAACCCTTGGTACACCATGTGTTGCAAACAAAGCTTTCACTTGAAGAATCACATATCTTGCTAGCTTGCGATAGGAAGTATTATAATCCATTGAGAATAATAATCTACAGCCACAAGATAACTCTTCCCACCATAGTCACAAATATCCACTCCAACTTTCTCAAACTGCAGTTCCGGAACCTTACAAGGGATGACAGGTTCCTGTGGACACTGAGTTCGCAATTTTTGAAACAAAACACAGCTATTTACTAGTCGTTCATTGTTGTATGCTATCTTAAGCCAATATAGCACCTGTTTTGCCCGTGATTTGGTTTGTTCAATGCCCATGTGTCCTTCATGCAGTAACCACAACATAACTTCATGTAATCTGGAAGGCACAACTACACTGTCACCAACAAACAACAAACCCTTATCTACATGCCTTTGATTGAGAAACATCGGAGCATGTTAACTCACATTCCTTTTGTGCTCAGGCCACCCTCTTTGTACGTCATTTCTTCACTGAGTACTACGACTTTGACTGTGGCACTTCTGAATTCTTCTTGTGTTTCTGAAGAAACTTGCAGGTGCACCATTTCAGTTGACAGTTCCTGATCTGTACGGTCACATTCAGGCAAGTATGATCTTGTTACCAGATCTGAAAACACATAATTTAAACTTAAAATTCAAAAAATTTTTTCTCCTGCAACCATTTGCACAATTTCATCATGTTGTTGTTCATTCTCTGCTGAAATTAACATGTCATAAAAATAAACAACCACCCCAGGAATATATCCAATGTTTGTGTAATTCACTCTTTGATAAATTTCTGGAACACGTTACAAACCAAAGGGAAGTCTTAAAAACTAGCAACAGCCAAATGGAGTGCAGAATGTGCACTAATACTAGATTTTTCATTAAGTGGTGACTGGTAAAACCCATCTTTAAAGTCTAACACAGTGAACACAGATTTATTTTAAATTTACTACTAATCACTTCAAGGGTTGGACTCATGTGAAATTCTCTGCAAATAGCCTTGTTTAGTGATGTAGGATCCAAGAATCTTGGTCATTTTTCACCTTTTTTCACTACTGTTAGCTCACCCACCCTGTGGGCTGATGCACCTCAGCTATTATTCCTAATGACTCCAGTGCTCTCACTTTTTCCTGCAGTGTCTTTCTTAGTGATATTGGTATCCTTTTTGGGGGACTGGCTACTGAAGTCTCAAGAGTCATTTACTTTTAAACTACATATGGTCAGCACACACCCAGTGCTCCTAAGTATGTCTGCATAGTCAGTCCTGAAGGTCTTTCAATTATCAAGCACCCTAAATGGTCTCATCTTTGTTTCTCCAAACCCTTCAGTGACATGTCCACACTCTTTAGTGTACATCCCTCGCCCACTGCTTGCACAACACTTTGAGGAAAAATATTTTCAGCAGATCCAGCATCTATTTTAAAAGCTACAGATTTGTTTTTCACTATGATGACCTGAATCCACTCACGAGGAACATACTTGCCACTTTTTTTTATGTGAATTTGTTGCACAATCTTGCACTGAGGTTATGTTTACTATTTTTACTATATCAAAAAAGTACTCATCCAGGTCATTTTTTGGTAACCTAACCTCTGACATATTTTGTCTAACCCAAAGTGATTCATTTTATGGCACTTGTGTTACTTTCCCAAATGCTGGACATTTTCTTCTCTTATGTATTCTTTACAACTCCTACACTGTAAGGTGTCCTTACTCACACCTTCATCGCTTGCGCTTCTCCCAGTTTATCTTGAACCGTCTTCTGTTTATTTGCTATACCCAAGGTTTTTTTTTCACCATCTGCCTTCTTGCTGGTGTTATGAAAACCTTGTTTTGCACCATTTCTGCTCGTTGTTTACAGAGTTCAGCCACCTGGTACTGTTCGACGGCTTTTGTTTGCGCAATATCTGGTTCTCTCAACAAACATTCTTGAAGACTTTTATCACATGTACCAAGGACAATTCTGGCCTGCACATGCACTGTTTATTAGCTTCTTTAGATGTCCGAAATTAGTCAAACAGCTCTCCATCTTCTTGAGATCGGCTGTGAAACTTAAATCGTTCCACCACAATATTCTTTGCTGGGTTAATAGGATGAGTGAATGCCTGCCAAACTTTTATAAAAAAAAATTTTTGTCTTCCGATAAATTAAATGTATTGTATAATTCCACTGCCTCGTTGCCTTTTACATTTAACAACATCGCTGCTGCTTTGAGTCATAACCTTTAGCTAGCATGAAAATCTCAAAACTTTGTTTAAAAATTCAAATATTCTCACAGTGATTGCCATCTAGAATCAATGACGATGGTGGCTTTAAAAAAACTCATCTTCAGTAGGGAAAATCGGCCTAAAACGACATACCCCATTGTTAATGGATGATATTTATATTTTGCAACTTTTATTTTACATAATCTTATATGGAAATTGTTTTTTTATTTCTTTTGAAATAAAATTGCATTATAACATTAACAAATTTGAATAATTTAAAACCCTTTTTGAATTTTATAATAAAAATGCCAAATGTGTCATTTTAGGCTTATGTTAGGATAAAATGACACTGTAAAGACTTGATTTTCAGCGGCTCGTTTCTTCAAAGCTTATTTCTTTGTAAAAGTTCAAAGTAGTCAAAGTAGTCAATAGTTAAGAAAAGGTCACTGTCACAGATCACAAACAATAATTTTGCAACTAATTGAAAGTCCTGCACACTAATAGTGTGTTCATATAAAAGTCCTAATGAGGCATTATAAAAAGAGTCAATGGCAGAGATCACTAATGAAAATCTTGCATCTTCTTGTTAGTCTTGCACACTCACAGTGAGCCCATGATTTGCACTGCATGCACTGGATCCACGACTCTCCATGCTTGGATCTTGAGAACAAATCTTCGCAGTATAAGCAGATATCTTTATCTTCACACGAATTTAGCCTTTTGGATTCGGGCCGAAACACCAAATTCTTCTTAACAGCTGTAAACGATTTTAATTTTTTCTCTGATTTTGTGTTCATCATTTTGAGATATGGGACTTCCTTCAACTATGGCTACTGGGATTGGTGATATTTCTTCTACTCTTACTTCCTTGCTTGATCTGTGTTTTGGGTGAAGACCATTGTCACTTTTGATGGGGCTAGATGGCAAACAGGTAGAAGTAGAAGGCTGATATCGAGTATAAGTTGTGGTGGAACTATGCACTTCTGTGATGGTGCAGTAGACTTATCTACAGGTAGGCCCAAAGAACCCAGCTGAAGTGATTCAGGTCCTACGAGCTGTGGATTACCATTAGAATTTGTTGGAAATGTAGGCTCCCCTATTGAAGACTCTGGATGTGGGAAAGCCTAATGCATGGACAAAGGTGCACGAGGCTCTAACTCGGATGCATGCACCAGATCAGTTTCATTTTGCTCAACGGTAGGGCGATTTGTTGTCTCACTGGCAGCAAACATGTGATCTTCGAAAATGTCAAGACTAATTGGAAACAGACCAGTATGCTCAAATTTCACTGTAGCAGCTTTCCCATAGGCTACTGCAAAAAGACCACTTATTTGGTACTGCATCACAACTCTTCCATGGTGTGATTTCAGCCATTTAGATACCTCTTGGTCGTAGAAAGTTTTAAGTGGGCCATAAAAAGCCACATCAAGAGGTTGTAATCTATGTGTGCAGTGTGTTGGGAGGCACACAATGACAATACCATTTTCTAATAAGAACTCGACTTCCAAGCTTTTGTGGCTGGAGTGACCATTTACAATAAATAAAACTTTGTCCTCCTTACTAAGCTTTACATTACATGCAAAATGTTGCAGCCGTTGTAAAAAGACCTCACCAATCATTCAACCTTTATCTTGTGCGAGTCCTATGGTACCGGTAGGAGCCCAATCTATCAGCTCTTTTTTCCACCTTTTACGAGCAAAAATCAGTGCCGGCGGGACAAAATGTCCACTTGTTCCCACGCAGCACAGTACTGTCACATGTTGACCGCTTTCTGCACTAGTCAAGGTGCCATCTTGCTTTTTACCAGTTTCAGCAAAAAAAATTACTGGGCTTTTGTACTGTTGACAAAGCACATTCGTCAACATTGTAAGTCCGTGTTGACTGAATATTATTGTCTGAAAAAGCTTTTTATAAATTTCGAAAAAAAAAATATTTACTTGAGGTTTATTGAAAGCCATGGCACGGGCAGCTCTAGTTGGTCCTGGTTTCCTTAATGATATATCTGGGTTGCGATTGCGAAACCCGGATAACCAATCCCAACCTGCCATACGGGTCTCTTGGTTGAACGATGATCTATTCCATTTTTTCCTGCCAATTCAAAACCAAAAAGGCGGGATTCCAATAGTTTTATGTGTTCCACTAGTTCCCTTTCGGTATTGGCATCAAATGTTTGATAACATCCTAACCCTTTAATTGAACCTTTAAATATCTTATTCTTACCTTTCCTGCACCTTCTTCTCAGTGTAGCTTGAGGAACACCAAATGTCTTTGATGATTTCAACCAGCCCATCTCATTGTTCTCGACTGCCTGAATAGCTTGGTCCATAGATTCGCTATTCGAGCTTTGCCTCGTAGTTGTCCTGTTATATTTTCCAACCATCTGCAACAAGATTATTAAACAAGGTATTCAATTTTTTAATTAGGATAAACAAACTTTCAATAGGCTGAACAGACACTGGATTAATTTTTACAATGATAAATCTAATTAATCTAGCACGGTTAGTGAAATCAAGAATTCAGGGTAAAATGACACAGTGTGTCATTTTACCCTAACGGTAGTTGTTTTAGTTTCATGGCCTGTAATATTTCCAGTAAAGTGAAATCCTAATGATATTATTGTAACTAAGCAGCATAAAGACTACACTTTATACCAATAATATATGTAATTGATAATTTTTAGCATAAAAATAGCTAAAAGTTAGATAATCTCATCATTTTTAAAGTTTAGAATACTTGCATATCATTTTTCATTTGTAGACCAAGAAGTAACCGACACTTACAGCTACCATCAACACAGTGACACTGCTGCCAACCATAGAATAGCTACTTGGAGACTGTTCTGACATTCGCCCCTGGTGTGGATTTTGGAAAACATCCACTAGGTTCTCTTTTCAGTACACTTTTTCGCTTATCCACAACTAGGTATTTATTTATATATTTTGTACTCTACTGATTAATGTCATATAATTTCCCTAATTAACCCTACGGACTGCACCATGTTGATATTATGTGCAACCTCCTTATTCACACTTCACTTCCACTCTCCGTCACCATTCTTACCAACCTCTGAACTAGTCCACACTCACAAAACATTACCAAGTGTACATATTTAAATATAGGTAATTCTTATAAATAGAGAAGGTTATTTAAATTAGACAGTTTTTATGGTGTTTGAAAATCGTTTTGAACACACAGATTGCTTTATGTTCAAATTTTTCTCAAAGTTTTATACATATTTTAAAAATTAAAAAAAAAATGTGTTTATACAATTTTGCATCATAAACACATCCTATTCCTTTCTTTATTTTAATATTTTATGTTAAAATACACCAGTGTACACCGAGGAACATTTACCGTTAAAACATTTTTTGTTTTTCCAATATTTTTTTTTTCTTCTACGACCTTGATGCGGGTTCCGGACGAACGTACGTACCGGCGCAGTCCGCGGAAGCCAGCGCCATATTTGGTCGCGTCTCGCAACTCGCCAGGGAATAAGCTGGCCAGTTCGCGTCGCTGACGGTCACTGATTAGGGCAGCGAGTCGCTCGCTTCAGCCGTGGGAATAGGTACTTGCGTCCTAACACAACCTTTTGCAGTACAGACTCGGCAGTAGACGCGCGAAATTATTCTAAACACAACCGTCTCTCTCTCTCTCTCTCTGTATATATATGTGTGTATATATGTGTATATATGTGTGTATATATATGTGTGTATATATATGTGTGTATATATGTGTATATATATGTGTGTATATATGTATGTATATATGTATGTATATATATGTATGTATATGTATTTATAAATGCATTATTCTCCCTTTCGTAATGTAAAACAAAGCACCCCTCGCTTCTGGTTTGCGTAGTGGCAATTGGCTAAGCGTTCTGATTTAATATATTTTCTGCACACAATGTCTAAATAGTTATATATATATATATATATATATATATATATATATATATATATATGGGTAGTACGGCTAAAATTCAAACCAAATTTTCAAAATGTTGCCTTGACGCTATTACGTCATATGTAAATAGCTTATAGGCGCACAGCAGTACGCAGATTGGTAGTAGTTTTTATTTCAAATAATTTGTATTTTAAAATAAAAATTACTTATAGCATAATTTCTTTTATAAAGTTTCTTAAAAATACGTTAAACAACATGTCACTTTCCGTATTATAAATAGTGGCGGAATGAAACTCATCGCGTAGCAACAAAGTCCAAACAACGACTGAAATGTGTTTATGTAAGTTCTGATATAAACAAAAAAAAATATTTTCTGGTATAGTTAGTAGTCTGAAGGTAATTTTTTTTGTAGTGCTGAAACTATAGATGTAAGAAATTAGGGAGTAAGCGTTTGCAATCTTTGCCATGAAGCCTTCTGGTTAGTAAAGTTTTTTTTTTTTTAATTCTTATAATGAAGTTTAAGGCTAATTCCTTGCCTAGCGCATTTGGATTGTTGTTAGCGAGTTTCTAAACTTCCAGCATTAGAATTTATACAGCTAACTAATAACTCTTGACCCGAGCGACTTTAGTTTAAGAACATAAACCAACTTCATGGACTATTACCTTCATGAAAAAAAAAAAAAAAACGAAAGAAACAAAAAAAAACAAATTGTACATTCATGCGGTAATTTCGTATAAAAGGCGTTATCAAACCCACTTCCGTCTGTTTCCGCGCTATGTACGCGGAATTCTTAATGAAGTAGGAACCCCTTCCCCCTGCTCCTCTGTCATACTCGCCACTTCCTCGCCGTGCATTGTGCCGTGCGAGATGTGACGACACTGTCTGCCGCCTTTGTCGCGCCAGCTGCTTCCAGCGGACCGTCGCGTCGCCTCGTGACGTCACAGGCGCGCGGAGCTGGTTCCGCCCACGCGCCCCGTTACCCGGGACGTATTTGGGTCCGATGAATCGGGTCGCCGCGTCTGCTTCGCTTTTGGTCGCGCCGCCATTTCTGGAGCTTTTTAAACATCTAACGGAGGGTGGGGAAAAAAAATCTTAGTTAAAAAGTAAAACTGGTAAAAAAATATTTCTCAGTTATGTGCATGTTATAAATTTGTAACACGACGACTTATTTAAGGCTTGGGTTCACTCGCACTGTTTTGTGTGTGTCTGCATATATATATACACATATATATACATACATACATACATATATATATATACATATACATATACATACATACACATATATACACATATATGTATATATGTGTTTATATATATGTGTGTTTATATACATATACACACACGCCTGTTTGTCTCTGTAACTGTCTATGCCTGTCTTGTATCTTTCTTGTCTGTCTATCCCTGACAGTGTCTCCCTGTCTTGTGTATTTGTGTCTATCTGTGCCCCTCTCTGTCTATGTTTCTCTCATGCGTGTCTATCTGTGTCCTTAGTTCGCGTAGTGCGGAGACGGTGAAGCCTTGAGTCGTGAAATTCGGCAGAGATTTTTTCGGAAGAGATTTAGAAAAAAAAAAAATTCCTTCAGTTCTTTTGATGCGTAAACATTATATTAACATTTTGTGGGAATAATTTCTTGAATGGAACGGAAATGCGTAACAACGGTGCGCCTGCGCAGAAGTCTCGGAAACCACGAAAAGATGGCGGAAATTTCACGAGAGTTTTTCACGTGGGGTTAACCCAAAATACATCTCTGAATACGGTGCTTTTATTTTGTATACTGCCTTTATTTTTGCCTACATTCATGCACTAAGCAGAAAAGTTAAGAATATACAGAAAGTTTTCCATAAGACATAGTTTTGACATCAGCGCCGTTTCTCTGTCACGCTTTTGCAAGTGCAGGCAGGCCCCCATTTTTAGTTTTGACGAACGTAAACATCTTTACCGTATTTTTAGGTTACTTTTTTCCCCCCCTCTTTGTTGGCCTACGGCGTTAGCCAGCAGCCATGGTTCAAAGCAGCGTAACTACTATATTAACTCGTATATTAATAAGGTATCTACATGAAGGATAACGGTATGGATGCCTAGTCTTCTCGGTAGAGGCCTATCTACCACAGGATTTGAAGGCCATGGATGAGAGGAGTATTAGGATGGGATTAGTAACCGGCCACCACGGAATATTGACTAAACATGGGTTATATTAGAATATTATTATGTATAATGAAATCTACTAATATCTTGCATACTTCGTGTGTATGTTCGTATAACATCGAATGGTACGACAAGGGGAACGACAATCCTAATTTTATCAATTCTTGTAACATATGTTGTCTACCTACATACTGAGTACATTCGAGTAGCATATGTTTCATGTCGCCATAAGGTTCTCCACAAGCACAAACAGGTAACGTTTGACAACAAACTTCACGAAAGAAGCAATGTTCAATGTTGCCAAACGCGTAACATTCGAAATTAGGCAAACACCGTTTTTAAGGAAAAACCGAAAGACTCCAACTGGGTTTCATATATTTTATGGTCAATTTTTAAGATATTGCAGTTAGTCATCACGTATGATCAAAAGTAAACTACCGAAAAAGTGTGAGATTCGTAAGTGGACATAATGTTTTACGGTGAATTTTATGAAATATCATAACTGCATTAAAACTGTACCGAAACTACCTGAAGCGCATAAAACGCACCGACTTGGAGACTGTTTACTTACTGTGGCCATAGCTGTAAATGTAATCTGAACGTATCGCATATATTTTAAGATTTTCAATGAATTATATTGGCAATATACTGAACTTTCGTTCTGTATGGTTAACTCATAAAAAAAAAAAAACCCTTCGAAACTTAACAGGGCCCCGGAAAATCCCATTCCCCGCCCTTTTATATCGATAGCCTTTGTTGCACCATACAATTATGGCGAATAGATAATGTAGAAAAATATGTAAGAGAGTTAATAAAAATGTGAAAGATTGGAATCGGTGAAAGTGCTACATCAGTCCACTCCCACCTCTCGGCGAGGTCCACTCCCACCTCTCGGCGAGGTCCACTCCCACCTCTCGGCGAGGTCCACTCCCACCTCTCGGCGAGGTCCACTCCCACCTCTCGGCGAGGTCCACTCCCACCTCTCGGCGAGGTCCACTCCCACCTCTCGGCGAGGTCCACTCCCACCTCTCGGCGAGGTCCACTCCCACCTCTCGGCGAGGTCCACTCCCACCTCTCGGCGAGGTCCACTCCCACCTCTCGGCGAGGTCCACTCCCACCTCTCGGCGAGGTCCACTCCCACCTCTCGGCGAGGTCCACTCCCACCTCTCGGCGAGGTCCACTCCCACCTCTCGGCGAGGTCCACTCCCACCTCTCGGCGAGGTCCACTCCCACCTCTCGGCGAGGTCCACTCCCACCTCTCGGCGAGGTCCACTCCCACCTCTCGGCGAGGTCCACTCCCACCTCTCGGCGAGGTCCACTCCCACCTCTCGGCGAGGTCCACTCCCACCTCTCGGCGAGGTCCACTCCCACCTCTCGGCGAGGTCCACTCCCACCTCTCGGCGAGGTCCACTCCCACCTCTCGGCGAGGTCCACTCCCACCTCTCGGCGAGGTCCACTCCCACCTCTCGGCGAGGTCCACTCCCACCTCTCGGCGAGGTCCACTCCCACCTCTCGGCGAGGTCCACTCCCACCTCTCGGCGAGGTCCACTCCCACCTCTCGGCGAGGTCCACTCCCACCTCTCGGCGAGGTCCACTCCCACCTCTCGGCGAGGTCCACTCCCACCTCTCGGCGAGGTCCACTCCCACCTCTCGGCGAGGTCCACTCCCACCTCTCGGCGAGGTCCACTCCCACCTCTCGGCGAGGTCCACTCCCACCTCTCAAGAGAGAAAACTCTCAAACCAGAAAGTTTTTCTCCTCGAGAGCAAAACTACGCGAAAATCGGCTTGTCGCTGTCCTGAGATGTTTACTCGTATACGGCACAACTTTGGAGAGTCAGACCTCAAGTGGCAGCCACTTAGCTTTGATTGTCTAATGACCCAACGCTTGTTAAGTCTTCGGACGAGGCTCCGCGCTGGCAGATTAAACCAGATAATGGAATGCGGAGGGGCTGCATTTCGCCTCAGCTCGGCTTCCGTATTTCTCCCTCAGAGGTCTCCTGTTGCGCTCGTTTCAACACTGGCACGCGATACCGTGGTTGCACAGTTGATCGCCGCCGCCTAACTGCGGCCAGGCACACTAATGTACTGCCTTACCCTTTCTCGTGCTCAAGTCGATAACAATCGCAGCCCTCCACACGAAAAGAAAGTTCAAGCGTTTCTAACATGCGTGCATTACGCAGGAAGTAAGGAGAAAAAAAGCTGAAGGTGGATGAAACGCACGAGGATAAGCAAAGCCACAGTCCACGTGGACCCTACCACACTTGAGGAGTTTTTTAGAGCAGTGGTTTTCAACCCGCGAGCATTATATTTGCCTACAACCTCCACCAAGCACTTTGTTGATGCTCATTCTCAATTGGACGCATTATTTAACTGTTGTTGAGAAATCTCGCGTAAAAAAATTATTTATTTTATTTTACATATCTAGGGTATGATACATGGAGCTAGTATTTACCAGGAGACTGCATGCTGTGACATGGTTGAAATAACCATTTCTTCATGCCCAGAAAATTGTGGTAATAGTGTTTGACCACTTATGATTATGGTTATGGTTAGTAAGTATGAATTTGAATCTCCTTCGTTAAACAGCCACTTCCATAAAATATACCCGTTTTGGGCGTCTTAACACGGTGCAGACCATGAGTTGAGAAAAAAAGAAAGGATTTATCCAGTTACCATGTAACCATGCAGACGTGGCCATCCCCTGGTATGTCAATACATAGCGCATCATGATACAAAATAAAATTACATTTCAATAATGATATACATACAAAGAATAGAAAAAAAATTGTAATACCAAATGTTGTATGATGTAAACATAAAGAATTGCTTTGTAATAGCCTTAAATAAAAATATAGTGTGCACTTTTTGACACTCATTACTGATGAACTATCTTTCAAAGAAATATTTCATCGGACAAAAATAGTTTCTTTTTACGCTTTTAAGCTCATATTTTTATATTTGTAATTCAACACACATCGTTTCATTCATAAAAAGAATTATATAAATTGAAATGCAAGAAAAAATAGTGTTTTGGCGATGTAAATATGAATTTTTATGATAAAATAAAAATTTAATTCAATTATCCCATCTTGTTTTTTCTTTAAATTTCATTCTCTAACACAACTCTTAGTATCATTAAGTGGACATGATTCATAAACTTCGAAAAATAATAGATGATGTAAATAATAATATTGAGCATTTATATGTTGGTAATTTTACTCAATTACGTTTGACAACTTTCAGAATAACGAAAATCTAATCTTTTTGAGAAATAAAAAAACTGGCATGCGGCTCGCAACACTTTAGTATAGGAAACAGCAGGTCCTTGATTCGAAAAAAGAATGAAGACCATTGCTGTAGAGTATTTGTGCGCACGGAATAGTTTTACCGCAGGAAAAAAAGAAAAGAAAAAAGACGCAGGCCAACTGCGCGGATGGCTGCGCGAGAAATTGCGATCTTGCACGAACCATTAGGCGTGAGTTAGCGTCCCGACTGTGCGCGTCAAATGTTAATTGAAGATCAGAGATGCGACGCGAGACGATGCATGCTTGCGGTCACTTCCGCCCGCTCCCGTTTTTCCCCTCATCCACCCCTCTTACAACCCAGGCGCCTTTTTCCCCCCACTACGCATTTGTTTTACGATCTTTTAATCTAAAGAATGTTTGTGTCCACACATACTTGTGCCTTGTGCCTTGTGTGCGTGTTGAAAACATTTCGGAACTGCGAAAGATGCGGAATGAATGCATACGAGTTTTCGCGGAATTGTACAGGCATCTATATTTACGGTAACATTTATATCATGCATTTACAGTATTGTTTATTATATATTTTTTAAGTCATTTATTTATGTGTTTTTTTTTAAAAAAAATCTTACTCCTAGTAGTTGTAAATGTATTATTGTGTTGATATTCGAAAACCAACAATTCATATACACATACGCTTGAGAAAAGTTGACTACTTGTTTTTTGAAGTAGTTGTATCTTGGACTCCGAGTGGATGAGTATTGTTTTGACAGTGTTTTGTTCTATCCCCCATCGTCGTACTTTGGGTTTACATACTGTACAGTCAGTGGTGAACGTAATAAATTAAAGTGTTTACAACAAGGTTTTATTTGATGTGTTGTTTGCACGTTTACCCTGCTGCACGTAACTTTAATCTCCTAACAATCTTACTTAGGTTTAGTACATGTGTGCGAATACAGAGCCGGAAATGATAGCCCAACCAATAAAGTAAAGTTTTATTTCTTTACTACTACTCGCACTATTATTAAATTACAAAACTTTATGTATGTCCACAGATTGAGCACTTTTTCAAATATGTACACAGTTCTCTCCCCACTGTAGCTCGGCTCGACAGTGGTTCTCCCTACTGCTCGTCTCTTACCTCGCACCTCTGTTCCAACACACTGCCTCGCACTACTCACTCGTCCATTGCACACGCAGCCAGGGGCGGAGCAACGGGGGGGGGGGGGGGGGGGTTCAACCCCCCCCCTTAGCACCAAATCTTTAATTAATTTCATATTCATCACTCAAACAAATTTCATATTAAAATTAATATAATTTTTACCATTGCAATATTTAAATTTAAGTACCGATAACTGTTAAAATAGCACTATTTTACACCTTAAAATCCAAATTTTCCCGGCGGAGGACCCCCGGACCCCCCGCTTTAATACGGGGGGGGGGGGGGCATGCTTCTTAACAACCCCCCCATACACAAATTCTGGCTACGCCACTGCACGCAGCACAGTCCCGGATGCCTCGGTCCTCGACGCACACGAAAGTCCGCCGCTCGCCGTCCACTATCGCTCACCAAAGGGGGTCACTCACCCTCTTTCACCACATGCATTCACCAGTCTCACACTCGCTCGCCTGTGTCGCCACCAACCTCTGACCATCTCACACCACTACTCACCTCAGGCCGCCGTCCTTCTCACATACCTGCCAATTTCCGACATGGACAGATCTAGTAGCTCCCAGAAGTGCCCCGTGATCAGAATCCCCGACTCAACAATCGAAGCTTCGAGTAAAGTGGCGTTCCAGTTACGCCGCTTCGCGCGGACGGGGGCTCTGGGAACGTGCCGAACACTCCAGAGACAGAGGACAGGGAGAGATACGCCGCTCCTAATCGGATCACCGCAGAGGGACGGGCGCTACCTGTCCGGGAGTTAGGGGCCTCTCCTCGACCCCCCGCTGGCCGGCGTGCCACACCTCTAGTATCCTCGTAACAATAGGATACATTTCTTTCAGAAAAATTTTGTTTTATTTTACCTGGTCTTTCAAAAGATTAAAATTGGCCTTTAATTCAAAGACACATCTATGATTCATTTAAACGCCTCAAAAAATTTAAAGTTATAACATAGACAGCTTATTATATAATATATATTTTTATTTTTAAAGAAAGTTAAGCCACTGTCTCCAATTTGAACAGCGTGTAAACGTGTAAAGTAAACAAAAGATAATGACCAAGCACGGGACACAGGACGACACATACTGTCGTGCACAGCACGCACAGATATTTGTGTGGACGCAGAAGAAGAGTGTGTTGTCGGGGCGTTGCGTCGGCGAGTGCGCGGGAGAAAGTATGGAAGTATGGAAGTGGTCCGCAGCGATTTGTCTGCCCGTAGCGTCGAATAGATGGTGTTTCCGAGTGCGGGGCTCTCGGCGAACGAACGAACGAACGAACGAACTTTCGTCACCCGCGCGGGTCGCTTTCACTTGATCGTGGCCAGCTGTACCTGCGGTCGCTTCCTGCTGACCGGCCGTTGTCGCTTAGGGCAAGCTTGGAGTTGGGGTTCCCTAAGCCTCGTGAAAAGCTGACGCAGTGAGCTGCGAAACAGCTCCGGTTACTAGCCTGGAAAGCTAGAAGAGGTTGGATAGGCCTCGACCGGACCACGGGTATTCTGGGTGTTTTGAGGGGTCCCAGAATGACGTGGGAGATCGGCATACGGCGCCAGTAGTGCTGAGTCTAGGGATAAGGACACAGCCAACTGTCTGGTTAGCCAAGCCCCGATTGCGTGTACGGCGTGAACCTTTACCCGCGCCCATGGGGGCCACGGGGCTTGTAAGAGCGCTGGGTTAACAAAGAAAAACACCCTGTTTGACTGGTATGAAATACCACAAACAAAGTACCTCTATATATACAGGAACACAGAAATCCCCGGAGGGCTAAAGCTATGACGGGTCCTAGAGATAGATTCTTTCTTTCTTTCTTTCTGACCGGCTGTGGTAGGTTTTTTTTCTAATCACACATCTCTTAGGCCGGGTTTATAATCTACACAAGGAATTCAACGTCACAACAACGTATCACGCAACCAGTGGAGCAAAATCACTGTAGTTTATAAAGGACGCAAGTTGCAAGACGTTACCAACCCTTAACTAAAACTTTTAAAACGGTAGAAAACAAATTTATATTTAAGCTTCTTTTGATAAAACATATTTACCATGAAAACAAAAGACTGTCAATCATTTAGGTGTTTTCTTTCACTGTGCGAAAGTTTAACAAGTGGAAAATTATGTATAGGTACAGTAAACAGAAAGAACATCCTATCCTGGGCTACTCCGCACAGACGCAAGCCAAAACGCAACAAAGTTGGAAGTTGAACAATACTTGCGTCTTTCGTAGTTTATAAATTAGGCCTATTAGAGGGAGAGTTAGGGTCCGAAAGACGCCAACAAGAAGTTTAAGACCATAACAAGTTTCTATCATTTAATTTTCACAGTTCTACACTGTTTAATGAAAGCCTAAAGTTAATGGTGACTGGTTGCTGCAAAATAATATTTTTTCTGCGAAGTCATTTAGTATTTAGTATTTGACATTTTTGGGAATGACTACAACTGTAATAATTTGTCAATACATGCTATGGTATGGTCTTCGAAAATCTGTCAGTGTGAAATCTCTGTCTTAAAGATATCTAGTTTTTAATATTGAGCGATGAAAACTTTTAATGTTATAACAACTGTTTGAACCAGTATGACGTCTTTAGATTCCTATCTCTCATCGTTAAAGGCTCGGTCTATAACGCCATGTTGGCTATTTTATTATTATGGAAGGTTTTCCCTGTTAGATTTTAATTTTCAGCACATACAAGCAGAGGCAGTCTCCTGTCTGCAGCAGTGAAGCTGCCCGTGGGAGGAGGGTAGGTCAATACGGGCTCCCAGAATACCCTGCTCCCTGCGAGGGTTGGTCGTAGTTTCTTGGGGAGGGTAGTTAGTTGAGGATTTGCCCTGCCTCGCCGGGGACCATCTGGCACCTGGGAAGTTCTGAGCCAGCACCGCTCCGAAACACGGCGAAATTTCATCCAGCTTCAGTCGTTGGGTGCACCTACGCCACGCTTGAAAGCTAATAACCTTTGCCAGTAACTTTAATTTTTTGCTGCTGCTGCTGAATGAGTTTTAAAACGGCCGGCGCCCAAACCCGCGAAGTACAGCAAACACGACTACAATTATTCTCAAGATATTTCCACCGACCAACATTATGTAGAACATTTTGGTATCTTAACTGGGGGGGTAGAGTTCCCCCCCCCTTCCTCCTCCACCGGTGACGTGAGTTAGTCTCCGGGGGACCGTTAGAATGATTTTGAGATTTTTTTAACTGTTATTAATACATACGTATTAACAATATCATTTACAAGTTTCAGACCAAACATACGACGCCTAAGCAAGGCAAAACAATCATCCCTTCCACTGACTTTTGTGGCATAGCACATATTTTATTACTAGGAATTAATTTATTGGTTCATTTATTAAAATATGCTGGAAAATAAATATAATGAAATAATATTAAATTTAACCATCTTACTATATTATGCGTGAAGTTTTTTTTAAAATTAAATATTAGATTTACGTTCCTCCCCGTCGGCATTTTCTATAAAGAAATAGGAGGCGTGGTGACTTAGGCGTGGTGACTTTATACATTTCAAAGGGGACAAACACCTATAGAAGTTAAGGAACTACTGATGTAGATATCCTACAGTACCCGTCGAAAGTTTAGCTAGGACCATTACGAAATTCGTACAAAACGTGCCTTTTCTTAAAGATTTAATGCAATCTTCTGTAGTAAAATTTCCCACAGTTTTTTTTATTAAACCATGTTTTTTTTAAAATCAAAACTCCATCTGGTTGGTTCAGTCAGCATAGAAAAAAAATATATATTTTTCATTTATGCATTTCCTACATTATATATACACACCAAAATTATTCTTTTCTAAAACCTGTAAAGTTTCATAACTAGAGGCAAGATTATATGGTGAACAGCGATAAAACCGAAATAACATATTCTTCTAACATCTTCTATTCATCTTCTATTTTTTTTTTAGCGGTTACGATTCATCGCACAAAGAGTAGAAAGAAAACGAGCCCGAAAATGTATATAGTATAGTGCTTGCTCTCTTTACATCTCTCTGGTCAAGTACCTATTCTCTGTCATTTTTGCGTCAGAAAAGTTTCACAACAATGTTTCACGAAAACGTTGCATTAAAATTCGGACTTGAAATTTTACTCTCATCGCTCCCAAAGAAGTTTCACCTCGAAAACTAAATGATGGCAATCACGGGTCAATAACTTAATGGAACTTGTAACAAAATAATTTTAAAGAGCATTTCACAACTCCCCAGCTGCAATTTTTCTTCGGATTATTGCAATGGAGAAGATAGATTTAAAAAACATTTTTTTGGACATACGCTAGTGGTGGTTTACACTGTATGTCATAGAGAAACTTTAAGAATAGACAAAACGGTTTACTTAGGCGAGTTTGGTAGTTTTCTGTGTATTTGTCTGTTTGTACGTTATTGCTGTTTCTCTGACATGCGGTGTAAACCAGCAGTGGTGTAGGTTAAAGAAAAAGTGTTTTTAAATCAGCAGCTGTTAGATTGCAGCAAGCACCACATTATCATAAATTCATACGGCGTGGGTTAGAACTATTAACAAATGTCAGTCCACAACAGACCTTTCATAAAATATCCCTCAACAGTGAAACTTAGACTGTAGCGTAATTTTGTGATAGAAGATCTTGGATTTTTTCCTCAGTGAACCCAAATATTTCAACAGTGAAATCGTGAAATATTTAGGCATGAAATATTCTGCAGTATTCAGACTAATAAATCATTCTGTAAATGACGGGAGCTTTCACTCGCTCACGTATTCACGGACCGTAGGAAACCACAGTGGCGTTTGCAGGAAGGCGAATAATTAGGTCAAGTGCTCACGCGACGTTGCAGGGAGACTTGGAGGATATTTGTTACTGGCATGTTTAGACTGGCTTCCAAAGTCAACGCTTGTACAATATAGCCTTTAAAATACTTATTTTTTAAATAACAAAATTAAAAATTGCTCAGCTGAATCCAACGCCATAATTCGCCCGATTCTTCCTATTCTTCCTATTCTTCCTTGGGAACTGACTCCTGTATACTTGATTCTGATGCTCTGCAAACAGTAATTTGTCATCTCAATATATAGAGCGCATTATTCTAACGACACCCAGTACTGCTTGCATGATCTCGGTTTGAGTGTTGAAAAATTAAATGCCCGTTTTCACACTTTGGCTTTTACGAAACCCGCTACTACAAACTTCTCTTGATGTTTCGTTGGACTTTGTTTGCTTTGCAACAGCACTTTTTATGGAGCGAGGTGACGACAATGCCAAGGCAACGGACTCTCATTCTAGAGGAGCCGCGTTCGAGTCCCGATTCGACCTTCATTTCCCTTCTCCATGGTTTCCCTAAACCACTCCAAGCACGTACTGGGATGGTTACATTCTATATATGTACATAGGCCATGGCCGTCTCCTTCCCCTGTTTTCCTTGAACTGCGTTGTCGAAAAGACGTTAAGCCCCGGTACCGATACACGGACTCGTATCGGCGCAACCAAGAGGATGGGGGTGCATTAGGGTCTTTGTAAATCGACCATGACCTAACCCCACATTGATGGCAGGAACTGAATTCAAGTAATAAAATTTTTAGCTCTTGTCAAAAAGATAATAAGAATATTTTAGGATGTTATGCAATACAAAAATATTTCATAACCAAATTTTAACTGCGATTTGAGTTGACAAATCAGTTGAATTTTCGCGATTCTGGCGGTAAGAAATTAAAAAAAAAAAAAAAAAAAAAATTGAGGTTAAATTTAGCCACATTTTAATTTTTGGTTACGCCCCTGGTGGGGCTGGGGTTTGGAATTAAAACACTTTCACCAAACGTATGTGACATTTTAGTCATTTTTCAAAGTAAAGGAATCATACAACATGCAAGCGCCCTGGCTATAAATCACTTGTGTCGGAAGCTTCAGTGCTAATTATTATTTATTGTTTGACATGCCGTAGGACTTAGCTTTAGCTACTTGTGGAAGTCAATACTCGTGAACTGGTGTGATTACCACGATAGTTGTAGTCTTGTAGTCGCCCTTTGAGATGATAAAGTTGTTTCCTGGCGGCACTTGCAGACTAGCACCAGTTAGTAAATATATGGTTGCAATGTGGTTCGTATAGGAGGTAGGGAAATATGATTTATGACTTGACATGCCAAAAATTCGGATATATACGTAGTTAAAAATCATAATCATAGCAGTAAGCTGGGATCTTTTCCCCCTTTAAGGGCTCCGCCTACCCGAGCACACATACAGTGAGCAGAGCTTCAGGAAAAACAACGCGATTTCAAAACTACTCTAGATATCCGAGTGGGGGTCTGCTTACGTAAAGCATTTTAAGAGTTCGCTGAGGGCCGAAAAGTACTTTCTATTTCGGATTCGAGTTTTCAAACTATATTTTTAGAAGAGTTAAAAATGGCTAAAACGCAAGTTTTCAGAGTAATTTTTAGGCGTTAAGAAAAAACCAGTACAGATTCTTGAAAGCACTTAACGGGACTTGCATTACACCTTTATCGTCTTTTCTCGGCCATATGATGCTACGGTCACCGCTCAGATTCCACAGTTATCCTGTGACGACGAGAAGACTGCGCGCCAGTCCAGAGGAGACACCGCGCTAGAAGCACCAGCGAGCGTCGCGCTTATCATCCCGCCTCACAAACACACCTACACCACTGACGAGGCGGGTGCAAACCCGTTGGGTCGCGGACCGCGCGGAAGCGAACCCCCGGCGGAAGCGTGACGCGCCCCAGGTGCGGCCGAGCCATGGGGAATCCCCGCGGCCGCTGTCTTGGCGAGCGGGGATCGCAGGCCGCGCCGCGGGCTACTTTTGGCGCGCGTAAACACATCCACGTGGTGTCGGCGCGCGCCGTGCCGGAAGCAGTCCACCGCTACCACCAGCCTGGCGGCCCGTCAGCCGTTACACTGGCTCGCCCCGTTACTCGCCGTTTCGCTCTTCCCCCGTCCTTACCATACCTCTCTCGCACCCGTTGTTGTAAACAAAGTGCGACAATGTTGCTGTAAAGCGTCGCGCATCGCTTGCGCGATCTTTAACAGCCATTATACTACGCTTGGTGGATGTACGTCGAAAATTCTTTTGACGGAACAACAAATGCCTGAGAGGTATGGTGCTAAATGTACAGGAATAGCCCTCAACTAATAGTAATGTCGAGAAAATGGGGGAAAGAAAAAAATCAACATGGTGTTTGCCCCTCCTCCCCCCGAGTCGCCCTTTAAGCATAGGTTTCGAACTTTTTTTTTAATCAAGGGCCAGTTGTTTCCACACTCAAAATTTTCCAACACAATCAAATTAGGATTCTTTAGCTACACAATAAAGTAAAAGTGCAGTGTATATCAGAAGACATACAAATCAGTTAGCTACGAAAAGGGTAGTAGAATAAAACTAAACGATCATAGCCAGTTATTTTTGAAGTCAGTTCCCATTAAAGAAATAAACATTTTTAGACCTATTTTATTAACTCTCTTTCTTGTCTGTCTTGTTTTCTTTGTTTGGTACAAATTGTACGATCGATTTTAAACTAACTTCCCGATGAGCTAGAGGTTTGAAACTTTGAACATAGCTCAGAACTGGATGACAATGTAATTAACTAGCTTTCTTTTCAGTTTTGTCTATTCGTTACAAATTTGTTTGCTTTTTCGTAGCAAAGCCCTGGATTCGTGGCATTAGGCCACGAACACATCAGTGCAGTGTTGTGGGATGCATAACGCAGTACTCGCAGGCGGTGCCTACATCACGCATACAGGGCTAGGAGAAATGTCCGCCACACGGTCATATAGTAATGTCAGGCAACTTTCTATCCTTCTCCTTGGCGAGACCCGTCCGCTTAGTGGAGCTCTCGGAGGCTAGCGAACTAACGGCACTAATGACAGTTTAGTTTAGAACTTCGTCAATAGATTGCGTTGCATTGAATTTGACACTTACTGTCGTTTTGTGCGTCCGTCTCGGCTTGTCTCCTTTCTATTATTTATTGAAAGTGCCTCTCATTTTTAGTTTTAAACTTTACAAGTATTTTATAGGTATTTAAAATTCACAATCACAAATATGTTTTACAATCTGTATGGGGTTTGGAATAAAATTAGATATTTAATCTGTAAAAAAAAATTAAATAAATTGTAAAAGTTCACACACACTAGATTGAAAAGCAGAAAACAATGAAATAAAAAATATTTTTAAAATGTAACGTTTTGAAAACGGACTGTTAAATATAAAATAATTTCTCCTAGCCCTTTAAACCCCATACAGATAGTCCTGAAAATTTGTAATATTTGATTTTTGACACCTGTGAATTAACTTGAAAGTTTAAAAATGTAAAACGTGGGGCGCATGCAATATACGATTGATGCACGAATACCTGTACTTCACTAACACTTTTATTTCACTGAAAATGATATAAACTATTGTGTGAGTTTTCTCAACGACGGCTACTCCCTACTCCTTACTATTATCGAGTACATGCGCCCCACGCATTTCGTTTTAAATCTAACAAGTTAATACATAAGTGTTAAAAATCAATAATCACAAATTTTGAGAACAATATGTATGCGGTTACGGGGTTCGGATAAATTATTTTAAACTTTTTAGTACGTTTAAGAACGTTTTTTTAAAAATATTTTTTGTTTGATTATTATTAAACTCTGGATTTGCTTATGGCTCTTGGGACGTCCAAGCCAATACACGCATTACTGGCGCTACACATTTACAACTGTCACTTGCACAAGCATCACGCAGTGTTTGTTTGTGGACACTGACAACAACATGAAGTTGTTTTGTATTTACAGCCACCGTTGAATTGCACACGTTCTCAAATACACACACGTTCTCAAATACACACACGTTCTGAAAGAAATTGTTCTTTGCTCATCCTCATACATAAGATAGCTGTATACTTTAAATCTGTTTATGTGACTACTGCACGTACCAGGAACGAACTACCTGAGTCAGACTTAAAAATTCCTTTCCACATAAAAAAAAATTAGGTACTTTCTAAACTCCGATCAGGTTAGCTGTGGTGTCAGCAATGTGTGACTGAATATGCGTGAATGTGTATGAATTATTATAAGAAAATTTATCAGTAGTTTTAAAATTGTTTATGTCTTGGTTAATTTTGTGTTTAATATGTCTGTCATGAAATATTTTAAAACTGTTAAAACTATATATATACCATTACATATTTTTAAAAATCAATCTTTAATATTTTATACGTAGGTAAATAATGCTTATATTGTATGATATGTATGTATATATGTTTATTATATTTGTAGTGATATTGTTAATTTAGTTTTTATATTATGTTTGTATTTTTCGTAGCTATAGTTTTTATTAAGATTACCGTGCATTTACTTACTTAGTAAAAATATGTATGTCTTTAAGTGTAATACAGGGTGGCACGCCTTAACTTCGCCACTTAAAATAAGACAAAATAAAATAAATACATAAAAATAACAGTGGGGATATGTAGACTAGTACATTTGCACCAAACTCTGAGAACTGTCAAATGTGAGACAAGCTACATGACACGTCTATCTTGACCTTAGCCTTATGAACCACTGCCTCTCAACAGTCGCCGACTAGAAAACTTCGCGAAAAAGAACGAACGCGGAACGGAAAGGGCAATTAAACAGGGCTTATTACATTTGACGTTCGGCTCACGTGTAGCCAGTTAGCTGCCAGATGGAGGGCAGAGGCAGTTTGCCAGGGTAATTTTTATCGGGTTTGTGGCCGTGAGAACGAGGTCGCGGAAAGGGAGTGATCACGTTTCGTTTTCGTTCATTAATCAGGCCGAGCAAGGTTTCCTTTCCTCCCTGTAATCCTCTCGAAAGCATTGGCTGTTCACTAATCTCTAAAGAAATAAAACTGCAAATTGAAGTACTCCCAACAAAAAAAATACGCTCACAAAGACGAATTCGCAGTACCTATTATAAAACATTGTTTTTACGCAGTAAAGATCCTTCGGGAGATAGAAATTATAATATATATTATAGTTGAATTCTGAATTACACCACAATAACCAATTAAATAGACTCGATTTCTTGGATTATTTTAGTTGAACTATCAACGTAACTGACTCGTTGGTCGAAGTCCAAACATACTCGAAACAGTTCCACTGAAATAACTGCACATGTCTTCACATTTCTGGTTACTTCGGTATGAATTGTTAACATTTATTTCTGCACTTATTTATATTCTTCGTTACACACAGTGAAGTGAGTCTTTCAGTTCTCGCCAGTGATGTGTGAACATCTAACATCGGTAACGAGTAAATTCATGAGTTCTCATGTTGCAAATAAACTCATAATACGTAACTCGGGACACAGAATTTAACGTAGGATTCTTAAAAATAATGCCGAGCGTGATTAATAAAATATCATCTTTTCAAATACCTAAATTTCTGGTTGCGAATCTCTCACATACGTTCTGCGCCCGCCACCATTCAAACGCAGATGTACTGTCCGTCTTGTTAACATTTACTTAACAGTTAATAGGCTACTGTAAAGTTTCCGCATACTTTATAAGTCATACTTCTATGGCATTGTTAAAATATTAACAGGAAATATTTTAAAACACACATTGTAACACTAAGTACATGTTTAAACGTCTTAAATCAATGTGGAAATACTTACTACAAATAACCGTGACCTTATTGAGCTAACGTCATTAATTTATTATAATGTTATCAAAAAATTCGAGTGACGAGATTTGAACCATTCCCTTTGAGGTTATAAAGCGCGCGCACTACCGTTGTGGTACAGAGCCTCGTGGGAATAAATATAATGCCGGTTTTATTTTGTATTTTAAAACCTGGGATTATTTTTTTACTATGACTATTTTAGTTTGCAAAATATATTCCAGGGTTGTTTCACTACCATAAAGTTTCATTTGGCACACCGAGTGTTTGGTATGTCCCCGTAATGTTTACGAAAGCGACTGTGTACGGGTTTATGTTGCTACACGTGGTCCCACCATCTTTTTTGACGCATTTCCGCTCCTCGATTTACATTTTAGCGAAATGACTCGCACCGAATGTCGTGCACGTATATGGCTAAGATGTCAGCACGCCAGTGAATGTAAATGTGAAGTGAAGGTGCAGTGGCGTAGCCAGGATTTGTGTATGGGGGGTGTTATGAAGCATGCCGCCCCCCTCCCCCATCACGTATTAAAGCGGGGGGTCCGGGGGTTCTCCCCCGGGAAAATGTGGATTTTAAGGTGTAAAATAGTGCTTTTTTTTTTTAGCAGTTTTCGGTACTTAAATTTAAATATTGTAATGGTAAAAATTTTATTAATTTTAATATGAAATTTGTTTGAGTGATGAATAAGAAATTAATTAAAGATTTGGTGCTAAGGGGGGGGGGTTTGAACCCCTAACCCCCCCCCCCCCCCCTGGCTACGCCCCTGTGAAGGTGTAAGTAGCGTGTGCGTGAAGCTCGGCTGAACGCGGGGACACACGCTTCTGGTGGGTTGGCAGCAGCGGCGGCGGCGGCGAAGCTGACGTCGAGGTCCGTGGGCTCCCAAGGCTGCGACCCACGGCCGCTCGGAATGCTGAATGCCCTATTGTGGCGAGCTGGGAAGGCAGAGAGTCCCCACCCCAACGTTTCCTCGCTAGAGCTCCTGGATTCAACCGCCCGAGTCAATAGGGCCTCTTAAATTATCTCTCGACGTGTAAGGTGGCATTACTCAGGTGCTTAATGAACTCCCATACTCAGTTTGCGCCGTGTGGTTGAATATGTAACCCGCCTTCCTTCCCCGAATAAAGGGGGGTTGCGTCCCCGATAACACACTCTGGGTAAATAATATACTGTCCCACAAACACTTTAAATAATAATAATAAATGTCAAAATCACTATTTACCCGAGTAGCCGGTTCGTAAACATAAAGAAGTAGCAAACAAACTAAGGGCTAGTCTTTGGTAACTAAATAAAAAAAAAAACGCAAATATCATAGTGTCAGGTAAATTCTAAACTTTTTTGTCTTTATGAATGTTCTGTAATTATGTAAATTAATTAATTTTTAATTTCTTATATGCTACGTTAAAACACATATTAAAAATTTAAATTTTTACTATTTTTTTATACTCGCTAGTAATTTATTATTTGTTAGTTTTTCATTTTCTTGGTTATTGTGTTTATTTAGGTTATGTTTTGGGACTTAAATTTCTTTAAATGGATTTATGTTTATGCGCCACGTTGCAATGATAATTTCTCTACGAGATCGCACGAGCCCCAGGCTGGGCTTAAAATTTTTTTTATACGATTTACCTATTTGGAAATATAGTTTACTGTAAATTACTTATTGTCTTAAATACTGTGTTCAAACTTGGCTCATTTTCTAAGTCACTTTCCTTGAATTTTACTGATTCTATGGTGTGTATAAAATGAAAATATAGATATTATTCAGATACTTTTATCTGTAACTCCAGAAACTATGAGCGTTTGTTAATTATGGGTGCCAATAATATGATTATGTTTTTAATTCTAATAATTACATTATTATGTTTAAGGAAATAAAAAATAAATATATCTGTTTCTCAAGGTTGGCTTTAAAACAACAACAAAAAAACCATAAGAATTTCTTGCTGATACTGAACGTGTTTTATTTTAATTTTTTTTAAACCCTGAAACAGTAGTAACATTTGAGGTAAATACGTGTACTGGAAATTACAATTGTATGTTAGTTGTATTATCATAAAATCACAAATAATATTAGTAACCAGTTTAACTTGTGAACATTATCAATTAACTCTAATTTTTCTTTAACATAAACAGTTACAATTACAAGAAAAATATTATACGTATATTAAATCCAGTTTAGACAATAAAACCTTTGATATAAATCTGGGTATAAATTTAAGTTATAGCAGTTACAGAATGCTTCAATTATAACCTTATTCTTTCAAAAAATACGTTAGCTAAAAAAAGATTAATTCACTATGTATTCAATATCCATTCAATATTGAAATACTAGAGGTTAATATAGAAAACAAACAAATTCAACTCTTTTGCTATATTAGGACTTACAATTATAAGAGTATCAAACTCTGCTAATAATTACTTCTGTAGTAGGTCTGTTTCCAGTCCAGTAGCACTCTTTTAGACGTTGATGTAGATTCTGCCAAGTACAGCAACACGAGGTTAGAAACTGGAATCGTTGAAAGTCTCTAGCTGTCCCCGTAGTTATCTGCAAAGCGTCCATACTATTCGCCGCACCAAATCGTCACTTCAGTTTAGAGGTATGATAACATTAGCAGTTGTAGTCAGCGGCAAAGCATCTATTAATAATTTCATAAAATACTCATCTTTCAACGCCGAAAATCGTTCATACGAAGACTTCACTTTCCCAAACCATGAAGTTTGTAAAAATTTAACTTCTTATAAATCTTATGCCGTCGTATTATAAGTGTATTTTTAAACATGAGAACACGTAATTTGCTCGTTACTGTGGTTGTATGTCATACATCACTGGCGAGTACCAAAAGACTGGCTCTTTTTAAAATACAATATTTCTGTTGGTTTTTCATTATAAAACCTATACATTGGGGGGGGGGGGGGGTGTTTAATGAAATATTTACAAAAATCCCGGTACAATTTTATCAATCACGATTTCGCAATCCAGCTCGGACATACAAAGTGCTCGCACATGTGTTTCATGCGTTTAGTACACTCTACTACGTGGCAACTGAATGCCCCATGTAGTTAAGGTGGGGACAAGTGCTATGGGAAAACGTAACGGGTTCGAATCCCTACCTGGCCATGCAATTAAAGTCGTCCATGTTTCCTGATACTTATCACAGCAGGCAGAAAATGCCAGGATGGTTCCTAACTCCAGACCGCGGACGATATTCCACCTTCCTTCTACTTGTATTTTTTTTAAAGTGAACTTGTTGTCTAGACTCGTTCAGTGTCGAGTGTCACTAACTGGTTTGTGCGCACATCGTACACAGGTTTGAATCAGTTTCATGGACATAAGCCATTGCTGGTGTACGCTGGTTGTCGTAGAAAAAAACTCTCGGGAATGAACAACAAAGATGCACACACATGACAACCAGTTTAAATCAGCATTGGCGTATGTTCATGAAATTACTTCAAATAAATCTTCCTCACATCAAGAATTATTCAAAGAATCGGCCACAGGTGGCCCGAGGCCCGAGGAAAGCTTACTGCGGATGTGATCAATCCATGGGCGTATATCCCTTGGGGAAGGGGGGGGGGGGGGGGGTGTGGAAAATGGGAGAAGGGGGGTGGGGGGTGGGGATGGGCTGGAATCAAAAAAGCCACTTCCCGCTTGCAAAATCGTATCTGTGAAACAGGAGTGATAAACGTAATCCCGCGCACTGTTATAAATTGTGCAGTAAATTTACGGACTTTTCAACGAAGAATTGAACTTAAATGAACGAAGTGGTCGTCGTAGTTTCAAATATCATAATCTTGGTAGAAAATGCGGCGCATTTTGACTCCATAATTGTACTATGAATTCTAAACAAAGGTAAACACACACACGTGGAAGAAAGTATATTTTCTTACCGTCGACTTAATGCGTTTTTGAATGTTTTATTAATACACCAGGAAAATTCTTGGGGATTCGTGTTCAAAATTAGGAACTCAGTGTTTGTAATTTTACGAAGATAGCCGTAAATTTACAAAGTTTTCTTTGTAAATTTAAATTGAAAATTTTTAAAAGTGTGGCCCTCCCCCCCCCCCCCAACCCGGAGTGGCCCTCCCCCCCCCCCCCCCCAACCCGGAAATTTGGCAGACTTTGCTCCTGGCTCAATACCTTAATTTTATGTTGCAACCAAAATTTAAAATTGTTAACCACATTTGTAAAGGCAAACCGGTAAGGTGTGTGTTTATATTTCTCGTACACCAAGTCATCCAAGCAATACATTCGTTGGCACGTTGCACGCCAGTTTTTGCCCGATCGTTGATGCGTCTTGTCATTATTGTCCACGTTGTTGCTTTAATGAAACCAACAGCAATATGCAAACATTGCAGCTGAATGCCTATTTTATACAACTTAAAAAAAATACTGTAACTTCTTTGATCCTTATTGTGACTTGGGGGGCATATATCGCAGATAGCGTCAGGTATGTCAGCTTTGAATAATGATGATAAGTTATTAAAAAGCTCAGTTCTAGCGTGGTCCGCTTTTTCCTATTCCCGAGCGGGAATTTCTTGCAACACTTTCGCACTTTGGAAAGCTAACATCCACGTTGAAATAATATTTTAATAGTTTTCATATTCAACAGATATGAGATTGAAGCTGTGGTGCTAATTACTTCGTCTTCATTGCCCAGACAAAAGAACAAACAGTTCGCGTTGTGCAGGGAGGAAAAAAAAATAGTTTTCGTTTGCATCATGTTGTGTGTTTTCCGGTGTTAATTCTCGTCGGGGTCGACCAACGGCACACGCGTGTTGCACGATTGAAGACGTGGGTATTGTGATATACTGGCACGTGTAATGACCGCGGGGAGGGGGGAGGGGGGGGAAAGGTTGCCACCCCTGCACTCCCTCCGCACATGTGCGGAGAACGAGCAGCGTCGGGGGGCGAGAGTTGTGAATGCGCAGGGGCAGGCGCTGTTTGATCAGGATGCCGCGGGGAGGGAGGAGGGACCGGCAGCTATATTTACCCGGTCCAGGCGCCGTGACGCGCAGGCGCCGGCCCCCCCCCCCCCCCCCCCCCCCGAGGAGACAGCGGGCGCCGGCGGCGACCACGGCGACTACTACTCCAGTAGCGCGCCGCTCCCCGCGCGAGTATTAATAACAGCCGGCAGGGACGGGACTTGTGTTCGCGTCGGCTCTCACCGCTTCAGAACCTCTTAGATTGTGCAAACAATTATTTGGTCAGCTATGTTGCAGTCTTTTGTTATATAGCCTTTTCAGTATTTTCATAAATTTTCGAGGGGTGTCTGGAAACCCCTTACATCCCCACTTCCCTCCCTCCCTCCCCCCTCTCTTGCTCTCCCTCCCCGGCGACGAAGTAACTTTCCGTATCTCGTAACTGGTCTTAAATTTGACAGTCTTCAAAAAGTAGTTGTGGCCCTACTTGCACTTCTGCAACGGTTCTCTGAACATCTTCGTGACGAACGAGCATCGTGCGTTGCTTTGCAAGTGACGACTGGGGAAAATGGGAATATAAGACACTATTTATGGATACGTGGCTCAGAACTACAGTCTCTGGCCGGTGTTTCGGAGCTGACATGCGCCCTCGTTGGGGCAAGTGAGTTGTCGCGGAGTGTCCAAGAGACGTGCCGGTGGGCTCCATCTTTGCACAGGGGCCCAGTTCCTGTGACGTTAGCCGCGGCTGTGGACGCGCGTGACACGGGGTCCGGCACGAGTCGGACGTTTTTGGGTTCGTGTGGCGATGTTCGCTTCCTCCAGTCGCGATCGGTCTTTTTGGTCGAGACAGTGCAGATCGGGCTCCGTTTGTAGCTCACGCATTTCGGCTCGGCAGTTAGTACCATTGTTTGAATATTGATGATAAATCACTTGGATATAGTTTCCTTTCATTTGAATACGTGCCAACCTTGCTGCGTCGTTTTAAAACCGTCACGTTGAATAAGGCGATTTTGAACGGTGCGAGCGCTGGCGAATGAAGCTCTTGGGGTGACGTAAGTCATTTTATGTTGCACCCTAGGTTACTTCGTATGTATCCGTATGCTTTTGCAGTGTAGAATTTGGTGTGTGCGTGCAATTGTGTGTGCGCGCGCGTGTCCTGTGTCCAGACAGTAATTTTAGCCAGGTGCTTAAAGGACTTTTTTTTTTAAAATTTAATTTTGTATCTTCTTACTTACATATTTACTCTGATTCCATATGATTTACGCGTTTTCAAATTATTCCAGGGGGAATCATCGATGAAATTGCGATTTATCGTTTCTGATGTTCTCCAACTGGAAATACGTCTCATTTCAGTGTGCAGGATGTTGAAAAAATTTTTGAAAGCAAGTCGGTATTTAATTTGTTTTGAAATTGCGGGGGCCTTTGTTGGAAATGGTAAATCTTGAATTTGGTACAGTTCGGAAGGAAGTGGAACGCGCAGCCGTCTTTGTCGGGACTCTGCCATCGACCCGTGGCAGACGGACCGCTCAGTGCCAGGTCAGTGCAGTGCGCGATGGCGCGCGGTCACTGCAGTCACTGCAGTGCGTGGGTTGGCTTGCTTAACGCATCGCTACTCACCGCCGCAGTCTTTCTTACTGGACATGCCGCACGGAAGATCATTCTTGTTAATTTGACGGATGTTATTTCGTAATTTTGATAAATATCATTTTGACTAAAGGTTTTATATATAAATTTATGTATACTTTATATATAGTATATCGTATATAGGCTATAACAAGTATATATAGTATATATATACTTTATATATATACTAATATAGAAGTACTTACAAAATTGGCTGTCAAATATATGTATAATTAACATCCATTTTTTGTTCATTATTCTTTAGGTCAGAGATTTACATAGCGATGACTGACATCAACTTTTTAAAATTCAATTCTGTTTTTATTTTCTCCCAAAAAAATCAGTTGTAAAGCTTTATTTACAGGCTGGTTTAAAAATGTGACGATAGTCACTAGTGTTCGAGCATAGCAAGTTTTTATGATGATCGTATCAAAATCAAATACAACTCTAAGGACACGTCTAAATAAATGTTGTAATTATTGATAAATTGAAAGTATTTCTAGAGTATAATTTCTGTGTTAATTTTATTCTACCGAAAAAAAACCATGATTCAACGCAATTTCTCTGATACGATCTGTTAGAAGTCATCAGTTGATATAGTTAAAAAAAAAAAACTTTTGCTTTTAACAATACATTGTGCACTCCGTGACATTGTGACTGTTACAGGCAGTCACATTTTCGAAATACACATCTATACCATTTAAGGATGCTCAAATATGGTAATATTTTTATACAAATAAAATAAAACTGAAGTTTTGTAAAAAAATATCGTTTACCGCTTGTAAAAATGTTGGCGGCGCGGTTTTGAAAAATATTTTAAGCTCCTGTCACGAATGTCACATTTTTTCGTAGAATTTCGCGGTGTGATTAAATAAATCTAAATTATTAAGGTGCTACAAGAAAACATCACTAGTTTAGTCATGTTGGATTTGAAATATTAGTGGGTGTTAATTTTTGTTTACCATGTTATGTATGGAATGGTCTTGGAAAAAAAAAATATTTGCATTACTTATGCGGCAACAATTTTTAATAGGGTCACTTTTACTATTCAAATATAAAAAAAATACTTTTTTAACTTAGTAGGTCATTTGCTTTAAATGGCAATATTTTAAAATAATTTTATAAGTTAGCAAAGTAATTTTTTTACAGCATGGATATTAAAATTTATCCGATTAAAAATATCTAGTTTCATAAGTCTTCCAAATAATTGTTTTTACTTAAAGTATAGCCTTTTTAAATTTTATTTTGATTTATCATCATTTGTAGGGTTATTCATGAATTCGTAGCAATCATTTTTAGACACAGTATCTAATAATTTGGTGCAGCGTGATTTACTGTCCTATCAGCTGTTCTCGGCTTGAGCAATGGGACATTGTGTATGTGAAATTTTAAAATACTGATACACCCAACTTTGCGCATTATTTTCAGTTAACTGTAAAATAAAACCATAGCTGATTGGACCATAGTTTCTAAAGGATATCATTGAATTTTGTTCAGTTAATAGAATAGCACTGTTAAGGTTCGTGCGAGACTCCCGCCAGGATTATTCTTGAACTCATCAAACACTGTTAAGCATTCCCGATGAAGCGTCTATTTAGGACCAAACTGACTACCCGTGCAGACGGTGGAGTGGTAGCAGGGTAGTGGTGGTAGTGTCCTGTAGGCGGAGTGTCGAGTGTCGCAGTTCGGGTCACGACCTCATCAGCTGACCACCTAGCCACGACCGGAGAAGGGGGGGGGGGGGGGGGGGGGGCTCTCTCACGAGATCAGGCTACGCCGCTCTCGTTTGAACACCGACGACGGAGCGTCTTTAAAACATCATTCACTCGTCTACGAGACCGAGAGATTGGCTTGCAGTTTTGCGAATCTTCAGAGTCTTTTCATCTCGGCGAGGGTTCGTGATTCTAGGCCCTCCACGATTCGGTCGATGTATTCCCCTCCTGAATTCACATCTAACCCTGTAGTATCGCTTTGCGATAGTATGCCTCTCGCCCCATCCAGGCAAAATCCGGCACCTCGTTGGAAAGATTATTTAGTTACTAAACTAGATTATCGTAAGTATGTATATTCATATAATTTGTAAGCGAACACATTCCATCCAGGTGTATCTGAACACCAACTGTAGTATTTTTTTTCGTTTAAGATTCAGATTACGATTTCGTCGCAAAACGTTCTCGTGCAGTCACCTGTTTACTTAGCTTTACGCAAAGGATAAAGTCATTTCATTTTCGTTTTTCTTCGTTTTTAGTCAGATGTATAGCTATATCTTACGGAACCATATTACAAATGATAAACAGAGACTATGTCCATCAGAAATCACAGTGAAATAATTTTTTAATTGGTCCAGTAGTTTTTTTTCCAGAGTTTACCTGTTACACATAAACTTTAGGATAACAGCATGCCAGAAACAATGTATGGAACATTGAAGGTGTTTCATTTTACGACAGCAAATTTAACTATGGTTGAAGCATATATTCAAATACCCAGACGTTCAGTATTCCATCTTAAATAATTTCTTTATTATTTACAATAAAAACGTTGTGCGGCTCTTAATTGTTCACCAGCCTTCGGAAGCACTTTAGACCAGAAGTAGAAAGTATGTTTTAAACTTAAATTTGTTTTCCCGTGATGATCCTGTAGTGGAAATGTGTCGGTCAAATTCTGACGAATGAGTCAACATCAACTAAAGATCTCGTTCTGGAATGTTCACTCGCCTTTCAATTTACTCTTCGGTGACAGGCGATTCGTTTCGGTGCTGTACATTCTCTCGCTTCTAGTTCTCGATTGTTTTTGTTCGTACATTGAACTCTTCACGTGCTGTTATTTTTAACTGCGCGCAACGACCTAATTCTTACGAGAGGGAAACTCACTCACTCGACCGTAATTTAGAAATTCGTACTCTTGATTCTTGCGGATTTATTTTTCCTCGAGTGTTATGCGGGAATAATTAAATAACAACGATGCAATTAAAAACGAGGAAAAAGAAATAAAAGTGCGGATAAAAAAGGGAGGAAACTAACCAAGATTTGCCATAGCTACGTGTAGCGGACAGTCTTGATAAGTTTGGTGAAGGAATCTTAGATTTTCACTTGTTTTTTAGGCATAGTAATACATTTTGAACTTCATGGTAGAACACAAGGCTAGTTTACGAAGCTAATTATTTTCTGTTAATTGCATTTACACTTGTCACTAGCTGTAAAAGGATGCGTAGATAATATATGCGGTATTTGTTTCATAAGTCAAACGTTATAAAAATTGATATTTTTTTTTGTGTGTGTTGCTGGTCTCTTAGAAGGGAAAGTTAACTATGATATTCTCTGCTTACTAAATTTAGTTGTGTTAGATGAAGCATGTGAGTGGGAATGATACTATGTCATGGCCTTTGAAAACTCTAAATGTGTAATATACGCTTGAACGAAGGCAAATTTTCCAATATTAAACGATACAAAATTGTAGTGGCATGAAAACTGCTGAAACCAATATGGCGTATTTTGTTGCTTATCTCTCTCTCTCTGTCTCTCTCTGTCTCTCTCTGTCTCTCTCTGTCTCTCTCTGTCTCTCTCTGTCTCTCTCTGTCTCTGTTGTGCCCGTGTGCAATCGCACGTACATCAATTAACGGAACACCATCGCGCTGTGGAGCGTGCAGTTTCCGTCGTGTAGGAAATGCCAAGCGAGCGCTCGAAAGCCGTTGTCTTTTGTCTTCACGACGGCAGGCCCCGGTTATCTTTTGTTGCAAATAAACACTGCTTGGCCGCGTTTCTGTGCTTTTGCGAAAACCCAGTTTTTAATTTATTTTATGAACGATGTAAGTACTAAAAATAAAATCGTTAAAATACGAAGGCTACATATACGAACGGAAATATATATGCACCACATGATTTCATGTTTTCAGTAAATGCAAGGAAATAAATTGAAATGTTCCTTTATGTTAATAAAAACCACAATTAAAAATATTAGTTACTAGATATAAAACAATTTATTAACAATTAAATATGGTTATATTATGGATTTATTTTAAACCACGTGCAAAAAACTGGAAATATTAGAAGCCGATTTATGATACTATCCCCTTAATGTAGACTAGAGCCGGTTTAATTATCACACTGTAACTGAGATAAGTTGTCAGCCGGATTTACCGAAGTTACCTAGAGTATGAATTTACTTTCTCTCGTGTAGGTTATTAACTCTGGAATTATCCCAAGTCAAATCGACGCCGCCGAAATTAAGTGGACTAGTTACATGCAGTGAGAAGAGTTAAAGACAACTACAGATGCCTCGACAAGAAGTTAAAAAAAAAAAAAAAAAAAAAAAATTAATGCTGACAAATGGAAGTGCTTGTAGCCTCGATTGATTTTTTTTCCTAACCTAACTAAAACTAAGTGTATTTTGGAGGGGTCCGGGTTAGGGAGGGACCTAGGTGCGTCTCAGGCCGAAGCCTATACGCCTAGTCATGCTGGGATTAGCCATGCAGGAAGAGGGTCGCATGCATCGTGTGCTGGGAGGGGATTGGCCAGCCATGGCAACGATTGGCGCCATGACTAACTCCCCTCACTCTTAAATCTAGACTATAACTAGAGATAGGTTGGGCCCAGGTAAAACCCGCATAGACACAGGGAAAACCCTGGGCACATTCATGCGGGATGCAATTTGGCATGCATTACGTGTAGGAATTTACAGGAGACAGAGGATGGTCTGGATGAAGTGTTCGTCAGAGTAGAAAAGAATCTACCATGCGGGGGTTGGGCACTTGGACTCGTGGTCCGCTTTTCTAGTTGTCCAGTACTGGATTTAGTGACCAGGGACGCAAGCGCCCCTGGTGGTGAGTGGTTACACTGACCACTCACTCCGCCGCCAGTCAGCACCTAAAAAACTAAGAAACTATTGTAGCCTCTTGGCCCGTGCGGTCGGCGAGGCGAACAAAATGTTCCTCTCCTCTCCCGAGCAGGTCTTCGCAGAAAGACATTCAGTGGAAGTTCTAGGGAGCGCAGCGGTAGAAAGTCGGAGTGACGTCACGACAAACTCACCACAGGCCTTGCGTAGAGATGGACTTCTTCTTCCGTTCGAGCGGGGCTTCGCATGACGTCACGACAACCATCCCGTTCTCTTCCATCCACGTATTACGTCACCACATTTAAAAACGAGGCGTGAAGCTCTCAGGTTCACCCTCCAGTAATTATTGTGGTTATCTATTATATCATCAGTCTTTTACTCTTTCAGTGTTCTTGTACGTGCCCGTGCTACTGAAAAATTTAAATAGCCTGCGTACTTCTTGCGTTGCCAAACTACGGTATTTGAGTGGCATCTGCTAACTACAACCATACAGACGTTTTCAGATCCCAGGGCGGTGCATATTATTGAAAATTTTTATTGATGGAATTTCACTTGTTCTATTAAAAATTTAACAAAGGGTTTTACATTTTTATTGGCCTAACCTGTTATTATTTTCATGCTTGCACTTTTTTATATGGAAATTATTTGAATTTTCGTGTACAAAGTAACTGAAAACAAAGACGTAATGGTGCCCAAAACTAAATGATAAAAACTTAATTATTAAAATATTTGTTACTAAACACTACTTTCATCTAATTTTAGAGGTTTATTTTGTACTTATGAAGCCTCTCATTGGTACCGAATTTCTCGATTTCATACTTTTTTTTTTTTTTTAAGTTAGAGGCTACGTGTGTTTTTAAAATACAATTCTAAGGAATGAAGATCGCTTTACTTAATTTCTAGATCTCATTAGAGATTTGCAGTCCATATGTATTTTTACATTTTTTTGCATCATAAAAAGTTAGTATTTTCCCATTGCGCGATGGTTAAAACTGCGCGCCAGTTCAGAGGATTGTGCTACAGGCGTTGCTGTGTTATGTTCACCAGCGAGCGTCGCATTTATCACTTCGCCCCACCAACCCACGTGCACGACTGGATAATCACACACACATTAGAACACGCCCACCGCTGTAGCGATCCGTGTTTGATTCCCGGTGGGTTCGGACCCGGATTTTTTCGGTAGTGGGGAACGTGGCGAACGTTGACGTAAGACGTAAGACGTAAGACGTAAGACGTTGGGTTTTCTCGTGGCACTACCGTTTCCCCTACCCATTCTTACAGCTACTGCTCCCTTCTCATCGCTTCACCTATCATTGTATCGAGGACCGGTTTTATAAATTACACAAGAAACTCAACAAGCAACATGTTCAATAACTACTTAAAAAAAAAAAAAAAAAAAAAAAAAACACTCGTTTATAAACTACGCAAGACGTACAAACGCAATGTAAGCCTCGTCCAACTTCAAATTTCGTGCGTTTCGCCTTGCGTTTACGCCTCACATATTTAAATTGAAGTGTTCCTAAAACAGGCGTTATGTGTAGAAGACCACGGTGTGTTTATTTTTATTTTTATAGTAAATCATGTTTTCTCTCGTCAAACTTCAGCACATTGAAAAAAAATAAATCTTTTAAATAAAATTCTTTATTTCATATGTTTTCATGATAAACATGAATTAATGTAGCCCTAGCCCCTAGGGAAGAATTTTTTTTTATACTGGTTTTGCAATTTCAAGCAGTAGAGAACGTCTTGGGACAGTGCCTTATAAACCGTAAGACTTGAGGAATGGTCACGAGACGGCATGGTGTGATGTATTTGGTCACTTTATTTGCCTCGCCATCGTTATATCGTCACGCCCAAAACATTGCTGAATTGGTGCTTGATCACACGCCTGAATAATAAATACTTCCATAAAATACAGTAATTTAACAATTTTTCTCCACAATGCTCTGGACGCTTGAACAACATAAGCGCAGGCCCTTGAGCCGATATAAAACGGCTTCACCCGCACTGAGAGAAATGTTTGTTTGCCTCAACAAAATATTTGTTTATATATGGCGAAATAAATATATTTTGTTAATTCAAGCAAATATTTTGTAGTAGGAAAGATTCTGTTGACCCAAAAAAAAATGATTTTGTCAACTCAAATGTATATTTGGTTAGGTGTAACAAATTATTTTTGTTACTTACCGAGTTTGGTTAAACTAACAAAATATTTTGTTCCACCAAGTAAATATTTGTTTCGCCATATACAAACAAATATTTGTTTGATTCAAACATACCTTTTTGGTTACGATGTAATCATGCAGACCTGACCACCCCCCTCCCCGTCCCCTGGTTATAATCGATCGCGAGTTTCTTGCATTGGTTGCGTTCTTTCGCAGTTGGCGTTCCTGGCGGCAGAAGGGACTAGGGATGTCGAGCAGACGTTAAGGGCCCCGCCTATCTGGGCACACATACGGTGTGCAGAGCTTCAGGAAAAACAACGCGATTTCAAAACTACTCAAGATATCCGAGTGGGGCCTATTTACGAATAGCATTTAAGAGTCCGCTGTGGACCGAAAAGTACTTTTAATTTCGGATTAAGTTTTTAAACTGTATTTTTAGAAGCGTTAAAATGGCTAAAACGCGTGTTTTCAGAGTAATTTTTAGGCGTAAAACAACCAGTACAGATACTTGAAAGCACTTAAGGGACTTGCATTACACCTTTATCTTCATTTCTCGACCCTATAATGTTACGGTCACCGCTCAAATTTCACAGTTATCCTGTGACGACGAGAAGACTGCGCGGCAGTTCAGAGACTTGCGCTTGGAGGGTATACCGCGCTGGAAGCACCAGCGAGCGTCGCGCTTATCACCCCGCCTCACGAACACACATACACCCCTGACGAGGCGGGCCCCTTAAAGACGTGATTTTCTGCGCGCGGTGTTCTTTCGAGAACGGGTCGGCTGGCGGAGACCGCGCCGAGCTCGCGCGTCCTGGGATCGATCCCGGTTAGATAACGCCACATCGACCCGAAGGGGGGGGCTTTACTGCCCGAGCATCCGTCTTCCTTGTCCTCCGCCCCGCCGGGGGTGTTCGCGGTCCTCGTCCGCGGGGCCCGCCGTGGTCTGAGTTACGGCGGCGGCGGCGACGGCAGAGCCCGCTTCATTTCCGTCCGAGTGAGCCACGACCCGGCGCCACACGCTCTCCTCCGGATCTCCAATCGAACAATCGAACAATCGAGCCATCGAACCATCGAACCGCCGGGCTTCACCCGTCATTCAACATTTTCGAAGAAATGTAGAAAAAATAATTGGTTGTCTGTAAAGTCGTTTTACGGACGATAGTTAAACGTGACAACGTCATCAGTGGCGTAGCCAGGATTTGTGTATGGGGGGTGTTAAGAAGTATGCCCCCCCCCCCCGTATTAAAGTGGGGGGTCCGGGGGTCCTCCCCCGCGAAAATTTGGATTTTAAGGTGTAAAATAGTGCTATTTTAGCAGTTTTCGGTACTTAAATTTAAATATTGCAATGGTAAAAGTTTTATTAGTTTTTAATATGAAATTTGTTTGAGTGATTAATAAGAAATTAATTATGATTTGGTGCTAAGTGGGGGTTTGAACCCCTAAACCCCCCCCCCCCCCCCTGGCTACGCCCCTGAACGTCATAACAAAACATTGATGAAATGATTGCATACTTTTATGAATAAAATTGAATCTTTTTTTTTATCGAATTATCACTATTTTGTATGGATACAAAGGAGGAGTGAAATGAAATCTACAATTTAATTGATAAATTTACTTTTATTTGCACTCGTTAATTCAAATATGTTTATTACTTTCACGAATAGATTATTTTAACTATAACTTTTACACATGTTTGCTATTTAACTTCTTCCAATCTGTGTTATTCTGTTAAGGATAGGACGATGATAGGAAAAGTAGGAAACGAGTGGGAGTGTTTCAAGTTTAATGTGCCTCGAAAAAGTCAAATCGATGGTTGTTCCAATCGAGTGGAAGAGAGATGGATGCGGCGCAAGCGTACAATGAGCGTAACGGGACACAGCGTAACGGGACAGTGTGCGTTACGGGACACTTTTTCGTGCGTGCAGCCGGCGTTCATCGATTTATTAGACGTTGTCACTTAAAAAAAAATTCTTGACGTGAAAATACAGAAAATTAAGTATTAGCGAGTGATCCTGTTACAATTAAAAGAATAATTATAATAATAAATATTTTCCAACAAATTGAAGTGTTAGTGTTTGCACTGTGAAACAGTTTTTAACAAGTGACTATTTTTTGGGATGGGCCAATCAAATCCTTGTTATTCGAAGGACTCGATATTCTAGGAAAAAATATTGGAAGAAAAATACTAGAGAAAATGCAATACATTAAAAAATTAATCAACACTGATTACCTCTGAAGTTTACTAGGTCAATTTTTTTCTCTTTGTGCCTATCTTTTTTACCATTCCACAAGATGATAAACGTTTAACATGCAGTGATATAAATAAAATTACAATGTTATTTATTGTGGAAACTTAGTTCGTGAAACAAACATTTAAAGGGTTGGATGTCTAACTCATACTTCTAACCATCATCGAACGTTTTCAAGCACTGTTTCCGCAATGTTTTTGGGTGGAACAATATGGCGATGGTGAGGTTAGAAAGTGACCAGTTACGTCACAACGTGCCGTCTCCTGACAATTCCTAACTCCGTGATGTAACACGTATAATGCACGTGGCTCGAAAATGAACAAAATAATGAAAAGCGATATGCAATGCTTCGTAACGAAACTCCCGTAAGAATTCACATAACAAGGTGTCCATATTCGGGAAAGTCAGAGAAGTTGTAATTGGTATGGAAATTCCCACAGTGATAGTAATTTGAGGGGAAAATACCCTGCTACAGTCTTCCATCACCCAGACTGTGATACGTTTTTTTTTTGTTTCATTGTCATACACGCAATAAAATGTCATATGCAATGTTCTGTTTTCATTTTAATTTTTTAAAAAAAATATAATTCTAGTACAGATATGGACCAGTTATGGGGATGGTAAGTCAGGTAAATTTTACCACAATTTGTGTGGACATTTTGTATAAAACAAAATGAAATAACCCAGCATTCAGAGTGAAGCAGATTGTTAAGCTAGATATTAAATTTTCTAAGATTGTATCCCGAAACTGTTTCAAAACTCTTTTTTATATGACATTTTTCGTCGTCGTTAACATTGTTATAAAATGTCATGTGGTGTGCGAAATGGTCCTAATAAGTGAGAATGAAGGCACCAGACGTAAATAATTTACCCGGAGGGGGGGTGTAGAGAGAGAGAGAGAGAGAGAGAGAGACTTGCATGTGTGTTAGTGCAGATTATAGGAGACGCACCTCGCTCACAGCCTCCAAGAATGGAGCCAGCTGCCCTGTCCCAGAGACAGACTGATTTTTCGAGCCCAACCTAGCCGTGTTAACGTCATTCCTACGAACGAGTATACATGTGCGTTTGTTTTCTAAATGGCTACATTGCACATGTTCGGGCGTTATCAGAACTGATAACTAACACTTTTTTTTTTAATGTTTCACTGATTTTTTTTGTATCTGCAATGCTTCCATCATGACTGGAGACCCTTAAATATCTACTTGCTCTTTCGTATCAGAGATACTACACAGTTGCACTCGGTGGGTCTACGTATTACTTCAAAATTTTGAGCCCAGTGACGTCAGCAAACGAATCGCGTGTGCTTCAGACCACATGCGTGTGCTGCATGAGGTTGTCCGAAAGTAGTTTCCAACTGGTCGAGCCGTGGAGAGGAACTAGTAGTGGCGAGTGTGTCGGAGTCGCCATCACGAAATCCGAGGCTTGTGGGGAAAGGAAATGTCCGTGAACCGTTCAATCCAGACGAAGTTCCGTCTGGAGGGGAAATCGCGCCTGCGCCTGGGAATGTAGGCATAACTCTCGTCACCCACGCGCTGCACGCGGCAGTCACCTGTCCCTGCGCAGACATGGCAATGATGCCAGCGAACCTGGCGGCGTGGAGTGTACCTGCGTGTTCAAAGTGCGTGAAACTAGTTTACATTAGTCGCATATAGCGGGGGAAGCCTTCTTTCCACAGACGAGAGAGTCAAAACCCGAAGTTCCCCGAAGTTCATGCTTTTTTCCCGTATTTTTAATGTAGCTATCCTAACCAAATCAACCGTCCACAATGTTTTAAAGTATTTATAATGTAGCTAACCTAACCTAATTTACCATTAGTATCCTTTTATCAACACCGCCATATTTATTTACAATGAAAAAAACAACCGAAGATGCATGATCGGACGTTTGGCTCTCTCGTCTGTGAAAAGAAGGCTTGCCATATAACGGCGTGGGGTGTTATAATAGCTTGCGATTCGCCAGTGCTAATCGGCCAGAGTTTCCCATATTGTCCTATTACGATATTTGCCCTGCAATCCACGTGTGGGTGGTTCGTGGATCCTCGCTTTCACTGGGGAATTTTAGGCTATGGTATATAAACTACGCTAGAAGCAAAAAGTATAGCAACCACGTTATTGAGTACCGGTTTATAAACTACGCAAGGCGCAGTAACGCAGCGCAAGTATTGTTCAACTTCAAACTTTCTTGCGTTTTCGCTTGTGTTTCCGATGGCCATATCTGATGAGAAGTGTTCCGAAATCTTTTAAAGACGCGTACGTTATGTGCACAGAAGCACACGATTTTCTTTTTATTATACACATCATGTTTACATTTGCGAAACTTTCACACAGTGAAAGAAAATAACATATTTAAAGCCAATTGACAATTTCTTTTGTTTTCGTGATAAATATGAATCATGAAAAGAATCCTGGCCTGAAATTTTGTTTACTGTTTTACGAACTTAAGTTATAAGGTTGGTGACGTCTTGGCGACTTGCGTACTTTATAAACGACTGTGATTTTCTTCAGTTGGTTGCGCTTTGCGTACCTTGCGTAGTTTATAAACCCGGCCCATTGGTTGGCTGGCTGAGCTGTGATTCGTGGCTAAGGGCGTGTTTCTCATTTTGATTTAATCTGCATATTAGTTGCTTGGATTTTTCCAAACCTTTCTCTGCGAGCGGCCCTTAAAACCTTGCTTGTTTCGGGTACAGAGCAATATGACAAACATTTTTGGCGTAATATTGGGCCATGTACTGGGGGACTTGGTGGGGGGGGGGGGGTGTCAACAGGATGGACTTTTGGAGGCGTTAGAGTGTGTTAAGTTTAGTAACAGAGAGACAGAGACACACACAGAGAGAGAGAGAGAGAGAGAGAGAGAGAGAGAGAGAGAGAGAGAGAGAGACTTGGGAATTCGACATAAACTATTTTGTAAAATCCTGAAGAAAGATAAAATATTACCGGGCAAATCCTTCAGAGAGTGTTCCTGTGTAAAGAGAGGAACTCTCCACTCTTCAATGTTGTGGGTTAGCACAATAACTACTGTTGACCACCTAAAGTATAGGATACTAAACTTACGTCTGCCATCCTTCAGGGATAGTTGTTCCTATTAAGGGCCTCGCTTACCTGAAGACACATACCGTGTGCAGAACTTCAGAAAAAAAAAAATAAAACCGACGGATTCAAAACTGCTCATGATATAAGTGGTGTCTGTTTACAAAAATCATTTAAGAATACTCTGATGGCGGATGAGTAGTTCAATTTCAGTATTTTCATTTTTAAACTGTACTTTTAGAATAATGAAAATGGCACGCGTGTTTTCAGAATAATTTTTAGTAACGAAACATATGGTACAGATTATTTAAATCACTCAAGGGACTTGCATTACACCTTTATCGTCATCTCTCCACCATACAATGATATGGTTACCACTCAAATACGTATCACAGTTACTATTTGCATGACGAGAAGACCACAGACTTGCGCTTAGAGGCGATACCGCGCTAGAAGCACCGGCGAGCGTCGCACTTATCATCTCGCCTTACTAACACAAATACACCCCTGACCATATGGGCCCCGTAATCCTGAATACGCAGCTGCGCGTCTGTTCATATATATAATTGGAGTATTTTTTTTTGCCGAGATCTTGAACTGACGGACGGGGTGCTGTGAATGAATGTCAGAGAAATACATATTTTGACTGACGATGGGAAATATGTGCAGTCGACACTTCCATGCCACATGCTGGCCAACTGTAAGATAAAGAATTCTGCGATTCTAAGGCTCTTGCATGTAGCTCGTTTTTTTATTCATCAGTAGGAGCAATAGAGTTTATTTCGTCTTCAGTGTCAAACTTATTAATTTACAGTGTCAATGATCGACGCTGTAAATTAGTCAATTTTAATTTTATAAAGGCTATACAAATTAGATACGTGCCCCAAATAGTCACCGCTAAAAGTTTCTAATATTCATTCAAATAAAACGAACTGCAGGCGTTTCTGAAAAAAAAAAAATGTAGCAGCGCGTAATATCGCTGTTTGCACGATGAGTGATTTTTGACTTCGTATCGGAAAATTCTTTTCGATAATTCTGCCTTTTGGCTGGTGAACGTTTCTATGGTTGTTTTCCTTTAGTTTTAAAGATTAGTGTTTTAATTACATGTCTTAATGTTTACTTTTGGGCATTGATGAAGTTCACTAAGCCCCCTGCCCGCGCTATTCATGAGTCCCGCGCGGACCTCTGCGGAATGAGCTGAAGTAGATTGCCGGGCATGGTTCTCGAAGTGTTCATTTGAAGGCGGGCCCGACCATAGAGTCCGGGTTGATTAAATGAGGCTTCGGCGGCGGACCCACGTCAGAAGCGCGCGAAATTGCTGCCGCTAGGGTGGCTGGAGAGGGGGGGGGGGATGAGGAGGAGGAGGAGGAGGAGGAAGGGTTGCCGGCGGCGGAGATGACTGCACGTGTCTGGGAGGAGGGAAGAGGCTGGCTCCAGGTCTGCGAGTGCCAGCGACCTTGGAGGATTGGAAATCAATAAGGGGAGTGTCGCAGGAGGGCGGGAATTCTTCCCCCCACTTCTTCTCCCCACCCCTCTCACTTTCCCTTACCCCACCCCCCATCATACACTTCCCCTCTGAGCGTGCGCAGCCTGACCCCCCTCCACCCGGCGTCTCGGAGCACGTGAGGCACTAGGGCACTATAAAGACTAGGTATTAAACGGCCGCCATTTTTGGTCCTGCGTGTAAAGGCACGCCGACTCCCAGCCAGCGGTTAAATACACTGCCACTGTGAAGTAACCAACAAACCAAACTCCACAAAATTTTAAAGTTCTGTTTCATAAAGGTACATAAACTCTAATGGTTCAGTTTTTAACACTGTAGTCGCTATAATACTGCAGCACACAAAAAAAAATTATCGCAAAGCGTTTTTGAGGTTGTAAGGTGATTTGTTCAACTTTATTCGTCGAAAGGCTGTTTGTTTTTCCAATTACTGTAGGTAGGTATTGAAAGTGTATTAAATACACAGTGAGGGTAAAATATCAAATTTACATTTACTAAGTGTTGATATATACTTATAGCCATTTCCTCACAACCATTTTGTATGTTTTTATGTTTTTCGGTTCCCGTTTGCTGTCGCACATAGCACAGCGCAGACAAACACAGCGTTGAAACAAACTTATTGTGAAGAAACTAACAAACCGAGTAGTACTAAATTTATATGAAATGTTTGTTAAAGAGTATAATCTTCAGTGGTTAAACAATTAACAGTAAGTCATAATAGGTTGGCACAAATAAAAAGGAAACATGATTTTTTAAATTTTTATTAGATGTGGCATTCCATTGTTTGTCAACACTGTGTTTTCCCCTCTATTACTTTAGGTAAATAATGTAAGCGTATTAAATATGCATAAAGGATTAATGTTTAATAGTCATTGAATAAACATAATTAGCAAAAACACATAATGGGTATTTACAGAATCAAAATGTCATAAAATACATCAATTTTGGCTTTTTAATACAATAATGTAAAATATTGTTCAATATTTTGAACAGTTTCAATCAATAACTAACAATAATCAATAATTTCAATAATTAACATTTTTATAGAGATCGGATGAACGATGAGTTATGAATGCAATGGTGAAATTTTTCACGAAAAATTAAATTCTGCTTTAAGGATTTGTTTTATCAGAATCTCACTTAGACAGTGACCTTCCCCATGTTTCGAAGGTCAAGTGAGTAAAGTTTCAACTCAATCGGATGAACGATGCGCGAACGCATAGAAGAAAAGCACATACACATACACACAAAAACATTCTTTTTTATATATAAGATTAATGATATCCTTCAATTTTATTTATTATAATGAAATGATATTCCAGAATTGCAAAATTTGAAATTGTATTGAATAATTTCGGAAATTTCTTTCAATTTCTAAACACCTTCCTAGTGGTTAACACAAACACCATTTTAGGAAAGAAAAATTGTTTTACCAAAACTTCAAATAGTTTTAAAATGCAGAACTACCTTTTCAGTGGAAATAATGAACAAAATTAAACTATGCTAGGGAATAAATTTGCTTTGCCTAAAATAGGCTAATTATTTATAACAATAACCTCTTATTTTGAACAGCAATATTATAAGAAAAGCCTTAGGAAGTTATTTAAGCCTCTGTGTTAAATTTTTTTTGTTATTTATTATAAAACCCTTTTGCTGCAGTAATGTACATTTATAAGTTTTAGCATAGGATTATCAGAACGATTACAAAGAATTAGTATATGAACAAAAAAAAATAGTTTTAAATTTCTGAAAAATAAGTAATAAGGTTTAGTTTCTTATGCAGCAGTAAAACTACAAATGTGAGTATTTGAACTTGCGGTACCTCATTGAATCAGTATCGTCTTCTGTATAGTATTTAATTTTTAATGCCTCTGCATTGTTGAACTCTATATATAAACATATAATAAGGCACAGTGACTCATATAAATGACTGAAGATTCTATAATCATATCACAATTAAAACAACTAAGGAAAATGTTTGGTCAGAGCCGTTTCAGAATCAGTCACGGAAGCCGTTTCCATTGTGCAATTTTTGAGCATGTGGACACCCAAAAAAATAAAACATACAATATGACTGAGTAAACTGCTATAGACATCAATGTTTATAAATGTATATTTGATATTTGACCCTTACTGCACATTTTGTATGCTTACGTTACCTACCTACAATAATTGGCAAAACAAAAATATCCTTTGATAAAGAAATTTTTAAAAATCTTCTGCTGTATTGTAGCTAACTACTACAGTGTTTAAAACCTAACCATTGGAGGCTATGCACCTTAAGGAACAGAATTCTCAAGTTTTATGCAGTTTGGTTGGTTAGTTTCTTCGCAGTGACGAGTGTATTTTTTAGAACTATGTACGGCTCTGCTGGCTGGGAGTCTGCGTCCCTTCTTGCACGTGACTACAGTTGGCAGCCTTTAATACCCAGTCTTTATATTATACTATCCTTTGAGAGGGACTGATACGTCACATGAGTGCATCTCGACCGGTCCCTTTGAAAGGGCTCAAGTCAATTTCAAAACCCTGAAACACAACCATGACAATTTTGCACTCTCCTACAAAAAAGGCCTCATTATGGTTACAGTAAAACTTGTTCTACTCTACTTTTATTATTATTGTTTTTTATAAATTCCAAAGCTGTTTCAGACGGATCGACCCTCGTAACATTCTCTCTTCTTTAAACTGTCCAGCTACATTTTGCATTAATTACATATCTCCCATTTTAAGTATTTAAAAATCAATTTATATTTTTACCAGCAACACTTTCTTTTTGTATTTTTAAGAGGGATTCTGTGCATTGCCTGAGGGCGCATGAACTTGTGTACTAAAGGTGCACTGTCACTCTGATGCAAACAAAATTAAAAATAATGAATGAAACTTTCTGTATTTTAATTTTGAATAAATATATTTTTATTATTTATACTGTTTTCTAAATTTTTTTAACAGAGGCTGTAGGAATATGACAGTTTCACAGTTTTTGAACACAAGAATATTCCCTCAGAATTCCCAGACTATTATCAGCCATATTGTGCCATTCTGCATAATTTGTATTTCTGTTAGCTCTGTGGGTTGGAGTTAAATGGATGGGAGAAATGAAATGCTTAAATTTTGGCTGATCTCCAGTCTTGTAACAAAATGAAAGTTATGCAGAGAAGATTAACAAATATTTTTATATTTTGTTAATAACATAATACAAAAGTCTGAATAAAATTAAAACTTAACATATACATATATCATTTATTAAATGTCAGCATTCAAGTCTTACTTTTAGCTTGCTGCTTAGGGAGATAATTTGTAAGTAAACCTCGTATTTCATTTATAGAATGCTTTGTCTTATTGCATCCGTTTAGTAAAACTGATAGAAACCTTTTGGTATTGACTGGTGTATTTGTCTAACCAGCACTAGGACATTAACTGAAAAATTTTAAAGCTATCTCCATATTACTAACAGTGAGCTGTATATATGTATCTAAAGTTCAGATAACCAAGTTATAATAAGGTAAAATAGGAACTAAGAGTGATTGGGTTGTTATTGCTAAGTTATCAGTCCCTGGAGTGCATTGTCTCAAAACTAGGGTTTGTGTGCTAAATTATTTGTTTTGATTTTCCTCTCATCTTCTTCCTGTCAACTCAAAAGATGGGAATACAGTAACATTAGTAATGAGTTTTGCATTCGATATGCTAGGGATTCTGGTAAGAGAAAAACACTTCAAAATAATACATACATCAGTTATTTTTCCTCAAAATAGACTAGTATTTTTCCAACATTAAAATTATGGGATACTATTGAGCATGTTTGGATATTAATTGATATAGTGAGGGGCGCAAATCTGTAGGATTCTTAAAGCGGGCCCGCATGAATTTCCAAGGGGGGTGAGAGTTTTGCACACGGGGTTAACCAACACAATTCATCTCTGGATAGGACGCTTGCATGTTGTGTACTGCCCATATTTCCATCTACGTGCATGCAGTAAGCAGAAAAATTTTAAAATATACAGAAAATTTCACATAAAACATGGTTTTGACATCAAATGTGTTTTCACAGTCTCGCGTTTGCAAGCACAAGAGGTAGGGCCCCCTTGGTAGGAGCTTCTTAATTCTAGGGGAGGAGCCCTTTGGGAGCACCCCCCCCCCCCCCCCCCCCCCCCAACGGATCTACACCCATGGATATAGTCGTGAAAGTATAAAATGTTGAAAAATACAAGTTCCTCGGATGGCTTAATTTTGAGATGGAAAAGTTACCACAGAAAGATAAACATTATTCTCAAACCTAGATTTCAACCCAAATAATTTACATCAACTACTTGCCTAATTCAGGATGAGCAATTGCGTACCTCTGTTATTCTTTGTGGTTAAATAAAATGGCTAGTGATAAATAAATGATGAAATTTTTATTTAATACTCGGAAAATAATAGTGTTTTTTTTTTAAATTATTCTGATGAGTTAATGGCCTCGTTTCTTAACTGTAGAATATTTTTTTTCTCGAAAGTCTTGTGGAGATTAGTTAACTAGTGTTTCTAGCAAGAATTTCTGCATCTGTAGTTTAAAATATAATAATGATTCGGCACAGTTTGTAAAGGAGCGTGTTAGTGGGATTTCGAGCGACAGTACCAAACCTGACAATGTCCGTGTTCCGTGCGGGATGAACACACACTGAGTGCGCGCGCAGCGGAGTGCCTGAAGATGCGGTGACCAGGCGGACAAGTGCCGGCTATGCGATGACGGAGAAGGCTCGGCCCAGCAACGACAGAGACTGTGTCGCCGGCCATGGACGGGCGACTCAGCTGCATCGGGCGCCATGTGGCGTCTGCCACGGTTGGCAAGCGGCGCCCGCACAGTTGGCACAGCTCCACCCACTCTGGCGGTACGTTAAAAAGAACACATCCTTCTCCGTCAGGTGCAAAACGTGGGCCCCCCCCCCCCTCGCAGGTGGAGTGTGTGCTAAAAATTATTCCGCTATGCCTAGGTAGTTTTTTAAGTGGAAATGTCTTGCGGGCAGCTCTGCGAGAAAACTTGTGGCCCGGAGATTTCGCTGGATGGTGCTTTCGTAGTAGGTTCCACCAGTTGCGAGCCAAATGTGTGTTGTTTGTTGAGCGGAGAGATGAAGTCAAAGACGGGTGAGTTTCTTGGAAAAGTCTGTTTGTAATCTTGGTCATGCCAAGTGCAGTGGTTATGTTTGGTTTTACCAGTCATAAGTTGCCATGCTAGAAAGGGCATCCTCATAGTCTGGTCTTAATTTAGCAATGACACATTTTAAAGTGTGTTCTGATATCACGTAAGCATGGGCATCATATATTAAATGTATGTATTTAGATTTTATGTTATTATGTTACTGTTTTGTTAAGTTTCAAAGTCAATATTAATATTGTCTTTAACTTAAAATATGCATGTATAAATGTTACTCATTTTTTTTATTTTAATATTTTGTTTTACTTGTGTAACTTAAGGCATAGCTTTTAATTTTTAGTACATAATACAGTCAGTTATGCAATGTGTAGATCTTTACTGTGTGTTTTTGTGTGAGATTTTTGGTTTAAGTAGTTTATATTAATTTACCTCATCTATACATTAAATTTAACTTAGTATACACCACGTCTGAAATGATTTTTTTTTGGTGACATTGCTGTTATGTAATCAAAACTGTTTTACTGGATGAGAACTGTTTGATCTTAAAAAAGTTAACAAATTGCAAGCCTTCTGTTAATAGTTTCAATTAATAAATGGGTCTAACAACAGGTTGTCCAAGAAGACTTGTAAAGTCTGGGAAAGTCTTTGTGTTGTCATCTCTGAAATAATATAGTGTAAGGTCCTTCATCTGAAATGTTGAGGACCACAAACATGCTGGATTAGCAGGTTTGTCGGATTATTTAACATCTGATTAGTTTCCTGGGAATACCAAAGAAAAATTACAAACAGTATGTTTTTTTTAAAAAAAAAATTGTAATAAGCTGTTTTATAGGAAGAGCATTGGTCTTCTACAAAAAAACATTACGGTAATGTGCATGTAAAATTTTAAATGCACCAGCTAGAAAATGGGAAACACTGTACTGAAATGAAAACCGACAGTAATGATAAACTCCAAGCGAAGTACATCAGCATCACAGTCTCAAGTCTCAAGTGTGAGCTTACAGTATGTGCCGGCTTACAGTATGTGCCATACCATGGAATGAAACCTTTTACTGTACTTAGTTGTTTACTTTTTTTGTGTCATGTGATTTTCTCTTGTGTCTTTGTAACTGGTATGTTTTGTTTTGAATATTTTTTCACTACTTGAATCATTTTTGATTTTCTCTCTCTTGTTATTCATTACTAAATTAATGGCAAGGTTTTGTAATCATTATCTGTGTTTTCTTTTCTATAATTTTACCCCATATGTGCAGTTTTGTGTTCTGTCTCACAATTTTTTTTTATGGCCTTATGACTGTATGACTGTTTGGCTTTCTGTTCTTTCTTTGGATTTATGTTGTGTGCCTATTTTGTTTGTGTTCAGCAGTTTGTTACTTTGACTCGTTTGGCAATGGAAAACCATCATACCAAGTCAAAGGGTAACTATTCATAATGTGTACCTGGAATGTAGCATGGTGACTAATAAAATATTGAATTCATTTCAAATCTCAGGCTCCATCAAGAGTTTCTATTTTTATTTTTGAAATTTTTTTCTCATATTATTGTGAAAAATATCATCAAATCATCCAGATCCGTAACTTGCAGATTTTGTCTTATTTGTTTTAAAGGAGCTTTTATAGTTAATTATTCAATTAATTGACATGTTTTCGTACTTTTGTAGTTGGAAATATAGTATTAAGGACAGGGTGTAAAATTTTTTTTTTTTAAACCAATGTTAAAGTGCATTTTGATTACCTATTTAAAATACTTGAACTTGTTTTATTCCATACTGTAATTTGAACATGTACAAAATATTTTGTGGGCAGTAACAAAAATTATTTGCCTAAAAACTCACTGAAAAAACACTATTTTCAAGCTAATTACAGCTTAGTTAACATAAACCACAAAATTGTTTTTAAGTGTTTAAGGGATTTGTAGTTGTGTTGACTTAAAAAAATGATTTATGGTTTTTTTGTAAAGTTATTAGGTTAAAGCAAAATGTAGTATATTTCGTTGCGTCTGCAGAGATAATTATTTGGACTTTGCGATAATGGAAAAAACAGAATATTTTTGTTAATGGTAGTAAAAATAGGGACTTGTAATTTGTTATAATTTTGTACAATGGACATAAAGCCAGGTCCTACAATTTTTAAATACCAAGATTAGTTTATTTATTTTGTAAAGTCACTGTGGCAAAATGTATCTGAATGTGGGTGCCTTCTTTACAATTTTAACAGGTCTTCTTCAGACATCAAAGAAATTTGTTTTGAAACCCAATCATTAACTTTGTATTATTATTGCTGGCAGGTAAAGAAAATTAAAGCAAGTTTGCAATTATGTATAATAATAATAATAATAATAATAATAATAATAATAATAATAATAATAATAATAATAATAATAACCACCCTTGTAATTTACACTTCTAAGTTTATTTGATAATATATGTAAATATTTAGTTTTCTTTAGAAATATCTCCTAAGGAGATTAAAGTATCCCAGCATGCAGATCTCGCATTGACAATTAGAAGGCAGGTACTAGGAATGGATATAAATCCTGAAACTTATTTTAGTAATTTTAATAGTGTTTATTTACACTTCTTGTATTATATAAATGTTTAACGGCTGTATTGCTCATTACTGTTTTACTGTGTTAATCATTATTATTATTATTTGGCATGAACTTTATTGTTTTTCTTTCTTTTCGTGTGTTTTGTTGTCCATGCATTAATGTGTGATTACTGATGGGTGCTGCCTGGAAGTCGGCAGTACTGCAGTAGGCCATGGCTGATTCCTTGCGATCCGTAGTGGCCTCGCTGGTGGGGAGACGCGGAATGAGAGCGTGTCTCGCGGTGCGGTGTTCGCAGAGCCCCACAGCAGGATGGATGGCCTGAGGGCCTTGGACGTGATGTCCCTACTGCAGGAGCGGCTGGCCGTGCTGACGGGTGGCAGGGACCGGCGGGGTGGGCCCGTCCTCTGCTTCCCGGCCACCCCCAAGAGGGAGCGCGCCAAGCCCGACGACTACCGCCGCCTGCTGCAGTACCTCGTAGCCATCCCGTGGTGAGTTGTGACTGACTTGGATTAACTATAGCAATAATCATCCTCTTAAATATCATACAAGTTCAACTAAGATACAAAACACATGTTTGAAAATAAATTTTGTACATTGACTCGACATTCAAAAGAAATATGTGATAGTTTTAAAAATATTAAAATAATGTAGGTATCTGTATTAAGGTGAAATCATTAAATTATTCTAAGGATAGGCTATAATCGAAATAAATGAAGTGTAAAAAAATGGCATAATCTTGATTAAAATTAAATAGGCACGTGTTATAATTTTTTTTAAATTGGCTGTTTTATGAACTAAAATATATGTGTGATTTCATCAAATAAATCGTTAACTCACCAAAATGGGAGTTGTAAAATCGGATCCTTGATCCGTACTAAACACTTCAGAAAATATTATTCTTTAATTTTTTTTGTTGTGAATTAAATCTTTTATATGCCTGACAGTTTGTGTCTGTTTTCTTTAGTAGAAATTTTTTCGAATTGATCGCACGTTTTCTTACGATAGTAAAATGTAAGTTTGCGCGAGTGAGGCGGCAGGTTGTCAAAGCGCCGAGGGGAGCGCGAGTTGGGCCCCGCAGTGCGGACCGCTCATCGCCGTGTGGGGTTGTTGTCGTGCCAGTGACGAGGCGCGGGAGCTGGGCTTCACGGTCGTGATCGACATGCGGGGGGCCACTTGGAGCACGGTCAAGCCCATCCTGAAGGTGCTGCAGGAGCACTTCCCTGGCTCCGTGCACGTCGCCCACATCATCAAGCCCGACAACTTCTGGCAGAAGCAGCGCACGTCCCTCGCCAGCCACAAGTACAAGTTCGAGGTGAGCGTTCACGCCTGCTGCGTTGCAGTTACGGTTGCGCTTGTTTCACACCGTCGGTCAGGGGAATTCACAAGGGGGGCAGGGATATGGCAGAATATGTTCCCTCACGCCCCTCCCCCCCTCCCCCCCTCTACTGAGATGAAATAATTGTGTGTACGCTCGTGCCATTGTTTGACCACTTTTGAAATGTATACTAGAATAAAATATATCGTCGCTGTTTACTGCAAAAGGTCGTCTATGTCAAAACGTCTCACTTTCCATGGGGATCAAAAAAAAAAAAACAACTGTATTCATTCATCAGGGTTATCTTATTATGTTATGAAAATTTTGGTAGCATTCTTAGAATTATGCTTCTTACTTTACAGTTACTGACAAACGACTTTTTTCCCACAACGTAAGGTTGCCTTCCGAAATACGCAAACGGCCAAAAATTAAAAAATGGCCAATTTTTGACATACGACCTTTTGCAGTAACAGCAACGATATGGTAACTGCATCTAATCTAGCCCCAAACAGAACTATAGACCCCTCTCATTTTGCTTTTCAAAAATTTTTTCTCAGTCTCTCATCCTGGAGTGAATTTTTCCAAGTTGTACCCTCCTCGCCTTGTTGGTGTAATGTCGTGAGAGTAAAAAGGGGTGCAAGTATTTGTAATAATCATTCATTGTTGTGCACCTTTTTACACATATAATATTACACTATGTGAATATCTGTTGAAAATATTTGTGGCAGAACATCAAATGCAAGAGAGGTATCAAGTTAAAATTTGGAAAAATAAAAATTAATTTTAGATTTAAATTCATAATTCAAAACTAAATAAAAAATAAAAAGGTTAAATGTTTAATTTTGTAAATATAAGCTATAACCATACTCCCTAAAAAATTAAAATAATATTTGAAACAATTTTTTTTTTGTCGCATGGTTGTGCATATAACCTTTTATTTAAGCACATGTTTATTTAATATCTAAATTTTTGTGCAAGTTCACCTGATTTTGTTTTAATGAGTGTTAAACTGGCTTGCACATTTTGGTAAGGAAAATCTTTGAGCACACATCTTTTAGGCTAATCAAATAGAGTCACGGCTGTGCAAACCAGCATGAATCATTGCAAACAACGGGTGAAACGTTCCAAAGCATAAGAATGTGACTTACATTGTTAACATTTGTTTAAGTTCAGACATTTTTGTCGGGCAGTAAGAAAACGTATTGACTGACAGTGAATGCCATTACTGTTGGAGAAAAGTTCATCTGTATTTTAATTAATACCTATAATTCTATAAACATGAAATAAAATTATATTCTAGGTGTTTCATTCATGTGTGCTATTTGACAGTAATGTTATTTTGTGTGTGCAGACAAACATGATTAGCGTGGAAGCGTTGTCAAAAATCATTGATACGGGCCAGATGACGTCCGACCTTGAAGGGACGCTGCATTACGACCACTCGCAGTGGATTGACATGAGACTGGTGAGTCTAGAATTATTATTGCTTGATTTATCATCATTTTTGAGCAATGGAGTAATTTTTCTTTACTGCGTTTCTGTCTTTTCAAGGTATTGTTAAAATTTTGAATGGAATTTACTCACGCTTAAAAAAATGGTAGTTTTGTGAGATACAGATTTTATTTATATTTTTGCTTTGTTTTTTGTTAAATTAATATGTGTGTTTGTTCTAGGTTAAAAGTGCTTTGTCGTTCTGTATCCCCTTTCTGTACTATTATGTTCTTTGACATCATCCAGATGAATTTATTGTGTGTGTGTTGCTAGCTGAAATTTACAGATGTGCTAGTCAAGACTGGCCAGTAAATTAACATCGCGCTAAATGAATTTGCGCAATTTGAAGACGTGCTGAGTGAGGGATTGGTGTACTTGTTATGTGGTGCAGGAGAATGGAGTAACTGTTGACGGCAGCGGTGGTTCTGTTCCGTGTGCGCCACTCCACTTGCGGTTGGCTGGTTCGAGTGCGAGGGTGCTTTCTGCCCAGGCGCTGGAGGACTTTGTGTGGCAAGCGGCCGACCTGCTGGACCGACTGGACGACCTGCAGGAGGACCTGAGCCGCAGCGACTTCGCCGACGACGTGGCGGGGGCCAAGCACAGCATCGACCTGCACGCCGAGATGAAGAAGAAGATCATGAAGGCACCCGTCGAAGATATCGACCTCATCGGCCAGAGATTACTGCAAAGGTTTGCACTACTTTTCCTGTATATATGCTCGCTTATTGTAGCTGAAGCAGCTAATATCATTCCCTTAATTGGTGTTTCAGAGAATAAATAAGAGGAGTATTTGAGTGAATGACTTTAAATACTGAAAGAAAAAAAAAACTTAATTTTACTTTGAAATCGTTCTCTGGCGAGGTGGGAATGAGAGAATGAAAGGCAGGGAGAGGCAAGAGATCAAAGGAACAAGATTTAGATAAAATAATTACTATAACCTCTTTAGAGTAACTTTAATTGAATAAACTACTTAAAACCGGCTGTCGGAGTCCTGGTGTATGCCATCTGTCCGAATGTCCACTTGTCCGAGCGACCACTTCTCCAAGCAACCATCTCTCTGAGCTGTGAAGGGCGGATGGTGTCTCCCACATGTGAGAATTGATATTGCTGATTGGCGGCCTATCTGCCATGCTGGGATTGGGTGTCAACGAGGGCAGAGCAGAGCAATGTTGAGTGGGTGGGAGAGACCATCCGTCCTTCAAAGCTCGGAGAGTTGGACACTCGGAGAAGTGGTCACTCGGGTAAGTGGTCCTTCGAACAAAAGGAGCTTGGAGAAGTGGTTATTCGGACAAGTGGACATTCGGACAAATGGTAGGCTCCCTCGAAGTGCATTGAACAGGTAATTCCACAAAGATGGTAAAGCAAAAAGCAATTATTATTCGTTTTACGTCAAAGTACCTATACGATAATTTATAAACCTTAAAGAGTATAATTTTCAATTAAATATTTAAAAATTTTGAAGTGAAAAATTTGTATTCCAGTTCAGTATCATAAAAAATAACTCGATAGTTTTAATATAACAGAAATTATATGACTGAAGAATTAAGTTTACTCCAGGAAAATGGTGGGATTATTAATAACTACAGGCCATCGTAATTTCTTCCTCAATTCCCATGACTTGTTACGAGTGTCAGTCTCTAGGTATTGATGAGACAAAGGCTGGTATTCCAAGACACAAAAATAAGGTTTCGGGTATTAAATATGCCACAGCTGTACCGTAACCGTATTCCTGGTGCACAGTAGGGCATGGCCAGTCTCTTATTTTTAGGCAACAGATTTTGGTGTCTTATCCATTGCTGATCTGCATCCCAAATTTTGGGCTCACTTTTTCGTTGATTTCATCCAGATGGCAGCAGACCCCAGTCTGGCACCATTAACTCGTCAGTTTTGTGATTATCGTACCAAGTGTGTTGGCGTGCCAAATTAAACTTTATGATAGCCAAACTACCTTGGATTATATTTTGTACATTTTAATGGTCATAACAAAAAAAAAATCATAACTTAAAAAGTACTTGAGCTATAATCTATTTTTGTTTAATGGTGCTGCTATGTCTAATATTTTTGCTGTAACAGTTCAATGAATGGTTGCATTGAAACCAGATTATTTATTTATTTATTTTCTTAGCACCCAATAGACTCAGTTGATGAGCAGTGGCTCTCTGAATATAGGGCTTGTCAACATGGTTACAAAATTTATGAAATACATGTAGGTTATGATTACACCTATCCCTCACTTAGCACGACTAATTCGTTCCTAAAAATGCTCGTGTTATTCGAAATCGCGTATTCTGAAGCATTAGTTTCCATAAATAGCAATGCTAATTTATTTAATGTGTTCCAAAATTGTGTAGGAAAATATACTTTACGTAATATAAATGCGTTGAATAACACACAACTATAAATATATCACACCATTTATTTTTATGTGCCGGCCAACGCACCGTGTACAACAAATACTACACCGTGTAACGGGAGATACGTTTTTATGTACTTTATTGACAGTCGGCTGGCTGACTTGCACGCCCGGGCGTGACCTTCAACTCACATTGCGTACCTTTCCAAACCATCCTTTACTGACAGTGAAACCGATATTACTTTCCGTATAATTTCATTTTATTTTTTAAAATTAATTAAAGTGCTTATTCGCGTATCACCACTTGGTTCACACCAATCCTGTCAGGCCAATGATTTTTTTTTTTTCATTGTAACATTCATTCAACAACCTTTTCCATGTGAATCATTTGTTCATTTCTGTTCTGGTATCTAATGTCAAATATATTCCCGCTAGTACAACCAACAGCATCAGACTTACATAAACTTTTGGAAAGAGTCCTTAGTTCGTACGATTGTGCGCACAGTTGACTTGCTTAAAACTAAAGTGCGACCAACATTAAGCGTGGCCTTCGTGATAATCTGCGCGCCGTAATACTTCTAGTTTTGTCTCAAATACTTGAACACGATGCATTATGAATGATCAAGCACGCACAGTTACCGGCAGCTGAATGGGCAGACGTTGCTTTTGTTTGAGTGAATTCCCTGCTACTAGCTAGACTGAATTCACGGCCCGGTTTGTGGCCAGGGAACAATGGTGCGGCACGGCGTCAAAAACGCAGACGTAAAAACATTTGGTCACTTAACACTTCATAGCCGTAATTTAACTTGCCATAGCTGATGTTTGTACAACAGCCGGTAGCGTAGACGGACCTGAGCGCCCATCTCTTCCCCCCTTGTTTAGCTAACTGTATCCCACGACACTTGTGTTGTTTACGGAAGTTGAAACAGACTTTGTGGCGTCGTGTTCGAATTTTTTTTTTGCCTGCCGATATTTCGTGCTAACTGAAATTTACAGACGTGCTATTCAAGATTTGGGCAGTAAAATACACATCGTGCTAAATGAATACGCGCAATCTGAAGACGTACTAAGTGAGGGATAGGTGTACATACACTATTTCTAATATATATACAATATATATCTAGCCTCGCGCAGGGCACCGTTTATTAAAACGGTTACCGTTTTGTTTCTAAGATTCGGTTTTAACACGTTCTGGAATACTGCCCGCGAGTAAGGTCACGGTTGTATCCCAGCAAGGGGGTGCTTATTCGCTACCTTACCGGAATGTCTTGGAATGCTGGGCCAAGAACCATAGTGAAGAAGTGAACTCGTCCCGGCAGGTTGTCCGGGGACTCGAACAGCGGCTACGACTCGGGCTACTCGGGGAGGGACAGCGAGGCGAGCTCCGTCGTGGCCAACCCGGACCTGCAAGCCTCGGTGCCCCAGATCCTGCAGAACCTGGAGGCCATCCACACGTCGCAGCAGCACCTGCTCCAGCTGTGGCACCACAAGAAGCTGAAGCTGGACCAGTGCTTCCAGCTGCGGCTGTTCGAACAAGACTGCGAGAAAGTATATCACACGCATCATTCCTATCGGTTCGGTTCGCAGTGGCTGGTGTCTGTCCCGCCCGAAATACAAGAAATATTAGGGACGAGCCAATCAAATCCTCAAACGTAGTAGTGTCTCGATTAACAGAGCTTCGATTAACTGGGTTTCCATATTATCTGAGACATTTTCAGCATTTGCTTGAGGACTTTGAAATAATGTAAACTTTTGTTGAAAGCGCTATGGTGAACGCCTCTGGCAGATGTTATATGGGCTGCATTAAAGATAACATTTTGTTTTTGATATTTGCAGTTGCTGCTCTAAATTGTCATCAAACTCTGAAAGACTAGGATCAGTAACAAATATCTAGCCAGTTTACATTCAGGTTTCCTTTCATTCCATTATAATACTAATAGCATTAATAGTACTAATAGTAAATTTACTTACAAATAATAGGAAAGTTTTAGTGTGTGATTTTTATACTTAAGCTGTAGAGTCAGTTTACATATGAGGAACTTTGAATTTAATTTAAAACTTTACTAATTGTGTTTCTGTTAACACTGAATTTTGAATCTTTGTTGTTAAAAATCTTCATTGCTGTGAATTTTTCCCTCAAAATTAATTAAAAGAGATTTTAAAACTTTTTATTTTCTCCCTTAAGCCTATAGTTCTTGTAATTTTTCTCATCACTGGCATTAAATTACAATTTTGTAATAAATTATGCATTTTTATATGCTTTTTTATTCCATGCATCTACTTATCACTGTGGTGTGATTGTGTTTGTTACAGATGTTTGACTGGATATGTCATAATCGTGATGTTTTTCTCATGAACTATGTAGAAATAGGCCATTCGTACAAATTAGCCAAAGAACTTCAAGAGGAACACAATCACTTTACAATGAGTTCAATGGTAAGTTACTAGTGCTATGTACATTGTAAAACTTATGCTCAATTTTTTTTATGTAGTTCAAGTGCTACAAATTTGTAATTGTTTATCATTTGTTTTACATACATATTTTTACATGCAATAACTTATATTTTGTGTAACCTTATCTGGTAATGTTTTTAGTTCCTTTCATATCTAATATGAAGTAGTATTTTGCTGATACTGGTGTACTTACTGATAATACCATTGGTATCAACCAATTAGAATGACTGCACATCCAAATTGGTACACGGCTAATGCTAATTTTTCCATTACATTATCCACCATCACTCCATTCTCTTTTTTTTTTTAATCTTCTAGAACATTTGAACCCTCTCTTTATATATGTATTTGATAGTACAAGTCTTGATTATATGAGATAATGTAAGCCAACCATCCAATTTCACAGACAGTTGGATTACGGCTGTAATGTAACTACATGTAAAATCTCCCTGTTAAATTTTTGCTAAACAGGCCCACTAATATTATACTTTTACATTTAAGATTGTCTCTGATAACAGTGAACTTTAATTATCAGGACATGTACTCGAGATACTGCTCTGTACCTACTTTGTTTCCTGTGGATTTTTCTTCACCCAAGTCATTTAAATTTACCCATGTCTCTTTCTGGTCTATGCATTCCTAATCCTGTTAGTTCTTCTTTTTTGTGAAGCATGTGAGAAATATTGTATGTAGTTTTTCCAGCTTAGCTGGAAATGTACTAATTTTAAAACCATGGATGTATTGGTTTTGGCGCATCATGAGTTTTGTTTGATTCCTGGTTGGTTGAATCCCAGACTTGGTGTTACTGCACATCAGCGGGGTGTGTGTGGGTTTGGAACCCACTTGAATGTTGAGCATCTGTCAACTTTAACAGTTCTTATGTTACTCTTCTTTGTGAAACTTCACCCCTTTCTCTTTTTTTACATGCATTTGGTCTGTTTTGTTATTTTAAATTTTGTTTTGGCTTAGAGTTTAATTAATTAATTAATTTATCATGTTTCTTTGCAGAACGTTTATGTAAATATAAATCGAATCCTAACTGTAGCATCGCGGCTCATCGAGAGCAGCCATTATGCAGCACAACAAATTAGGACATTAGCTGCGAGACTAGATAGGACGTGGAAGGAGTTTGCAGCTGGTCTCGATGAGAGAACATCTGTCTTAGCTCTTTCTGTAGTCTTCCATCACAAAGCTGAACAGGTGGGTGTAATGAAACTTAAGCTTACAACAATTTCCTTGTTTACAATCTTTTGTCCTCTTGCATTTTGAATAATGTTTTTTGTATTATGTTGTGTATAATGTTGTACTGTATTTGTATGTTATTACTATAGATACAGGTTATCTCCATGTAATTAAGTAACAACCTGAAAGAATGCCACTTGCTACTGCTAATATATATGTGTGTATGTGTATATATGTGTGTGTGTGTGTATATATATATGTGTGTGTGTGTGTGTGTATATATTTATAAATTTATATATATATATATATATATATATATATATATAAATTATATCACCTTTAATTGAACACTTTTGAAAACCCAGTTTAAAAATTACATTAACATTAATTTGTTAGGTTGAAAAAATAAATATTCAAATGGGCACCATTGCATGATGCTTCAATCATTGTGACTGCGTGATTGTTACAAAAGTAATGCTGTGATGAATGTTATTCTGATTTTCATAAATGTTTAATGTTGATAAAGACAAAATTGACTATTTTTAATAATGAAATTTGCTTTTTTTTTTTTTGTAACACCATAAAATCTTGGCTCTACTGGTCTTTCTTGAGTTGATGCTTTTTGGCTGTTACATGTTCTGTTCTGTAAACAAAATTCCTGGAGGACACCAAGCAATTCGGCTATTACCTGTTGGCTACTTCCGGCCAGTGCGACCACCCAGTGTTTGTAACAAATATAACCAAAGTCCCAAACACTGGCCATGCTCGCATTGAATTACCCACTGTAATGGGCCGTGACTTTCTCCAAAACACATATTTCAAAAAGAGTACGGTGTGGTCTGTGCCCAGTACGTGGAGAGCGTGGGCAACTGGAACCAGGCGTGCGAGAACATGAGCATCCCCAGCGAGATCATGGTGCTGGAGACGGCCATCCACCAGCACCAGAGCCTGTACGAGTCCATGTGCCAGGCGTACACGGAGGTGAGTCCGCCGCGGCCGCTCGCCCGCCTGCCAGCCACACCGTGGTCCCCGCGCCCCGCGTCGCTGGGCCGGGGCACAAGGACGCTGGAGCTTCCAGTGACGTGTATACCTGGGTGGAAGTCTGCAACCATCCGGCTTCATACCGTAGCTTTAATCATGAAAGCAAATTATAATAGCCACAATTATAATAGTCAGTGACGTGTATACCTGGGTGGAAGTCTGCAGTATTGTGTCGAACCATCCGGCTTCATACTGTAACTTAAATCATAAAAGCAAATTATAATAGCCACAAATTATTTTCTTCTATTCGGTAATTTTTTTTATATTTATTTTAATACCAAAGAACAAATTTTTATTTTCACTGGGACTGATTAGAAAACACGCTGTCATAACTGTATTTTCATAGTTTGATATTGTTACCTGCCGTTGTGTGTGGAATATGTTATTGTGCTTATGACTAATAATCTTTTTTGGTGTGAGACTTTAGGTTGCTATGTTGATTGGATGTTTTATTATCAGGGAGTTTTGAAGTAAGATTGGTGTGTGGTAGTGAAAGCAATAGGTTAGGTTGTTCATTTGGCAAACATTTTCTGTTGATTGGGTGAAAAAAAATTTTGACTGGTTATTTGCATAGGAAATAATTTTTGAGGAGTGTAAGAAGATAAAGATGCCCCAGTCATTGTAAGAACCAGTTCATAAGTTCATGTGGATGATGGTGATAATCAGGATGATTGTTCAGTTAGTGGTGACCCTTATAACATCCAAATAGTCTAGAGGCTTTGGGAATGAAAAACCATACCGGCTCACTACATTTTCCATATTTCCCACTGGCAAGAAATCTGGGGTCCAGAAACAAACCAGGATTGCCTTGGTGACCCAACAAAGTGAGCTGACCACTCAATCACCAAAGAACAATTTTTTTTATTTTCCCTCTTTGAAAAATACAGTTATGTATACGTATTATTTTAGAAAAACCATCTGAAATCTTGAATAGTTTCATAAATACTTGTTCCTCTTTAGTGTTGCACCACTTTTGATGCCCTTGACAGTTGAAGAAAGCTTTCTAAACACACTTAGAATTTTCAGAAAGAAGGTACGAACATTGCATGCCCCTTTAGTGGATAAAAATGAATAATCTCGCTTCTACAAAAAACTCAACCCCTATTTAATAGGAAGTGTCAACTTATCTACCTGCGAGAAAGGCAAAAACTGAATAATTTAGGTGCTATACTATATAGATATTTACCAGCCAAGACTGAGTAAAAAAGTGGAAAATCGCTGTGTGATTGTAACATTCTGTTCTTGCGTTATTTTCACACTGCAGCTGGGTTTGTTCCTGATGTAAGGTAAACTGGCTGGCTATCAAATGATGAGAGTTGAGAGAAATTTGAGATCAAAAATGAGTTTGTTACTTATGAAGATTGGCAAGGGTCATGTTGAAAGTATTTTCCTGTTTGCCTTTAGGTAAACTTTTAAAATCTTATATTGACATAAGTCATTGGTCTTCACAATTTTAAACCAGTGATTATAACAATCAAATGTGTTACCTATAATTAAGAAATGAAACCTAGAATATAAAATATATGACATAGAACAGCGGTCTCCGAACTACGGCTAGCAATCACCACTAGTATCCAATATCTGCCCCGCCAAATTTTAGAGTGTGTTGGTATGATGAGCTAGCTAGATCTTGGCACTAGGATTTAGTGGAGGAGTCAGAGTGGCCCTTAGATTAAAATTTTTGGAAGACCCCTGAAAACTATCATAAAATTTAGGACGATCTGGGACATAGGATGACCTGGGACGTAAAACGACCTCAGTCGTGGAGAACCCTGGAATGTTGAACGATGCTGGAATTTTGGAGGACCCTGGAACATAGGCTATACTTGGATGGGCGACCGCGGGCATTGGACAAACCTAGTCGTTGGTGAACCCGGGCATTGGGAAAACTCGTCCCTTGGTTCAACTACACAGAATGGAATTTGGCTGGATAGAAAAAAAATTGACTAACCAACAGAAACAGGATTATTAAATTTATAGTTTAACTGATCAAAAGCTGTTTGCTGATGAGTTTGTGTTTGATATATTTGAATTTTTTTTTGTGTTATGGTTTATCTTTAAGATGCTCTGCATTATTGCTGTAACATTTTTTCTAATTTTATAAATTATCACTTTTAGCTTAAAGCTGCTATTTCAGTCACTGCTATTTTTTTAATAGCAGTTCCAGTTCATACTTTTGTTTGGGAGTTCGCTGTTTATTGCAGACTCATTGTTTAGTCATCACTAAGAAAAAATCACTGGAGTGAATCAGTGCTGGGAAATGTTGGACCCAAAGTCGAGACATGTTTGTAGGGTTTTTAGTTCTTTATTGATCCTGAAGTATTTTGCAGTGATTGATTGGGCATGAATTGTAACAGATAAAGCATATTATTAATGTATTCTAAAATTTCCATGGTTGTTAAAATATTTCCAGTTCTCTGTGTTTTCATAAAATATAAGTGGTTTCAAAAAGTAATTTCTTAAATGTTTTTTTAGGAATACAGTAGTAATGGCATTGTTTGCATTGAATATTGGAGCTAGTTTCAAAATATAACTAGGTAATAAGATTGAGTTTGCATGATAATTTGTATACTCTATTAAATTATTAGTTTGTGTTTGAAAATATAGATTATAATATGCTGAATGTATGATTAAATATGGTTTTTAGCACTTATCCAGTAAAGTATTTGAAAGTTTAAAAAAAAAATACTTCTCAAGTAGTGGTTATATATGCAGAACTTATAAACCTATATTACATTCTGTATAATTGCTTTGTATTAGAATTTCGTAATAATTATAATTATGTCCAAATAACGATTGTTGTACACAGAGCCTAACCAAAAATTGGTATTCATTTAAAGGCAATTAATTTAACTCTTGTATTATAACATTTTGACAAGTTTGTGTCATTAGCAAAACATGACTTTTTTGAAGTCTTGCATTGCCAAATTGATTTTATATGGCATAATATTTGAAATTTTGGCCCAGTTCATATAGATGTTTGTTGAAATAACTTACTCGTGCTTTATTTTAGAGAGAGGATGTGTTAGGTTCATAACTCATTTGACTTCATCATGGTGTGGCTGGCAAAAGGTTGTTTCCAGTTGATGTTGTGCTAAATGCTGTGTAGTGTCTCCCTGTGTTCTGTGCCAGCATTGTAACTAGTTGTTATTTGTATGTAATTGTAGGACTGTATGGTTCCCGATGGAAAATTATCACAGGCAAGCTGATGATCACCCTATTTATGTTATATGTGTGTTAACTTTTATTTCAAGCCAAATAGTACACCGTAGGCAAATTATGGCTTATTTTTTTACTATATTATTATTATTATTTTGTTTGTTAGTGTAGGGTATGATAAGGGCACGTAGTGTGTCCATTGTGAGTGTATTGCACATTATCAGTTTGCACCTTCCGTTAGCCCGTGGTTCTCAGTAACGGTGCTTCGCTTGTTGTTGCACCAGGTGTTTTTACCCTCTGTCATTATGCGCATTGCCTTGGGTAGCCATTGCTAGCGTCATTGTTCGCTGTGCCATCGCTGGTCACCGATCCCTGATCCTGATGCTGCTCATTGATAATTATTTGTCCTTAGGTATTGCTTTTCTTTTTTGTGTGCCTAGTAACTATTTGCAGATGATGTGTTGTTAGTTAGATTCAGGCTCTTAGACATAACTGTAAGTTTCGTCTCTTTTAAGTCTCTGTGCTATACTGTGTAATTTAATATTTACTTAATGTTTACCTTTTAATGTTAAACACTATTGGTGACTATTGTTTTATAATGTTTAAAATTACCTGTATTTTAAATTGGCCCCAGAGTTACCTGATTTAATCGTTAATCAAAAAATTGGGAATTTGCTTCCCTGGAATCAAGCAGCTCCACACTGAGACGCTTGCTTGTGCTTGCAAAATCGTGATAAACGTAAATGCCTAAACAATGTTTTTATGGAAAATTTCAGTTTATTTAAAGTTTCTTGCATATTGCATGCATATAGGCCAAAATGTGGGTTGTATACAACATAAAAATCACCCTATTCAAAGATGATATGTGTCGGTTAAACCTTAAGCGCATAACTTTCACCTCCCCTCTCCTTGTGATTTCAGTGTCTTCCTCGTCTCCTCCCCTACAAATCCTACAGATTTGTGCTCGTGGAACACATACTTGTCAAAAATTGGGAACACATTAGTTTTTGGACAAGGTTTCGTCCTCTTCCCACACCAAATCCTTCACGAAATTCTGGATCATCCATTGATCAAATAGAGCCATTATTCCTCTCCAGGATTTGTTTCTGGCCTGTGAGAACGTGATGGAAGATTCTTGATGAGTTGTCAGCACCCAAACAGAACAGTAGGAGTACCTTTTTTTTTATATATAAAAAATTCTTAAGAGATTTAAGTCCTAGATGTTACATTATTGACCTTAGATAACTGGTGCCTTGTAGACCAGGTTATGCTTGTTTCCTTGCTACAAGCACTGACTCTAAAAGATTATGTAATGTTTTGTTTTAAATTGAATTGGCAAACATTTTTACTTTTGCACATATATTGGACTATATATTGCACGTTTGTTTCATTTGGATGCATGTTGTATGTTTAAGTATTTCACAGCTCTGTTTTCCTGCAGTTGAACTGATTATAATTATGTTGTGAGAAATTATATTTCAAGTTTTTGAGGTAAGATTTTGTATTCATAATTTTTTTTCCTCTTGCATGAGTGTCTTTTCAGTTAGTTGACAGCTTTACATTTTGATTTGGGTTAACTTTATGTATTGATATTGAAGTAGCATTACCAAAAAAATATTAATGCAAGGAAAATATCATTAAATCTCGAGCATAGTTAATATATTCATAGTTTATTGAAGTTGTACTTCTTATATGAGGTTCTCGCGTTTAACGTTTGCGTTGCTTTCTAATGCTGCCGTGGAGGGGGAAAAAAAAGAGAGATAGCCGGTAAGTAATAGCTCAATGATGCAATGATGGCGCGGGTTTATTGATACCGGTTACTGATGGCTGCGACAGCGTGTCATTTCACTTGCTTCAAATACTTTTTGTAAGAGTTTACGTACTTTCTCATACTTTTGCATACTTTCGCAACTCTAAACTCTTAACTTGGAGGTTGGATTTGGTGTTTGCATTAAAATTGTGACAACGTGTTGACGTAACCGGGTGGTTCGTCGGCAATTACGTGTTTAATTAATGGGTGTCACCGTGCATGGGAGCATGGACCCGGTAGAGACTCTTGATCTGGGGTCGTGACAGCACCGAAATTACCTGGACCCTGCCCGCGCTCTGAGAAACGCAGTGGGCTCTTAGGGCGTCCCGCATTCCGGAATGCAGTAGGTGTTTGACACGTGGGAGCCACAGACGAAAACACTAAGTTCGATGCACAAGATTTATTATATGCCACGGCGCCACACATCTCTTGTACAGCGGTTACAATAAAACACATAAGTAAAGCGCATCAAACACCCAATGGCACATCTGGCACAGGGCCACCTTGTGGCCTGGTGAACTAATTCACTGCGATGTCCAAGTTCCGCCATGCGGATTACTATTTAAATTAATGGAGCAGTCACGCCTTTGAGATAAGCTCCGGGAAAGATGAAGAGGATTTAGAATAATAAAGCGACAGAATGAACAGATCAATGAAAGTAAAGTTGAAGTTCACGGATTTCTGAGATCGTCTTACCTCGGGTAGCGGTGATGAGCGACTGGGGAGAGATATGGCCGCCAAGATAGTTGATCAGCACCCTCACGCAAAACTGTGAGTACCGTTAACGATTCCAATTTGTGCTGTTAACATATTTATGTTTAATCAGTTATTAAACTTAAATTTTTTACATAAGCATCTCCGCCACAAAAACGTATAATGAATTTACGTATCATAATTTACAGAGAAAAATACAATGTGTTGGCCTTTGGCGAGTCCGGATCCGTGTCAATATTTAATTCCATTACAATTACTATTATATTGTTTAAGTGGTCCGGACAACATGTACACTGTAAGGAAAGCAAAAGATAAAAGTTAAAAATGTTAAATTAATATTTACAGGGACGGGGCACTGACTCTACATGTTCCCTCTTGCGGTAGTCCGTGGCGCACTATTCAAACGTGGTCGCTGATGGGAGATTCAAGTCCAGGATAGTTATGAGAGGGGGGGGGGGATGAGGGCGGTGACATCGGGCTCTGTGGGGTGCAGACCTGGACGACTACAATGTATAGACATTTCCAATAGGGTTATTAATAATTTTTGTAGCTATCATAAACCCATTGATTCGTTCTTAAGATTCCATTGAATAGATGGACAGACATTGGTAAAAGTCTACTTTCAACGCATGATTATAAGTGTTTTAAAATATTCGAGTACCCTAAATATTTCCTATCCCTTTTATGTGTTAATTTGTGCTTCTGATGCGCGTGGCGACCACGCACCAATGTGTTTTTTTAGAACTTAAAATGAAGAAGGCAATTGTCACAATTTATCATATTGCCATGATAATGTATACCAAAGTATTTTACAATTTTTCAGTACACACACATAAGAGTAACTGTAAATAATCATCAGGGGAACAGTTCATCACTTGGTAAACACACCTGCTTAGTCCAAATAGCTAACATAAAGTTACACTCTAGGTTTAGCTGTCAACAAGCACAACAAATTATAATACAATTGTCGAGATCACATTTAACATTATCTGCCCTCTATCGGCATTAGGTGCAACTTCCTGAGTCAATTGTCTATGATATGCCCACTTACGGAATTTTTAATTTGATTTAATCTATAATTTACCAACCGTATTTATAATATCACTCCAGTCCTTGTATTATTTTATTTATATTAATTATTTGCATGCAAAGTTAGTTAGATTTTGCTATGCCAAGTAAGTGATGCACGTTCATAAGTATACACACTCATTTTTTTAAATTTTATTTAGGCCCTTGAGCAGCCTAAAATAAGGATCTAAACTACTTTCAAATACGTGGGGAATGTACCTGCATCTGAATTTTCTTTTAAATTTTTATGTTGTTACATACTATCAACTCTCATACAGAGCACCATATTATTTTGTGCATAGTTGTGGATAAAACTTTTGTTGGTAACCAGATTGGTTGACACCACACCAAATACATTTTAACTGACAGTAGATATTTTGTCCAAGATATTTAACATTAAAAATTGCTTGTTATCTGTGGCATAGTATTATATAACTTTATATTTTGAAAGCAACAACTTTGTAAGCAAGATTAGAATTTTTATACTTTTCTATGTTAAAGCATGTTAACACTTTGATTTTAGGAGAAAGTGGTAGCGTTTATAGGAGAAAGTTATCTACTTTGCTTGTGATGTAGAAGAAAATCGTAAAGTTACTGTAGTGACGTAATATATTTGTTCTAAAGACTGTTGCTTTTTCTTGTCCATGTAATTTCTTCCTGTTGAGTGATCCATATGTTTTTGTCCATGTTTGTGATTGATTTGTAGGTGTGTGTGTGTGTGTGTGTATGCGTGTGCTTTTCATTGTGACTTACTGTCAAGGGTTAAAGAATTGGGTTGAGTAGTTTCATTGTGAGAATTGTAATGTACTATTTAGTATTGCTCGGCTGTGTTGACGCGTTGTGTGCATGCTGTGAGACGTGCTAGTCGTGTTGTTGACGAACACTGCGCTGCATCAGTATCGGGATCGGAACCAGTAGATGGCAGTTGCTGGAGAGCCAGAACAGACTGTAGTGTATGCATCGCTCACTTTTGTCATGTAGTGGCCGTGAGTGATGCCTAGCGATCAGTAATGCAAGTGTCTGATGTTTTACAGGTGTACAATTCTTACCAAGCTTTGCTCAATGGACTGGACCTGTTGGTTCAGTCGTCTCAGTGTCGCACTCCGACATCAAATACCGCAAATGATAATGTTACCAACAAAAATGTATGATTTTATGTTAATTTTTTTTATTTAAGTTATTCTTCTTTTCTATGCTTTGGTTGTTTTAAGTGTTTTATTTGGTGTTTGTTCTGGAAGTAACTCATTCCCCAAAAAAAAAAAATTTCATGTTTTGTGCCTGTGCAGATGTGTGGTATAATTTAATTTTTCATTGGGTTTATGAGTGGGGATTTTGGTCATGACTTTTAGTATTTCTTCTAAATTTTGGAAAAATTTGTATTCATTTCTTTGTGTAATGCAAAATTAAATAATAAATCCCTTGCGACTTAAAACTAGTTAAATATTTTAACTGCAATTTCATCACACTATCAATGAAAATCTTTGAAAGTTACATTAAACATATTATGGTCATGTTTTGGGCATTGTGCGCTGGAAAAGAATTAAATGACCAAATCTGAATTAATTGTGATATTTCTGGGTTTTTTCCTGGTGTTAAGATGCTGGGTGTTAATTTAGTGTATGAACGTGCTTTAATTATTTTCATCCCTTTGCACAATACACTAATATTTTTTCACCTTAAAAAATGCTAGTAAAATTTAGGAAGGCACTAGAAGCGTAAATAAATGTGGGTTAGCGGAGTTATTTTACAGGGAATGAGTTACTTGGGAGTAACCTAACTAAACTAATCTCCAACATGTGATCGTATGACAGCAACATTCCAAAACATTCTGTTGTTGAGTTAAATAAAAATACTTAACACTGTGTAGTCTGCATGTAAATGTGTAAAAAAAAAAAAATGTGGGAGGCTACAAGTATCTTTTCTTCCCAGTTTAAAAGAATAGTAGATTACAGTAACCCGGACTCTTCTTCTTTAAGAGCGAGATAGTTATGCTCGCAGAGCATATTGCACAACAACAAAGTGCATGTTACTGTTTGTAGGTGATCACAGAGTGTAGTTGGTGTTAAGTTGGTGAGCAGGGCAGGGGTGTTGGGTGTCCCGTACAGTCGCATGTTGGAGGATGTATGTTCTGGCCGTGGCTGGGCTGTTGTATTAATGTGGTGCTGGTTGTTTGTTGGGTGTGCGCAGGTTCATAGCACTAGCAAAAAGCTGCTCTATCAGCTAGACCACCTGGTGCAGATCTGTCACCAGCCAGGAATGGAGGTGGCCTCTCGAAAACATGTACGCAGTCTTACGTTACGTACATACTTTACAGCTCCTCTGTCTCTCTCTCTCTTTCTCTCTCTCATTGGCTGCTCGGTGGTCGCGCCGAAAATAACATGGCTGGTCTCTACTTGAGGTGTTGCTAATGACCATCTCTTTGTAACATTACTCTTAACATTCCTGCTTGCTGGTAATTAATGCTGTTGGTGTCTGTAAATTAATTCTGTTTTTATTGTTCCTTTAAAATAAAACTTTAAAATTAATGTATTTTTTTTATTTACCAATTTTAATGTTACTGGCTTTTAATGTGTACTTTCATTTTTATTCTGCTGTAGCTAATGTGTTTATGTATATAATTCAAAGATTTTGAATGCCATCTTTCATGGCAGTTTTATTATACTTATGAAAATCAAATCAAAAGATTTGTTTCAAATGCTTTATTTTGTATTGGTATCATATTGTGTGAAGCTAAATTGGATTTCATGTAAGTGCTCTCTATTTTGACTTACAACATGACCATTGAAGGAGAATGTAAACCTTTTAATCCTCCCATTTGAAAAATACTTTAAAAAGTTATAAGTCGTATGAACTTAGGTTTACAGTACATGATTAAGGAAAACATCATATGGCAAGTTGCAATCCATTGCTAATTAATAACAATGAGAAAATTGTTTATCCATATTCAAATTTGTGAAATTTGTCTTTGCACCTTTTAAAAGAATAACATAATTCAGCAGAGCATGGATACATATTAATGTAACATACTGTTTTTGTTGATCTGCACAAGCTAAGTTACTTTAGTAAGAATGAGAGATATAATAATATTTGGAGACATTATATGTCTACCTACTGAAATTATTGACTCCAAATGGCAGTGGGCATATACACCACTTAATAATTTCACCTGTAACATAAAACAGAAATTTTAATGATTCCCAGTAATTTTAATTTGATTTAAATTGTGTACTACCATCAATTAGGCATGTCAAAAGTTGTAATGCACCTCCTTGATTATCTTTATGGCCAGCTAGCTCTTGGAGAAATGGTAGAAAATTACAGTAGTTTGTGGCATTTGTAGTTAGATGACACTGCATATGAAACTAGGTCAGCTTTTCATTATTGAAAAATGTAAAGTAAATTTGCACCTTCATATAAGACGTGAGGCCACTTGATCTTGGGCATGGATGTAGCACAACCTTTCTTGTCCATGTGCAGTCTCAACTTTTTTGGGGGCATTTAGAAGGAAAGTATATCAGTGTATATAAGCAGTAAACTAAACACTTTATTTAGTTTTGCTCTCTCAGGTAAGAATATAGAACTTGACAGCCAAGATATATAGGTGGTGAGGACGGAAAAGGCTAGTAATTGTTTTTGCCCACTGTGCTGTAGCAGAAATATGAGGGGAAGAGAGAGAGAGTGAGTGTGTGTGTGTGTGTGTGTGTGTGTATGTGTGTGGAACTTGTTAACCAGCAGTAGATGAAACAACTCTGTTCTTAAATTATGATGTATAGGAGGTGATAATAGTTATCATAAAGTAAACCATGACAGATACAGAGCAACACCAGGTAAATGTTTTTAAGTGTGAGTACAAAAGTAAAAACAACCTCAAGCTAGTCAATTGTTTATAAAAATGGTCATTTCCACACTCCTGCATACAACAGCAGCATAAGCAACTTGGAGTGTGCGAACTCCATGCAACTGTGGCATTAAGTAGTTTCACATAACATGACCTGTCATAAGATAAGCGTATTAAGATCTTGAATTTTGCAAAAAAATTCTTGTCTTATACGCTGGTAATTATGGTAATAAAACATTGAGCAAGCAATAAAACATTTTACAAAGCATGTCTCGGTTGTTGGATGTACATATTAATTTTTTTTCCCAGTAACTGCGGTTTGTCTCAGAATACCTGTAAGTATACCAATTACTATTATTTGCTCCAAGAACTTTCCGGATGTGTCTTTTCAGACACACAGTTAGTGGTCGAAAATTCTGACTAGTTAACTGAATCAGAATTTTAATGGGTCAAAACAACAGCGAGTGTCCACCCTTGTGCGTGGGCCGTCACAGTTTTCCGTGGTGATGAATTAATTTATGCTTGAGAGCTCATGTTGCTCCACAACACCAGACTCTGTCTTCCTGCAACATGTGCACCCGGCGAAACGCCGCAAGAGAACTCTATTCTCCCTTCAGCCACCCTGTGGACTCCCATGGCCAGCCAATCAGGGCAGACTCTGCCTACTTGTGCGTGAATGGATTAACTGCTTTTGTAAAAAATTGAATTGAACTCTACACGTTAAGTCTTCTCAAATACAAAATATCATTTTTGTTAGTAAAATCATTTATTAATGACTTGCTCAAGAACCCAGCATTTCCCGGGCTAAACACATTGTGATATAAGGAACATCACTACCAAGTTTCAAGTCTGTAGTACATAGACTTGAAAAATGGCAAATTTTGATTTTAATTTTAAAGTCCTATTGATTGCACAATATTGGTGCATCGAAGCTATGCATCAGCAAAATTGGGATGCCAATCTTAGACAGACAAACAGACAAAAGTTATTGACAATAGTCATTGTATTCTGTTACACTCCCTACATCACCCGCAATCAGTTTTTGCTAAATATTTTCAATGTACAGACATGACGGTTCTACAGTTTTATTATAGTATAGATGATGCAAGTCCTTGATTTTATTTCTCTTAGGGCCTGCTCTAACAGACACATATGTAGCAAGGTGTGATTCTCACAAGAGTGACAGGGGACTCCAGATCTGTCATGGGTTTCTCAACCATCTGCCTTAATTCCAAGGGTACATCACAGGGACCATCTCCCTTGACCTCTTACTCACGAGTGCCGGCCTTCTGTGTCGTGGGATTGGTGGTGCAAATGTGTATTGTTTTCTGCGAATGTGTTAGTTGGGCTGTTTGCATTTCTGTGGAGAACTTTCAAAGGAGAGAGCAGCTATATGAAATCATTAATGCATGATCATGCCCAAGCATAAGGTAATTTTTAAAATTGCAGCGATTTCCAAAAGTGGATGCTATGTTAATTTTGTGGGCTATTTATATTTAGTAAGGTTGTGCTGGATAAACTTGACTTAAAATAGGGACAGGAGGTTCAAACCCAAGTATAATTCTGAAAACAATTGAATTTATTGTTACGGGTTACTTGTTTTTTGATACTTAGTTTCCATTTGTTTTAAATCCAATGCAGTTAGTTATCCAGTAAGTTTCAAGGTAAGGTGTTGATGAAAAGCTTAATGACAAAGTTTCATAATGCAAAGTTTCAGGCTTATTTGCATTTGTTTGGTTCCATGCTGATTTTAACTTGATTTTTTATGAGGGAAGGTTATTCGTGAAAAATTTACCAACTTTTTCAAAATTATACTTGGAATTGTTGATACTATGTTTGTTGCAGATGTTACATTAAGAAATGAAAATTAGAAGAACGATACTTACATAATTGAATAAGAAAATTTCAGATATACCTAATGTTTATGAGTTAGGGAGTTTGCAATAATGATCATAATTAATTTGATTTGAAGAATAGTATTAAAGGAAATTAAAGAATAATTGAAACAATAAAAAAAATTACTGCAGTAAAATTGATTATCTCTAGAATTAAATTAATTTTACTTGAAACTTTCTTTAGTTTTTATGAATGAGAATACTGTGTCAAGTCTACAGAATAGTGTTAAAATTTGAAAAACAATTTTTTTGTATTGAAATTTTTAGTGAAAACAAGGCTTGGCTTATTGTTATTGTTTTAAATTTCTTTCCTCTTAAAAGATTAATAAATTAATTAGGAATTATTGTATATTGCTTAATTCTAAATTAAATAAATTTTGACAAATTGATAGGCATCAAACTGAAGTAGGATATTGAAAAGTGCGTAAATAATATTGTGTATTAAACATTTAGGTAAATTTCAAGAAGTTATTTTTTTTTGTTTTTGCGTAATACTTTTTATTTTATTGACTGAGGATTTTTGTTCACTTCTTTTGTTTAAGAATTCAAGAAGAAAGCTGAAAGGTCAAACAGTAAGTTCTTATGTTTGCTCTGTGTTTTGTGCTGTTGTCTGTCTATATGTTGTGAAAGTTTAAAAGTGATTAGTTAGAAATTTTTACTGTACGTAGCTATTCCACATTACAGTTGAATATTTTGAGGGCCGATTTCAACAACAGAGATGAATTATTTAAAAAAAAATTAATAATAGAAAATGTTGATTAAAATTTGAATTTCCATATAAATCAAGTTTTTATCATACCTTGTTTTGTCAATGCTCTATGAAAATTCAACTTACTGATATTTACCAGTGTTTTTTTTATTAGGGTGGCAAGCCATTAGAATGCTCAAATAGTGTGCAAAAAAGGAGTAGAGATATAAATGTATACACTGGAAACTTATCGCATAATTTCATAGAAGAGGGATATATTGTGATTTTTTTTTGCGACTACATTCGAAAACTGGTTTAAATGACAATCTGTGTCATTTGGTGGATGGTTTCAGAGATTGAGTCTATACAATTCACAAAACTTTTCAACAAAACATTGAAATACTATCATAGTGGATTGGAATAAGGTGGTTGGTGTACAAGTTACGTTTTTTATCAGTCATTTTCTATATACAATGAAATGAGGATGCAAAGTGGTTTTACTAGGAATATGGGAGGAAAACTTTTCTACATAAATTTTTCTTTAAATTACATATTTCAATGTGGGAGCGATAATATTTATTTTTCTATGAGTGTTTTAATTCTCAAGATAAGCAAAAAAACAGGTGAACGGTAAATGTAATTTAATCATGACTTTATGATTAAAGTGTCTTTTTTTTTTTTTGAAACCGGCCCTAAACTGTCTATTTAAGTTACATTGCATGTTTGTGTGTTTTGTTTTTGTGTTAAATTAATGTTTGTTAGTTACAGAAATTTTTTTGCAGTATGGTATAAATAGTAAATAAATGTGAATGACATGTTACTAAAATTATCAGCATCATATTATTCATTGGTGCAAAGTTTAGTGAATATTTTAACTAAATAGCCATTAAAAATGTATACATTTTACATGTAGGTCTTGTTTGTAAGATTAAATAGTATAAAGTGTGTGATATGCTTTTTGGATTTGATATTAATATAACCATATAAAATTTTCTATTTTAAGTAGGTATCTTAATATCTTACAAAATTTTAATTTAATTTTAACACATCCAAATTTTCAAACTATCTGTCCCTTCATACCAACACATCTATTTGTTAAATAGCCTGTTGAATGTTACATCTATTTGCTCACACTTAATATATATTATACTGAAAGGACATGGTATAGTCTAGACACACAGTTTAATATACAATCAGACATACATTCATTTTAATGCTTGTTGTAATACAGGGTTACTAGCTACACAGAAATCCTGATAGTCAGGCAATTCTTTTAATGATGTTACTGAAAAATTTAAGTTATAGCAAAGACTTATTTTCATTTGTGCCAGTCCCACATAAACATCCTTTATTGGCCCTTTCCAACCCATGGCCAAACAGGTTTTATTACATTCTTTTTTCTCTTAGGTATTATCAGCACTTTGACCATGCACATTGACGTAGTGTGATAAAAAAATTTATTTAAAAGTGCCTGTGGCAATAATGAAGTTTGGTATGCCAGAATGGGCCTCTGTGGCGGACTTTCCAAGTTCCACTAAAAATTCCGCATTAATCCTTTGCTCTTTCAAAACACTAAAATTTTTTTCGACAAACTGATGACACACGGTCTGACACAAATGAAGTCCACGGCACAACTGAAAGGTCAGCAGGAGGCCGGGTGGCGGGAATGAAGAGAGGGGATGTCAATGTGATTCTGCAGTGTAGTGTTTGATTTGACTGTGAGACCCGTGTTGTTGTTATTATTATTATTATTATTATTATTATTATTATTATTATTATTATTATTATTTAGAAAAACTTCGTACTAGGTTAAATGTAAAGGAATAGCCTTTAAAGTGGTGATGATAAAATGAAAAGAATCAACAAGGAGTTTTAGACTGAGCTTTATCATTTAACACAGGTTATGATGCTTTCAAAGAAAATTGTACCCTGGTTGTGTTCCTCTCCAAGCAGTCTTGGGGGATCAAGTGTGGATTGTTTTGCGACCGGTGTCTCACTGCCGTGGCCGCGCAAGCGAGAGCCAGGAGCAGCACGGTATCGGCGTGGCGATGGTGCCGCAGGTGGCGGCGGACGGCCAGGGGGCGTACGAGACGAGCAGCCGGCACCCCAGCAACCCCGCGGCGGACTACTCCGAGGGCGCGAGCCACGTGCTGGCGGTCATCCACCAGATACTCAACCACCACCGGGCCCTCGAGCAGAAGTGGCACGCCAAGAAGATCAAGCTGCACCAGCGGCTGGCCCTCCGGCTTTTCCAGGAGGACGTGAAGCAGGTGTGTGTCTGTGTGTCCGAGCGCGAGCGCGAATTTTAAATTTTTTTAATTGAACCCTTTGAGGCACACAGAAATATATTTGAAAAAAAAATTAGAATCTATTGTGTAACTTAGAGCAGACGTGGCGGAAGGAAAAATTTAAGCAGCCAATGTTGCTTGTTCTTGTTAGGATCGCCAGATAGCAGCACAAGGCTTTACTCACGCGAGGTATTTCGGCAGTACCGCTGAAACGTTGCGAATGGTAACATTTTTTTCAAAGTGGTATCATAGAAATACCACTACAAAACAAAGGGTTAAGAGAGCGTAGTATAGATAAAGATCGAATTCAAAGGATGGTTAAATGCAATGCATAACAGGACTATGTTGTTCCCAAGGGATAATTTTCAAAATAAGCTGAGAATAATGCATTAACGATTTGCAACATGGAAAATTTGGATCCAAAAGGGGATTCATAAGGGGTTTTATTGCTACGAGCATAGTAAACCTGTTGTTTTAAATCTTGTTGTAGGAATTGGGAGATTTCTAATGCTCGTAAAAAAGATATTGCCACACTGCGTATTTTCTATGCTGCATTCAACAGACTTCCAATTCTCTAGCGCTGGAACTAGTGTCAAAAAAATTCATATTGCAATCAAACCTAACAAAAGAAAAAAGAGACGCTCCTTGTAGGGCTAAGACTTCAAGCTTGCAAATCAGAGATGAGTGCGAATACTAGTTTTTTTTACAAGAAGGAAACATAAAATTGAATGTTAAAAATACCCGCGAAGTCTAAGCGAATTTCGAACATTGTTCTCAGCAAGGCTGTGCGATACGTATTTTTTTAAAATACTGGATTTTAGAAAAATATTAACATATTCTAATGATTTAACTGATTAAGTGATCAACCGAAAATGGCCCTGTTTATAACACCATTCAGTTAGAATCATAAACTAACCATGCATAATATTAATATTGAACATTCATTAAAGCAAACCTAAGAGCCACATTTGATGTTTTTTTAAGTAAACATTTTTATTTGTGCGGAACATACACAAAACAAAAAAAAAATATTTTCATGGATAAATCGGCTTTCTTGTTTTAAAGCTTCGTGTCTGGCATTGTCATGCCAGAGAGTTTGTACAAAATGATGACAGGTGCGATAATTTGGGGCTGATAAGAATCGATGACCCTTGTGATTCCTAGTTGATTTCTTGTCACCCAATGTGGCTGGTCCTACTATTGAAAACTATGGAGATATGTAGTTCAGCAGTTGGTGTGTACAATGTTCACTATGTTAATAAATGAAGTAAAAATGAGAACGACCCTCCACCTTATCTGTATAACTAATAATATATTTTGTTATAACAAAGGTCAATGCTAGTTCTGTGCTGATGTTGCTAACATTGTTGTTTAACAATTATCACCTCTTGGATGCATTTTTAAGATTCTTCCCAGGAGCTGTTAAACAAACTTCTAGGATTAACCTTTAAAGGCTGTTCTTTTCTAACCAAAGTTACTTCAACTTAGACACTCACGTGATAGACAATAATACCTCCATGAGTGATACTTTGCTTATGTCTCTCTTTGCATAGTTGTATATTCCTTCTATGAAAATTCTTCTACGTGTACTTACCAGCCTGTGAGTACTTGTCTGCTGTCAAATTAAAAATTTTAATTTATAATATAGCAGTGGTTTTTCTATTTTTATGTGGATAAAATTAGTTGTCATTGTAAACCTTAGATTTTGGTCTTGTTTGCTATGCTAAATTGTCGAGCTTATGGTACAAGCAGGCTTTCATGACAAAAGATTTTGTTGTATTTTAACTCTATAAGAATTATAACCTTTTATTTGTCTTTGGCTGGAAAAAATTTAATGCTTGGTTTTTATTTCATTCGAAAAAGTTAAATTGCCTAAGTTTAATATTCTAGCATTAGCACTTTACCCATGCAACTTGCATAAAGATTCAGTAAATGGAGTTCATATTTTGAATGTAACAAGTTTAGTATGTAGTTAAAAATATGATATAATTTAGTGCAATATGTTTTCTAGTTTCAGTTATTATATGTAGATTCACACTTAATTTGCAGGTTCTTGATTGGTTGGCCAACCACGGGGAGGTTTTCCTCAGGAAGAATGTTGCGATTGGTCGTAACCTGCAGAAAGCACGAGTGTACCAGAAGAGTCACGAGCATTTTGAAAATGTGGCGCAGGTAAGTGAAGGCAGCACCTCACATTTCAGTTGTAGCTTGCTATCTGACTGTTGAAGCATGCCTGTTTTTTTTTGTTTTTTTTTTTGTGACCTTGAAAGTGTGTTGTGTTGAAAGCAGTGGGGAAATGCTAGATCATTTTAACGTCAAGTGATTCAAGAACTTTATGGTCTGCATGCAGTCAGGTAAAAAAAAAAATATATATATAAAAAAAAGAAATTTGCAAATTGCGTATTCAAATGAAGAAATACTTCAATTTTTTATCATCTTGGATGCATTACTTTTTATTAGCGATGAGCCAATATAATCCTGAAACCCTCAAATACCATTAAAATCCTTGGTATTCGAAGGATTCAATATTCGAGGAAAAAAAGATTAAAAAAAAAAATACGAGAGGAATTAAAGTAAATTTAAAAATTTCAACACTTATAACCTTTGAAGTTTACTAGGTCAGCTTTTTTATTCATACCTATAGTTTAGTATTACGGTTCCTCAAAAAATTTTACTTTTAACATGTAATTATATAAATAAAATAACAATATGTATTGATTCTGAACACTTAGTTTGTGAAATGATCATTTAAAGGGTTGAATTTTTCAACATATTAGCTGATATTTGTTTTTAATTTCTTGTACATTATTTAATTTTTGACCCTTAATATCTAGATTTGGATTTGAGTGGTATATTCTAGGTACTCTTTGGGATTCATATTTGGGATACAGATTCAAGAAAATTTGGAATTGACCCATTTTTACTTTTTATTTTACAAACCTTTGCTTCTCATACTCATCATTTATCGTGTAGTTGTTTATAAAGCATATTCCATTTAGTTATGTGTTAAATGTGTAAAATATACATTACACAAAAATATCACATGAAAATAGATAATTTGTTTGATCACTTAATGTACTAAGTATGCACCGTGTCGGTGTTCATGGGCGTTGGTTTAACGTGGAACTTCTACAGCAGAATGTGGCTTTTAGTATATTGGATTGAAACGAACGCGACACATTGATTGTGTGCCTAATTTTATTTTGAGAAAGACACTTAAAGAGTAACATTGGCATGTGATAGGAGATGTAAGAGAGAAATGGTGTTACATCGTCATAGATGTGTGTGGGTGAACGTACAATTGTTTATAGTTTTGCCAAGTGTTGTTGGTGCTGCGGACACATTGAGGCTGTCTGGTGTGGTGATGCAGCTGTTGTGTCGTGGATCGTTTTTGAAGTTGCCACATAGAACGGTCTGAGTCTGAATGTCTGATTCCCCTGCTTTCAGTAGTTTTGGAAAAGTAACCCCAAGTACAAGCGGAACTGATACTGATACAGAAAAATTATACAGATGATGAATCATATTTATGTATCTGTACAAATCTTTTGTGGTTGTGTTGATTGTTGTTTTGTTTGTGTATTGTGATTAAGTATAAGGTCTGTGTGCACTAAATGTCATGGAAAATTATATGCTTAAAAACCACATGCGAATAAGAACGCAAGTACACTTTCTTGCTATGGACACCACCCATGTTATTTTAGTCACAATTATGCATTGTAATATCATTGTCTCATATGAAAAATATGTATAAATTTTCTTCAGTACTGAGAGTTTGGAGGAAAAGCAAAAGTTCAAACATGGAATAATTTGTGTTTGCAAAATAAGTAAATGTACTCATTAAATTTTATGCCTTGAAATAACAGAGAATCATGTTAATGTTCTCTAAAATTGTATTGCAATTATTAAAATAACAAACTACAATATAAATCGACACAGGCCGGTCTCCTGTGGAGTGAGGAGACGTGGTGGACGTCTCTCGGTAGCACCGTGGTTGGATGTTGTAGCCTGGCGCCAGCTCTCTTGGTAAGAGCTTCTTCCCACGTGGAGCGTGGCTTGCCGAGAGACGTCACCTGCGTTCAGCCTAGCCTGAACCCTCACTGACCCACGTGTTGCAGGACCGTGGGTGCGCCCTGAGCTGGGCTAGACACTCTGTGGACACTCACTGGGACAGGACTGGAACAAGGCTCGCATGTAGGGTAGTGGTCACGACCGACTTTAACTGCAGAACGGTTACTCACAAGTACAACTGCACAAACTTCCTCACTCTTGGATAAAAACAGTAATTTGGGGATGGTTACTATGGAAAGAAACGTTGTGGCCAGCACACGTCCGTGCCGGTCAATTACTTGGAAACACACTGGAGTCGGCGGTGCCTGCCCGCGTGCTCTATGGTGCGAGGCGAAGAAATAGTGGAACTTGGAAAAGGGGGGGGGGGGGGGGTTAAACACAAAAACCATTCTCCCCCCCCCCCCCTCATCACCAAAAAAGCACACGGCGAGATGTGCCTGGAGTTCCAGGAATAAGGAAAAAAAAAAAAAACCGTTAAAAATACTTAGCTACGCCGCTTATTAATCAGTTAAGACAACGCAACTAGAACTGGGCTCAACAATGGTCCGTCTCGTCCGTCCGTCAATCACCTGCCATACGTGCCAGATGTTACGAAAAATTCCGTCCGCCCGACCGTCAAAACCTTGTGAAACTTTAACTTTCGAAGGACGGGCGGATGAAATTAATTTAAGATACATCTGAAGTACACTGTCTTAATTATAAAAGTTTTTTTTAGCTTGTTTATTTGCTAAGCCATTCCGTATTATGTTTTTAACTTGCCTATGAAGACGTTTTTGAGTTATATTTGAAACAATAATTTTCTGAGACAAAACATTAATTAATATTGCACGGTAACTCGAAAATATATTTAGATATTTGAGATTTTGTTTAATCATTTACAAGTGCTTAGCGTACCATGATAGGCAAACGGTTAAACCTTTACAAGAGAAATTTCCTTGAAAATATGTCTTAATAGTTGTTGGCAGCATCCGAGCAGAAAAATATGATGTCGGACGTGTGGATCGTTGTGATTCGCTCGGCTTGTTGACGGACAGACGGACAGATTGGTGACGGACGGACGCGTCGGATCATTTAGGGGGTCGCCGAGACTGGAGCAAGGGTTACAGCTAGGAGGTCGCCGCTTCCGCTCAGCTCCGAGGGCAATACCACCAATTTAAATCTCAGATTCTGCCAGTCTGTATCTCTTCTGGGTAGCTGTAAAATAATTTATAAATCACTCTGAAAATACATAACGCCGTCTATATTCTTGGTTGAAGTAAAAAAAAAAAAATCTTCAAACACAACAATGATGGCAGCCGGCTGTGACGTCATTGGGCGCGCTCCATCATCGGTGAACGGTACTGGCATTACCACGTCAAAACGTTGCATTTAATTAAAAATTTCGTTCACTATGGAGGAAATATTTTCCGCGTATTAAGTGTTCAGGATTTTATCCAGCTAGACTGCGCCCTTGTTTCACTCCGTGCAGCGGCGGGAAGTGCGGCGCGCTCCCGCTAGATGTCTCGCGCGTCGCCGCCGGCAGTGGCGGGAACCTGAACTAGAACTCCCGGCGGATGTCTGCCGTCGCGGTCGTCAGTCTGTCGGTCGGATTGGCTCTCACCGCGACGGTGCTGGTGCCAGCACGTGACTGTGAACTAACTGTGCTCGTGTCTTGTTGCCTCGGTGCGGCTGATCGTTCCGTGTGTTTTTATCCCGGTGCTACTGTTCATTTTCACAGGTAATCACCCCGACCGTTAATAATATTATGAACCCTAGTGGTTCGTTGATGGCTGTTAGAAACCGGTGGCGGATACAAGATTTTTTTTTCTTGTAAGGTGGGAGAGAGGGGATTTGAAAAAAAATAATATTGAACACGCATATTAAAAAAAAACTTACTTTAGGCTACTATTGATATAACACTGACATACGGGTCTACATTAGTAGCCGTAAGCGACGCGCTTCTCACACTATTGAAATTTCGGGTGTTTTATCAGCTCATCTTGTATCACCCGAAATAACATACTGTCTTCACTGATATTTTGCAAATTTTTTCCTTTGGGGAGGGGGATATATTTCCTCCCCCCCTATACTTCCCCCCCCTCGCCTATACTCCCGCGTTCTCCTCTGATAACAGTACGTTTTTTGTAATTTTAGTAAGTTAATATTTAATGTCGTGTGGGTAATGCTTTTTAAGCATGTGAAGTTCATTTGATTTTGTAATCTACAGGTTTTCAGTACCATACCAAAAAAAAAATTGTAATATTCTTAGTCATATCATCGAAGTTACCGACCTATACTGTGAGAGATATGCCATAACGTCATGATGAATTCCTTGAACGTCGACGAATTTCCCTTAAAAAGCACCGCGGATTCACGGGACACATCCTTATAATTCGTTATATATTATCACGCTCATAAATTTATTTGGCTAATTTACGAACAATTTGTCAACCGTGACCCTCGCTGTGTGGTTGCATCGGGAAGACTGAATTCTTACCAAAGAATCTGTGAACTTATCTGATGTGGACATACATACGTGTGTCTCGTCGAGGGAGTTAACGCGCGCCACATTATCTTTCTCAAGGGCGTCGATACTTAGCTCACAACTCGAAGCAATGGGAATTAAAAAAAAAAAAAAAAAAAAATTAAAAATAACCGGTTACAATGAACTAACCAACGTGAAACTTACCAACGTGTGAACCTATTTCAGCAGTGTTTTTAAAACAATTTGCTAAGTTCGGCTGTGCATGTTTGTAATGTGGTGAGTCAAAATATTTGTGGGCGCTGCTGAACTGAACTGATTGTGTGTGGACAACGGTTTTTTCTTTTCAAATGTTAATTATATCAACCGTGTCGTACTTCACACAGTGTGTGTTAAGCTTATCTTCTCATTTATGCAGTTAGCATTGTGTCACCTGGCGAAAATCAGTGTGCAAGAAACGGAAAAGCACAAAGAAGCAGTCTGTAATAAACGCAAGAAAACTACGTTGGTTTAAAAACACCTAAGTCGCAATACAACTATAAAACTGTAGAAAAATATTTCTTCATGACTAGTCTTCTTAATGCCTCCCCCACCCCCCCCCCCCCCCCCCCCCCCTGAAAAAGTGTGGAATTCGTAATAGGTTGATTAAAAAAAAGTAATTTCTTTCACTGTGCGATATTTTAATTAGTGCAAATGTAATACGCGTGGCAAAAAGAAAATCGTATGTATATTTTAAAGTTTTCGAACCACTTCAGTTCAAACGCAAGCCAAAACGCAAGAAGTTGGCCAATGCTTGGCGTTGCGTTTTCGCTTCTTGCGTGCTTCATAAACGAGTAGGTATTTGAAATTGCGTACTTTATAAACCGGTATTTTTAATCGGGTCTTGCGTTCTAAACTGAACAAATGGCAACAAATGAAATTGAATTTCACGATTCTTAAAATTAATTTAATTGAAAAAAGAAAAGAGAGGTACGAGAACGTTACACGGTATTTACATATATAATAAAACTAAACCAGAAAGCAACGATAGAACACTAGATATTATTTTACTTGAAACAATATTTTAACGCATTTAAAGCGTACCACCGCGATCAAATACTCGGCTTCCATTGGTCGCCTGGAGTAACGTAAACATTGCAGAGCTAATCCGTAGGGGGTCTGTGTCCATATGCATGCCGTTACAGATAATCCGTTCCTACGTTACTTAATCTTCCTCCGCTTCCTTGTCATTGTAGAACGAGCCTCACTGTGAAACAAATCTACGTATCTGTCAGTGCGCCTGTAACAGTCAGAAACACGTGTTATTGTTAGTCTGATGAAATCGGTGAAGGTATCGGTTTCAGCGGGTATCGACGTCTGCAGACGGATATTGGAACGTAAATATCTTGCGTGTCTGGGGATCATTTCCCGATTTCACGTTTACGCGTCTTTGTGGAACCGGCCTAAAGCAATATTTTGTTCCGTGTGTACTTTAACAATAAATCATCAAAATGCGAAATGGCGAAGAACACATGGGTACTCTATATCCTCGCAGAGGTTATAAAGGAGAAATAACTATAATAATGGGTGTACTTATTTATGTTACGCACGTTAGAAGTATTGCTTACTTTCCGTGATAAAAAAAACCTAACATCAATAAAATAATAAAAGGACTGGAGTGATATACATATGGTTGGTAAAGTACCTATAAATTCAATCAGATTAAAAAAATCATTAATAAATACCCAGCATTTAATATTTATATAAACACACGTATAAAATTATTTCAATGAGTAAAATAATTGAGATAATTTTAATTAATAATTAAAATCAATAAATATGCCAATATATAATATATTAATTAAAATAATAAATAATGTAATAATTTATAATGCAAATAAATTATACATATGGGAACATAACCTCACTTATATAAATACACGATTTAAAAGAACTTATATAATTTTATTTGAATGTAGCTTTTTTAAGTAGCTTTTTTAATCCTTTAAAAATTTCGTTGCATGGTGCATGCATCGCAAAAATTCACATTAATCTTTTTGTATATAATGCACCTAAAGAAGTATAACTTCAAAAATCATGATGCGTGTGAGATGTGTACTTAATCAAATGGAAGAGTGGGGAAAACGGGTTCGTAAGGATAGCCCAATCAATTTTATACAGTTTTATTTGCTACTAATATTTACATTAGTAATTAAATCACCACACTTAATGTCTGTTCTAAATATCTGTCAAGTTCCACAGTTCACACTCACTGGAGCTAGGCTCGACAGTGGTTCGCCCCCTCACCTCGCGCCTGTCCGCTCACACAGTCTCGCGCCACTCGGTCGAACTCGCACGGTCCCGTCGCGCCGCTCGCCGAAATCCCACTCCACTCAACTCGCCTGCTGGAACTACCGCGGAGGCCGGCGTCGCCGATTTTATATCCGTTTGGCCGTCTTTCTGGAACCGACTGGAGTGCTTGTGACGTGTCGCGTCAATCCCGGGCCGACCGGACACTCGAAGCAACCAGAAAAACGGCGCGTTATTCACGCCACTCCACGCGGCGGCGGATTCCCAGGCAACTCAGGGATTGATAACGGGTACAGCGTATCTTCCAGTGCCTAACTTAATAACCAAATATTTTCAAACGCAGAGATGGAATCCTAGTGACAATAATTAAACATCTTACCAAAATATAGCACAATAACTGCCAAGATAGCGGACGATGGCCGTGTTTATATTTTGGGTCAACAGAAAAACAACATCCCGACGTTGGCCGAAGTTAATTCTTCGGGTGTGTTCGGGTATTGTCCGCATCTCTTGTATATCGTAAGTGCCCAACCCCCGAATGGTAGACCCTTTTCTACTCTGTCCAACACTTCATCCAGACCATCCTCTTGTCTCCTGTAAATTCCTACACGTAATGCATGCCAATTTGCATCCCGCATGATTGTTCCCAGGGTTTTCCCTGTGCCTGTGCAGGTTTTACCTGGGCCCAACCTATCTCTAGTTATAGTCTAGATTTAAGAGTGAGGGGAGTTAGTCATGGCGCCAATCGTTGCCATGGCTGGCCAATCCCCTCCTAGCACATGATGCATGCGACCCTCTCCCTGCATGGCTAATCCCAGCATGACTAGGCGTATAGGCTCCGGCCTGAGACGCACCTAGGTCCCTCCCTAACCCGGACCCCTCCAAAATACACTTAGTTTTAGCTTTGAATATATATATACTGCATAGAAGTCGCGAGTGGATAGGATTTACTCTACGTTTTTCAGGAGCGTATGATGAGCAGCTTGGGAACCTCACCGCTGCAGTGCGCTGCCGTAACGCCCTGTATCGTCTTAGGTTGTTATTTACACGTTAGAGCGCAGCACTGTCGCCTGCTGTCATTCCCCGCACCCACCATCCATCATTCACTGCAGCTCAAGGTTGTTCAGCGGGAGGGGGGAAGGTGTGTTTAAAGAGTTCGACACTTCTCCGCCAGGGACCACCACAAGTCGATGCCCTAGAGATGGTGGCGATTGCGGCGGTGAATTAACCAACTACCTCAAAACCGTGTTAGAAATTTTAACCTGGGCTGGCGACTTCTATACAGTATATATATATTTTCGAAGGTTTTACTTAGGTTAGAAAAAAAAAATTGTACATCGTAGGCTACCCTCCGCGGAAGGGTGGCGAGGTCCGGCCGCCGTAATCCCCCCCCTCCCCCCAGCGGTATGCGCGCATGACGTCATTGGCGCCGTGGAGTCCCGCTCAGGTACCTGGCACGTGTCGCGACCCCTGCTTCACCCAGTTAGTAACAATACTGTCTCTCGCCCTTCAGAACAAGGGCCTTTGAATATATATACTGTATAGAAGTCGCCAGCCCAGGTTAAAATTTCTAATACGGTTTTGAGGTAGTTGGTTAATTCACCGCCGCAATCGCCACCATCTCTAGGGCATCGACTTGTGGTGGTCCCTGGCGGAGAAGTGTCGAACTCTTCAAACACCCCTTCCCCACCCTCCCGCTGAACGACCTTGAGCTGCAGTGAATGATGGATGGGGGGGTTGCGGGGAATGACAGCGGGCGACAGTGTGGCGCTCTAACGTGTAAATAACAACCTAAGACGATACAGGGCGTTACGGCAGCGCACTGCAGCGGTGAGGTTCCCAAGCTGCTCATCATACGCTCCTGAAAAAAGTAGAGTAAATCCTATCCACTCGCGACTTCTATACAGTATATATATTCAAAGGTAACAATACTGTCGCTCGCCCTCCGTAACAAGGGCTGGTCGAGGCATATCGGGACTCGCTCGCCCCGACGTGACGTCACGCGGCGGGGCCGCCGTGGCATGCGGGGAGAGGGCTGCCTCCTCTTCACGCCCCGCGGCCGTGATAGGCCCTCTATAAATAATGTATCGAGACAGTGTCCGTGCTCGGAATGCGTGTAGTGCCCTGGCGCCTGCCCGCTTCCTTCCTTCGAAATAACCTCATCTCCACTCGACGCTTCTCCGCGCGCCGGGGCCCCTCCCCGGAACACCCCCCCCCCCCCCCCCCCAGTGGAATCACAAGTGCCGGCCGGGCGGAATACTCGCTTGAGAGATGCCAACATCGAAAATTAAGTTTCATGTACAAATAAAACATAGGCATTCCTTGAACAAAATGATTTAAAAAAAAAAAAAAAGAAATTTATAGACATTATTAGTTGAGAATTTATGGATTGGTGTATTAACGTAGTGGCGTATTGAGTATAAGTGCAAATTATTATACTTTGGAATAATTTTTGACAATGTTGAATTTTCTTGGTAGCATTGAAATAAGCATCGCCGTCATGTGCAGGCGTGTGCTTGTGTTTTTTTTTTTTTTTTTTTTTGCAATTGGAACTGAAGTTATGATTTTAAACAATCACACTTTGCGGCTAGGCAGTTTTTAAGTTTTGAAACATTGGAAAGTATACTATCTGAAACATTTATGGTGAATATTCCCAGCAAAAAAAATAAATAAAAATCTAGGTAGCCAACATTTTCTTTCGAAAAGTTAACGACGTTTAGGTTGTTAGGTTGCCGATAAATACTGCACATAGTTCGCTGTTTTCCAAATAAAATGAGAGCTTTAGTTTTATTTAGCATTGAGTAGCGACTCTTTGGTCGGTATTCCAAGACACAAAAAGTGGTTAATATGCTACACCTGTACGCTAACCGTATTCACGATAGAACACGGCCAGTACCTTATTTTTAGGCAACCGATTTTTTTTTGACCTAACTGTTGACGTTCTGTTGTCCAAATTACGTGCATGCGCAGAGCTCACTTTTTCGTTGATTTCGTCCAGATAGCTGAATCGCATCTGGCGCCATTAACTCGTACATAGTCATTTTTATGATCATCGGGGACGTACCAAGCGTGTTGATGTGCCAAATGTATCTTAATAATAGCGAAACTATTCTGGAATACATTTTGTACACTTAAATGCTCATAACAAGAAATAATCGCAACTTTAAAATTATTTGAGAAAATTAAAATTATAAAATTTAATTCGCACGCAAACTTCACAGGATCACCCGCTGGGCTAATCTGAAGATAGCCTGAAAAAATTCATCAAAAGCGTTCCAGCCATTTTGGAGTCTATAGGAAATACATACACACATCGATATATATAAATAATATATATATTATAATATATATAATATATTATATAAATAATTATATATATATAATATATATTATATATAATATATATATTATATATATATATACACATACAGATTGTGACTCGCCTTGCACGACTATCGGCCAGCGACAAACTGGTCGCAACTGAAGAACGGCCAACTCAGTGCCTGCCGCGGACTCTGATGAAGAACGAATAACCGGTTCTAGAGAGAGAGAGAGAGAGAGAGAGAGTGCAAGACTGAAGCGGGTTTCTCGACAAACATAATGCGGAACGGTAGTGTCCTTAAATATTAGCTAACCATTAAAATTCCGCTGATGGAAAAATGGTTCCGTAAGTGAAACGAATTAGTTTCGAGGGTTACTGGACCTTAGTGCTGCTAATCTTGTTTGCACCCTGCTCCAAATATTTAGAAACAAGGTAGCTGGCCCAAGAGTTGTAGTACCTAGGCCCCATGCATTTAGTTAAGTCTGTAAGCACTTAGAGAGACTTTCCGCCCGCGTAAGAAATAACAGATGAGTGTCATCAGGCAGTTTCATGGCCTAATGGTGTTGACTCGTCGACATTCAAGAGCGCAGTCGTCCTGAACGATGACGGTATCATCACATCTGCAAGGGATTTCGCAAGCAAATGTTTACACGAGGTATTAACTGTTTACTCAGCAGAGCTCAGACGGGAGCTTCAGCACACGTCGTGATACAATTTTCTCGTTGGATGATCCTCGTGTGTTTGCTCGTGGGTCGAGGAGACAGCGTTCGGTGGTCGGGGCTCGGATAAGTGTGTCGCCGCAAGCCTTTATCTTTTAGACGTAAAACCGTTTGCTTTTCCCTTTCTCGTTAAGCTTTCCCCCACGGTCCTTAACCTGTACGGAGTTGTTTTGGCTTCTGGGTTGTAGTCGCGTCAAAGGCGAAGGATTTCACCGACCTTGCGGTCGCCATCATCAGGCTGGCAGTCAAGCTGTACTCGCGATTGTCCGTCTCATCCGTCCATCAATCACGTGACATTTAGTCAATCGGATGGCCCGAAAAATTCCATCTGTCCGTTCGTCCGTCCGTCAATACCTTGCCAAGCTTTAACTTTCGATGAACGGACGGATGAAATGATAACCTCAAAAATGTCTGAACGGCATTATATATTATTTATTTTAAAATGTTTTTAGTTTGTCAATTTTGATTATGTTCTTAACTTGTCTGTGAGATTAAAAAAAATAATAATGCACGGTAACTCGATAATGTATTTAAATAAATATTATTTTTAGAGTTGCTTTAATCATTTATAAGTGCTCAGCGTACATGATAGGCAGACTGGCAAACCTTTACGAAAGAAATTTCGTCGAAAATATTAGCTTCAATCAACGACCTAGAGATATATAGACTGCTAGTGGGAGGCCATCTTTGATTCCAATTGAATTTGACAGAATGGTGGGCAAACAGTGCTTTGTTAGCAGACGACGTACGTTGACAGCAGAAAAGTAGCAGTGTACTAAGTTAATTATGTAATATTACGGGATGAATTATGTTCATTATGTAAAATTACGTGACACAACTAATACTCGTAATGAACGAATACGACTACAATAATAAAAGAACCCACACAAATCATTTAAAAGAGGTCATTATTCCATTGCAGTCGATTATTTTTAATTAATAGTACTTAGTGATGAGATAAATTCCATGTACCGTATAAAATTACCTACATATATAATGGGTTCAATAACTGATCTACATATTGGTCACAAACGTTGGGTCGAAGAAGGGTTAGCTATTTTCAAGCACATTTAATGTCATATTTACACATCGCACTACGATGAAACTGTATTTAAAATTATATTTCACTCGTTCCATCTTTAAGTATTACCCGCAAAAACTGTAAAATTGCGGAAAACCTACAATTTTAGGGAATTTAGTAGCAACTCGCATCTTTCTCCCATTAGAACCAATGCTTTTACAGCCATGTTTTGCCCACCATTCTGTCAAATCAGCTGTCTGTCTCTCTCGCTTGGATTGTAGTTCCCCAGTATGCCGTCGACAGCAGCAATTGGTGCTGAAAGCAGGTTGATAAGCAGTCTATATATCTCTAGGTCGTTGGCTTCAATGGTTGTTGGCAGCATGCAAGTAGAAAAATATTACTACGGACGGACGCGACGATCATTTGTGAGTACAGCATTACCTACTGAAGTTCCTGGAAATTATCCTGCCTTTAAATACTCTCGCCTGATAGGGGAGTGTTTCCTGATTGGCTGCAGCTGGAGGCCAAACAGAGCCTTCTTTTCTTCTGGTTGGCCGAAAGGCTTCGAACGGGGCACAGCTGCGGCCAATCAGGGAGAACGCTCCCCTCTCAGGCGAGAGTAATTGCAGGGGAATTTCCAATAACCTCATTTGGTAAACTGCTGCCGTGATGATGGCGACTGCAAAGTCGACCGAAACGTCGGTGATATCTTCGCCTTGGACGCGCCTACAACCCAGAGGGCAAGCAACTCCAGACAATGGCCGTGGAAACCTGCGATCTTATGTAACCTGTTCATTGAGTGGTCGGGTCACGCGCCTCATCAAAGTTGTACGGGTTTGATTACAGGTGGAGTGGAATTATTTTTTTTTTCGCAAGTAGGAAACGTAACGTTACCGTAAGCCAGTGCCCCCCCCCCCTCCCCCACCCAACCAATCCCCTTAAATGATTGTCTAATCACCCGCTTATCGTTTTTTAAGACCCCGATGTTAAGGAGACGTTAATGTGGCTGCGTGTAAGTGATGTACAAAGCGTTTGAGATTTATTAAAGGTGTTTTCATTACTAATAGTGTTTAAGAGCCACTGAACATTCCTATGCTAGTTTCGTTTCATAGTTTAGTTTTTAATACGTATTTTGTTTGGACCACGTACGAGGCTAAGATTTCTTTTAGTTTTTTTAGGCACTTAAGATTTAGTACACAATATTGTTAGAAGGATAAGTGTGTGCAGGTGGACTTAGTTACTAATATTCCACAGTGAAATGATAGGATCAGCGCTTTTAAGTCCCGCGGAGGGGCATAAGTAACGCGAAGACACACGCCAGTTTCGGTGCCTGGTGCGTAGAGGCGAAGATGCGTGTGATGCGCGAGCTAATGTCGCCCTTAGCGCCGCCGCGGTTTTAGAACTCGTGCGCAGAGCCTGGCGGCTCTCTTAAAACTTCAATTCATTCATTAGTTCATTCGTCCTTAGCCTAGAGCCTCCTTGTAAATCGTTATCGTATTTTTTTTTGTATGACGACATGGGTACTATCCAATATGTTTCTTCGACGTAGTTTTTCTGAATATCCAGACGGTCAAAATAATGACAGAAGTATCGTTTTTTCAGTGTAGGAATAGTTTTAAATGCATTTTTTTTATTATGAAAGTGACTGTTTTTAACGTCTGAGATTCTATCTTTGAAAGATTTGTGCAATGGGAGTGCATGACTTGATGTAAGCTTTTGGACACACGCCATTGCTAAGTACTTTTAACACAAAAAAATTCAGGACAACAGTTGGAACGAGACAAAAACACGACAAAACGAAAAGACAAAAACACAATAGTTTAAACAGAAGAGAACGCTTTTCTTTGTTTGTTGACCATATTCCTGTTATGGAATATTATGTGGTGTTTATATCCTGTTGACAAAAGCAATTTTTTGCTTCATTTGTGTTATTTATTTTTTTTTTCTTCTACAGAAAAAGTGCTTAGCAATGGCGTATGTCCAAAAGCTTACATCAAGTCTGAGATTCTGTTTCGTACTTCTAACGTTATCAAGCCCCATTTCCTCAATGTATTGGGCGTGAACAGTATGGCGATGGCGAGGTTGGAAAAGTGACTTCAACTACGTCACAATTCCCAACTCCGCTTGTAGCCTATTTCGCCCGCATGCGTTCGATGCGTTGCTTGCTCTTGTTTGCGGTGCGTCCAGAGACTGAAAATGTCATCGTTCTGCCCTTTGCTGCGCGTGCGCGCGGTGTCCGCCGAGCCTGAGTTGAGCTGTCGGTTTCATTTGCCCGTCACGTTTCGCTGCGCCTCTGACCGCGCGCCGCTTGAGTGGGGAATCATGTAGCGGGGAGTTGCTCTGTTGAAGGGGTCGCGAGATGGAACCTACTAACTATTCCACTTATTGTACTTCGAGTTGGCGTTCCCCCCTCCCTCCCCCCTTTTCCTGTTAAATCTCAGCTTCCCGTCCACAGTTACACGTGTTACAGATGCGTATCTGTGCATTGGAAATCGATCTTTAATTAGTGTCTGTGTGTAATCGGTTGTTATACACTGATGGCATAGGGGCCCACCGCCGTAAAAAATGAATTAAAAAATATTTTATATATAATATGTATTATATATAATAGATTATATATTTTAACGCAATAGTATAAAGTGAAAAAAAAAATCATAAATTTGCTTTGTTTAACTCTTAGTATTTTTCTCCTGTTTTTATTGCTTTTGTGGCATTCTTCAATGATATATCACTGACACAGGTTTTTGAAGTGAAACTTCTAATGCGACTTCCAACAAAGTTGCGTTAAACGTTTAACGCTACCATGGAGAAAGAAAGATACACAAAGGTAGAAAGTAGGAGATAGAAAGAGAGTGAGTCGGTAGATCCCAAGCACATGCGCGTGGTATCTTGCTATGCAGCGAAGTAAACAGTGAAGTTTCACTTCTTTCGCGCGGAGGGACTCCACGCACTATTTTTTTTTATTTATTGTGTTTGTCGGGGGCGAAGTTAAGGCGATACGCCCTTTCATACACTTAAAGCACATTAAAAATTTCTCGAAATTGACATTGTATAATTTAAAAAAAAATACTCCTTTCGGCATAGGCGTAGGTAGATTTCAAAGTACCGATTTCTTCTGGAAATATTTGGGGAAATTCTATAAACTCTTGGAACATTTTAAGAACTTAATGCAGCATTTAATGTATTAACGAATTTTTATTATGCCTACTAAGGTAGTTATACAAATTATTTTTGATCTTCAAGCATTATTTTTCATCCCTTGCACTAATACGTGGTCGTATAGTTTTTTTTATTTCGTCAAAGGTTTAAGGTCACATTAAGATGGTTATTAATAGATTCTGACGAATTCGATACTAAAAACGATGTTTTGAGTTGACTATGGTTTTGGGGTCTATGGACCATGAAACGAAAAACTCTATAAAATTTTCCGAAAGTCACACCCTTCTAATCCGAATCTAATTCTAAAGAATCTAAAATAAAATAATTAAATATATTAACGATGGTGGTGAAACATTTAACTCTTTAAATTTTTGTTTCATGAACTAAGTTTCCAGAATCAATACACATTGTAATTTTATTTATATGATATCTTGGGGAATGGTAATATGATAGGTGTGAAGAAAAAAATTGACCTAGTAAAATCAGAGGTTATCACTGTTGAATTTTTAAATTTACATTACTTCCTGTGATATTTTTCTTCGGATCTTTCTCCTCATATATCTAATCCTTCGAATATTAAGGTTTCTGTGGTATTTGAGGATTTTATTGGCCCATCCCCAGTTATGTCATTAGTTGCCAATATAAGATGGTGGTATAAAAATTATATAATATTAAATGAGATAATGCGGAGATATGTGATAGTATTTTATTAATACCAGTGACTCAAACCTTCACGCCCATTTATACAGTAGGTAAGCCGTGGAGTGGTGTGTGCTTGGTTTTTTGGGATTTGTATGTTCAGTTAGGATAACATTTTTGCCTGTTCTTTTTGGACCGATCAAAATAAAAATCGGCATAATGACACATGTAATTTTTATAGCTTCACGTAATCTCCTAATGGATGCGAGTCACTGTATAATGCTTACCTACTTTTAGCTGGAAGTAGGTTTTACGATCATGCACCAGAACAGGATTCAGCTTTCTAATTGTAAAGCCTCCAGTTTCATTCCGCCAGAGCTGACGCAGTAAAGGAATCACACACACTTCTGCGCGTGCTTACACTAGTATAGGGCCCGCGGTAGTCTAGTCTAAGCTATCCAGGTTCGACTATGATTTTTTCACAAGTGGGAAACATGGCGGACGTTGCTCCATCAACATTTCAACTCTTGTCTCCTGGTGATTTCAATGTTTGACGAGACGTTGTGATCAGTCCATTTTATGTGGCGTGCGATGCACTCTGTTAAAGTACTCCCCAGAAGTGTTCAGTTGGACGTGAACCAAGCTGTTTGGCAGGGCTTTCAAAAGTGTTCATCATTTCGACCATGGGCTAACCTCGCGCAGCTTAGAGTGGAAATAGCTATATAGAGCGATTCTTAGGTTTCTGCGCCCCGTGCCAAAACATACGTTACTGTGTGGGAAACAACATTCCTTCACCCTCCCCTTCCCGATATACTGGCGATGATGAATCGCGGGCCCAAGTATGAGAAAGTAGAGGATTTTTCTGAAACCTATTGTATTCGTCGGAGTTGTCGTCGTTGTGTAGTCCATAATATCTGTTTGATATTCATCGTTGTGTTCATATATTTACTGCGCTGTCCAGGTTTTTGCTGTCTGCCTGCATTTTCTGTTATTGAAACTGTCTTGTCGTTGCTAGCCCGTTTAAGTCCATCGTTGGGTTTATCGGTTTGAAATCAGCTGATTTAGGCTTGTTCTCTTGGGTTTAGGTTTTCATTTTTAATTCTTAATTTGCGTTCTTGAATTTTTTCCCTCCTTGACAAACAGTGAAAATCTGCAATGGCACATGCCCAAGAAATTGTATTAAATCAGGAATTTTTTTAGGTCTGTAGCTTTTTTTTTTGTTAGTGAATGTAGACATTTTCTGTCGATGAAATGCGAATTTATGATGAATAATTTAAACCAGTTTTAATGCACGGGCTGAAATGTGTCGCTAATGGCTGGATGTGCATGACAACAGAAGGTCCGTGTTCTTCTCGGAGCGAACGTGTCGCGTGATGGCGGGCTACTGCGCAGAGCGGTCTGCGCACCGCGACTCTGCGACAGCTTCGCGCCTGCCTGTGTCGACCGCGAGGGCGGAGTGCGCATGCGCCGCACGTCGGCGGACACGTACAGCAAGCCAAAAAGATGGGTGTTCTCCCAACGTCTCGGGTGCATGAAACTCTCCAAGGCGACCGTCTGACGATGTTTTTGTAACAGTCTGTACACAGCAAATTTCTTCTTCCTTTTTAAGACGGGCTAGGGCTAGGTTTTACACACCATGTTGGTTATTTCGTTTTCTTGTCATCATAATTGTCTGAGGGATTTTCCCGTGAATTTAAGGGCACACGTAACGATCTGCACAGCTCCAGGAGAAGAAAAAAAAAACACTCGTTTTGAAAACTGCTCAAGATATCCGAGTGAGGTGTCTGTTTGCGAAAAAGCATTCAAGACTACTGTATCACTGCGTGTTTTCAGAATTAATATTTAGGTATGAAACAGCCTGGTCAGTATTCTTGAAATAATTAATCAAGGGACTTGCATTGCTCCTTTATCTTCATTTCTCCGCCATATAATGTGTAGGTTTTCGCTCAAATATCACAGTTGCTTCATGCACGACGAGAAGACTGCGTGCCAGTTCACAGCCTTGCTCTTTATCATCCCGCCCTTACTAGCTCAGGTACTCCGCCGAATAGGCAAGCCCCTTAAAACGATAGCTCTCTTGAGTGTTATGATTGTCTCAAATGTTTAAAAAAGATTTTTTTAATAAATACTATCTAACAGCGGTAAGAAGTCACGCTAGAGTTAATAATTATGATGACCTGCTTAAACCTTTTACAGCTCTGAAATAACTATTGGTGTGCTCCTGGTGAGGAAATTTGTGGTCCAAGGACAAATGTGGCAACACTCGACGACATGTCTGGATGACTGGAGCTTTGCATTCGAACCCGATCGTGGCGGAACCAGAGTGGGAAATGTTGCGGACGTTATCGGTGACCGTTGGTTTTCCTGGGGGATCTCTCGCATCCTTTTTCCCCCTTCCCCCAGGCATCAACAGTCTGCGTGGCTGCATGCTGCGTGAGGAAAACGTTTGAGGTCATCGTGCGAAAATATGCTAGGATGCCAGGGTTGACTTGTTTTCCTTTCCCCTATAGAGACCGGAAAATTATGACTTATTCTATTAAAACTCAATGTCATGTCGTAAAAAAAAATACTTTACCTATACTACCAACACCACATGAACAGGTTCTTACTTTTCGTTGACCAATGAACTAACCCACTTATGCATTATTTATGACTTGAAAGTATTTTTCCCCTGGCACCCTATAACACAAATACTACACAATATTTTACCCGTGCAGTCATGTTTAGTTCCCAGAAATCGTAAAAAAAAATCTGCCTGCCACCAACCAACAAATGGAAATAATTTGAAAGCAAACAGCATGGAAAGTTATTCCATCTACCCCCTCTCCCCTATTTTTTCTCTTCTCGAAATGAAATTCTGCGTACGCTCTGGATATCAATTCCTTGATGGACAAATCACGGAGGTGTCATGCTCGTTGGTGGAGTCGGGAATTTTATTCCAACCGATGGCATGTGCATGAAGACCATAGTAGTTATTGCCCAAGTTATGTCTACATTTTCTCAACTGCCAGTATAAAATACGTTATGCGCGCTTCAGGTGAAGTAAAGTCTGAATGACTTGATGTCAACCATATTTTTGCCTTAGGTTTTTGCATCATATCCACCATTCTATCTGCGAATAAAGGAAATATATATAAAAAAAAATTCTGTATGTGTCTGATCATCACACCTCGTTACAAAGTATAAATATATAATTAATTGGTGTTTATAAGCCGATATTGGGATGGCCAGAGCTGTTTCAAACCAAAATCCTGCGAAATTTTCTTCCAATATCTCATTACTGCACCATCTCGCTCCAGACTAATTATTTTAATTACGGTTTATAACCATGACATGTCCTTGTCTTAATTTGATTGATCATGAATCTTCCACGAATATTTAATGAACTTGCGAAATGTTGATAATTTATTCTTGAAATTAATTTAAATTACAATAGAATCTTATTCTTTAGTTTTAAAGAATGAAAAATAATTATATTTTTAAAAGCACATTTTTTTTATAAATTCTAACAACTGATCAACCGAACCACCCCCCCCCCCCCTTTTTTTTTTTCTCTTCACGAATCTTTCAAGATGTTCCTTGCACTCTTTTATTTCTTGGGAGACAATTTAACTCCTATCGAAGAGACATAATAACTTTTGAGTAGAGGTAAAGCTTATTTTTTAGAAACAAAAATATAGCTGGGCGCAACGGAGCTAATATAAAACGATGTTCAGTAAAAAGCCAGGCTTAGAGAAGTGAGGCAACTCGAAATTAGATATAAAACGCAAATTCCTTGTTCGAACTCGGAAAACTTGCATTAGATGTTCACTAAGTGTTAGATAATGGTTATAAAAAGTTTATTTTCTAGGTGTTGTAATTATCACTTGCGTCACTTTTAGACACCCGTTAAGTGTACATCCGTTCGAAAATATTTGCGACGGCAACAAACGTAAGGGAGGTAACGAGTTAAAATTTCCAAAATATTTCCAAAATAAAAGCAATGCGGGGTAAAATGAAAATATAAAAAATTCAACATTTCCTGTGAGACTGGTGTTTATTCAATATCTGATTTATTTTATAGCTTTGGTATTGTTAACTCTGTTTACGCGCTGTATAGGGAAAAAAAAAGTGAAGTTTATTTTATATATATTCTGCTAGGAAAAGGTTTATCCGGACGCCACATCTGCCGAGTGAATGAGGTGGAGTATTTAGGGGAAGGGAAAGGAGGGGGTTGTAGAAGGATCCCACGTGGTGTGGGGAGGCGACTGTTCGGGTCGCAGGTGTTTCATTGCCAGGGGAGAAGCGTCGCTGCCATTGTGTTGTTCGCCCGCACCCCGGCAGGACGGTGAAACAAACGACTATCTGCTTGTCAGTCGTAACCCTCTGGTAGTATTTCCTTCCTTCCTCCCTAACCCCCTTAACCATCCGGATAGCTGCGGCTCGAAACAGGGACGGAATCTTAACGCCACGGCCATGGGCTGTCACTTCAACGCGAAAAAAAAAAAAAAAAAAAAATAAATTGGTTGTCTGTAAAGTCCGTTTACGGATGATAGTTTAACGTGACGTCATAACAAAACATTGATGAAATGATTGCATACTTTTATGAATATAATTGAATCATTTTTATTGAATTAACACTATTTTGTATGGATACAAAGAAGGAGTGAAATGAAATCTACAATTTAATTGATAAATTTACTTTTATTTGCACTCATTAATTCAAATATGTTTATTACTTTAACGAAGAGATAATTTTAACTATAACTTTTGTAAATTTTTGCTATTTAACTTCTTCCAATCTGTGTTATTCTGTTAAGGATAGGACGATGATAGGAAAAGTAGGAAACGAATGGGAGTGTTTCAAGTTTGTGCCTCGAAAAAGTCAAATCGATGGTTGTTCCAATCGAGTGGAAGAGAAATAGATGCTGCGCAAGCGTATAATGAGCGTGATAGGACACAGCGTAACGGGATAATGTGTGTAACGGGACAATGTGCGTAACGGGACAATGTCCGAAACGGGACACTTTTTCGTGCGTGCAGCCGGCGTTAATCGATTTATTAGACGTCACGCCAAAAATATAAATAACTGTCCTGAAGTATTTTCAATTTTTTTTTTATCGCGGAGCATGAAGCCTTTACACTTTTTATTTCGGTTTCGTTCAGCACAGTAAACGCCGGTATGCCTTCCCGCACCAAACCATTAGCTAACACACTACACGTAAACAACTGAAAATAATAAACGTTAATTACGTACTAACGAATTAAATATAAAAACCGATTTATCACCAATTGCTATACGCCTATACCTAATACTAACCTAAATGAAGTATATAAAAATAGGAAAAATAATGCCTGCTTTACAACACCAGCTTTTTTTCCTCGGTGTTTTGTCTTTTTTTATTGTCTTTATAGTACGTGTTCATTATGTGTTTAGTTTGTTAAATAAATAAAAGTGAAGTAACAAAACATAAGAAATTCAAACATACACATATAAAGAAAACAAACTTCGACCACTAAAGCTCTTGAATCACTACATGTTGTAGCTACACCATCAAAACACGTGGGTGAAACAGGTATACCAACTGTCTGTGGTATGGCGTGTATTTTTTTTGAGACATCTGGCACGTCCATTGTTGCAATGTCTTTTTTATTTCGGTTGGGTTTCCAGGAAAACGAGGCACCGGTTACTCGCTCCCGCGGATATGCACTGTTTTAAAAACTTCCTTTTGAAGTACAAAAAACAATTTCGATTGTTCCCATATGGGAATTGCGAGTAGTTTTAAACCTCGTTCCCACGGCTTGGTGAGCTGGCCCAAAACTAGTGAGGCCGGGTTTATAAACCACGGAAGACGCAAAAAGTTACATAACGACGTTTTCAAATATCCGTTTATAAACTGCGCAAGACGCAAAAACGTAACCCAAACATCGGCCAGATTTCATATTTTTGCGTTTCGGCTAAGTTTTCGTCTTCCATATTTGAAGTTAAGTGTTCCGAAAACTTTTAAAGACGCGGATGTTACGTGCATAGGAGGATACGATGTTGCTTATATATATATATATATATATAGACACATGTGTGTATGTTTATTTATATATAATGTTTTCACTTGTTAAACTTTCGTCACGTTCCGTGGGAACAATGCTTTACACGAGTGTCATGGTCCGTTAGAATTCTTGTAGGTATGTAAAGAAAGTAACAAATCTCACACGGTTATAAAATTACACGCATAGCAAGTGCGTTTACCCAAACAAGGCGAGATTTAAAACATCTTTTCAAGGGAACTTTTTCTCGTATTTATGCTTCGTGCTTCATCTGAGAAAAAAAACTGACAATGTTCGTTTTATATATTTAATTACTAAAAAAAAAAATAATGCGTTACCACCATACTTCCTACCTCGTTCACTACTAAGTTTTGTCGAATATTTTGGTGTGATTAGTTATTTTGCAAGTTTTTTTTCAAGTATGTTCTCTATTATCATATATAATATACTTACACCCTCCTTTTTCGTCACCATTAAGGATTTGACGTAGCTTGGCTTCTGGGCTGTAGCCGCGTCCAAGGCGAATATATCACTGACGTTTCGTTCGACGTTGCAGTCGCCATCATCAGGGTAGAGGAGGTTCTTCTGCTTTTAAGACTCTCGCCCGAGAGGAGTGTTTCCCGATTGACTGCAGCTGTGGGCCAATCACAGCCTTCCTTTCGTCTAGTTGGCCTGTTGGTTTGGCCAATTGGAGTTAGGCTTCTGTGATTGGCTGGGTGTGCTGGAAAATCAGTGCCCTCTTCTGATTGGCTGGGTTGTTTGGCCAACCAGAGGGGATTGAAATTGGGAACAAATATGGCAATGGCAGCTGCGGCGGATTTTCTTGGGTTTGTCATTATATTAATAGGTAGGTGAACATGTATAGTACCTAAATTTGATATTATTGTTGTGTCTATCTCTACGAGAAACAAATAGGTACATAAAATTAGGAAGCACTAAGAAAAGTCATAATTAGTTTTTTATATGACAGACTTGACGACAAATAAACCCTTTTAAAAATTTGAATTTTAGTTACTTCCTTTTAGTCGGGGGGTTTTCAAAAATGTATTTAAATCATTTTTATATTACAATGTTTACATCCGTGGTGGGTTTTTTCAAATTTTTTAATTTTTCTCTTTATGTAGGCTACTTTGTCTACTAATGGCTCGATATATTTTGATATCTTGTGTTTCCATTGAACTTTTAAAACTACATTATTTATGTAAATATAGAACGTTTAATAAAACGTACACTTAAACAAAGGTAAATATAATGGTTGTGATATGATTTAACTAATTTTATATATAATGTTCACGGATGAAAATAAATCACGCCTGTTTGAAGGGGTGGGGGATGGATGGACCAACTGACTAATCGCAATTTCTGCCCCGAGCTAAGGAAAACCTAGATCCTTCCACGACCCTCTCTTCCCCTCTGCGACTGAATAATTGTATGACTGTGGAAGTGTTACGATGTAGAGCATACATTGGCATTGGTGGTGTTCTGTTTTTGACAGGGAAACTGAGAGACCTTGGGAAGTGTGGGATGAGTGTGGTTGGGGGGGGGGGGGGGGGGGAAGGGTTTCGCTGGACAGCCTCGGCGGCTCGGACCGGAAGAGCTGGGCCGGAACTGCGTGTTTCACGGCCGGCCGAGCGAACCCGGGGCGACGGCCCTCGTGCGCCGGCGCGTCCGTTACGTCCGTTAAAGGCCAGTCCACACGCAACGTTTTGTACGCAGTTTTGACTGCGCAGGTAAAACTGTGCAAACAAAAGGTTGCAGTTTAGCCGTGTCCACGCAACACAGTTTGCAGCCAAGTTTTATCCTATCAGTTGCGAGAATTCCTTACTTTGGCCAATTCTTTCCGGTATACCGACCTCAAAGAATTAATGTTTTTTTTTTTTTGTGATTTTATCTCTGTTAGCCGCGATGTCAACCTCTTTGTATTTTTGCACAAGTGCTTCATACGCCTGACTTTTTTTTGCCCCTATCGCTATATTCTTTTGATTTGACCCGCCATAAACACGGAAAGGACTTGTACAGACTAATGAACTCTGTTAGAAATTCACGTGAACACTTTCGCAAATCGGTCATCGTTGAACATATCACACTGTTCCGGCACAAATACCGAGGGAGAACTGAGCCCCGTGTACGGAGAAGACGGGAGGAAGTGTCCACACGCTACGACAAGTCTGTGCAGGTCGACTAAACTGCGCGGACATAAATGCTCTTGGCCACAGTTTTTCCTTCTCCGTGTTACGTCTCCGCGCATTTCACAAAACTGCGCAGTTTTCTTGTCTACACGCTATGTCTTGTCCACAACGATGTGACCTGCGCAAGTAAATCGTTGCTGAAAACGTTGCGTGTGGACCGGCCTTTATGTTTGGAACCGCAGCTACGGCCACTGCACACTAAGTTCGCGATATTCGCCACGCTATTTAAACATAGCCAGCTGCATCTCAGGTGTCACTGGCTACACAAAGCTGTGTTCGCTATTGTTCGCCAGGTGTTTGGTTATTGCCATTTTTTTTTCTATAAGACGTCGCTTACTTCGTTCATGCGCAGATAAACAAAAAACGTGTTTTCGCGCGGAATTGTGCGCTGTACTGCTGCGTTTGCTTTTTATGAAGTTTAATTTATCTCCTAAAATAGTCAAGTCGACCGAAAAGTTAATTGTGAAAGATTGTGAAAATATTAATGTTTATTGAATAAATCGATGGAAGAAAATAGAAGGCAGAATGTGCAGGACAATGCCTGGTATTTGATTCCAAGGGAATGCTATCAAACTGAGTTGAATCTATCTTGAAATAATCTATAAATTTGGTTTCGTTCTCACTAGCAACTGTTTCATAAAATTATTTAATTCTTCAAAATCTTCTGTTTTTAAAATTAAATTTATGAACCCATTTCTTTCTACGTTTACATACTGTGAAAGCCAGCAGAATATCATCGTCGGAATTATCACTCGAAATCCACGGCATGCGTCTCTCTGACATCGCGAACTAGACTGGCTTGATGTAAGTTTTTGGACATACGCCATTGCTAAGCACATGTATGTCTGTAGAAGAAAACTACAAAAAACCCAAAAGACAAAAACACAAATTAAGCAAAAAATTGCTGTTGTCAACAGGATATAAACACCACATAATATTCCATAACAGGAATATGGTCAACAAACAAAGAAAACAAAGTAAAATGGACTAACAGAACGAAAAAAAAAAACCACAAATGATGACAGCACAAAACTATTGAACCCAAAAAAATTCAGCACAACAGTTGAAACGAGACAAAAACACAACAAAACGAAAAGACGAAACAAACACTATAGTTTTCCAAAACAGAAGAGAACGAAAAAACCCCACAAATGATGACAGCACAAAAATATTGAACCCAAAAATAAGAAAAAAAAAAAAACTGACTATCCTGTCTGGCCTCCTGGTGCAGCGAACATAGCGAACATAGCGTAGCTTTCTGTGTTGCCTCAGCTTTAGTCGGTGACGATCCCTTCACATCGTTGATTGCACGTTCTTGTTAATCCTCCTCCTCCGCTGGCATGTAATTGGTTGGTTATACCATTATTTCAACAGACCGCACACCTATCTCGCACGTAATTGGTTACGTGATGGGATTCAGTCAGTTAGTTATTGGACGACGGTTTAAGGCGAGAAATGCAGGACCGTGTGAATGGTGTCGTGTGAAGAAAATTGGCATAATCACAAATGCAGTGACCATCTCACTGTAAGCGGATGTTATAACTTAAAAATCAGAATCGGTCAAGGGAATGTAATTTTGTAAAATAATGAAATGCTTTTAGGAAAGATGCAAAATAAATTGCATGGCTCATAACCATGATTTTATTTTGAATCGCAACATTGAAATTGTTAGCGACTTTTTCTCTCCTGGTACAGGGTATATGAATAAAAGTACAAAACAGATTTGATTCCCCCTTACGCCGGTTGAAGTAAGTTTTTCATTGTAATGATGGCGTGGCGCAGTGAAACAGTTTGTTTCATGGAATATATATATATATATATATATATATATATATATATATATATATATATATATATATAAAATACATTTTAAGTGGGTAAATTATACTAAACAAAAGTTATCTGCCCCAAGCCTTTATTTTTATATAAATCTTATTGGAAGCATAGCCTACTATTATTGAATTCATCTCAAAAATTTGTTTTGCTCTAAATTTGTTTTGTAAAAAAAAAACGGCTTTGCTATATTTTTGACCGCAAGGTAAAGCAGTTATACTTAATAAATTCCAATGAATTTCAAGTCACAAATGGGGCGAATATTTAGCCACAGCTTAATCAGGCATAGGACCAAGTTTCGGACACTCGTTGAAGTCAAAATTTTGAGTATGTCAAAAGTCAGTCTGCAACAAGGTAAACAAGCATTAGAAAATACGATTTGCGTCTTGTAGTGTCAACATTGGGATGGATAACTCAAAACTGAATTTACAGAGAGAAAAAAGTGACTCACTTTAACCGACTTACAGGATGGGACAAGATGACAGTGTTTCTGAGTTAGTACAACCATTTTACAATAGGTGGCGCGCGAATCGTGTCAACGAATGTGTGTATTTTCATATAGTTTAATGGCAGTTGGCGTTTTTTTTGGTATATATGAGTGTGCTCGCATTACATAATTGAATTGAATCAAATACAAACAGCGAGCTTTAAGTTCCTGTTTGGTATAAACAATAGATGTCACTATAGAGAGCTATATGGAGAGACAACTATAAAGAGATACAAAGAGATGCATAGGTATATAGAGAGATAGTGTGAGATATAGAGATACAGATAGATGGGGAGCTGAATTGTTGCCCCTTGGAAGGGCAGCCATTCAGGATTTTTCTTGCAATGGTTTGTTTGTACAGTGACTGGAAGGGCAGCCCATCCAATTTCTGAAAACATGTTTCTTTAGGTGTTTAAATAACCCTGAAAACTTGCCCCTTGGAAGGGCAGCCATTCAGGATTTTTCTTGCAATGGTTTGTTTGTACAGTGACTGGAAGGGCAGCCCATCCAATTTCTGAAAACATGTTTCTTTAGGTGTTTAAATAACCCTGAAAACTTGCCCCTTGGAAGGGTAGCCCATCAGGATTTTTCTGACAGTAGTGTTTTTGAAAGTTTGTCTGAATTGTTGCCGCTTGGATGGGCAGTCCTTCATTCTGACAGTGGTTAGTTTAGGTTAGGTTAGGTTAGGTTAGGTTAGGTTAGGTTAGGTTAGGTCACGTCACGTCACTTTACAAACTAACCACTGTCAGAAAAATCCTGAATGGCTGCCCTTACAAGGGGCAACAATTCAGGATTAAAAAATTACAAAAATAGACAACATTTCAAGATACTGGAAGGGCTGCCCTTCCAGTCGCTTTACAAACTAACCACTGTCAGAAAAATCCTGAATGGCTGCCCTTACAAGGGGCAACAATTCAGACAACCTTTCAAAAACACCACTGTCAGAAAAATCCTGATGGGCTTCCCTTCCAAGGGGCAACAATTCAGGATTGAAAAATTACGAAAATAGACACATTTCAAGATACTGGAAGGGCTGCCCTTCCAGTCGCTTTACAAACTAACCACTGTCAGAAAAATCCTGAAGGGCTGCCCATCTAAGGGGCGACAATTCAGACAACCTTTCAAAAACACTACTGTCAGAAAAATCCTGATGGGCTGCCCTTCCAAGGGATAAGTTTTCAGGATTATTTAAACACCTAAAGAAACATGTTTTCAGAAATTGGATGGGCTGCCCTTCCAGTCGCTGTACAAACAAACCATTGCCAGAAAAATCCTGAAGGGCCGCCCTTCAAAGGGGCAGCATTTCAGTCGCCCCCAGATAGAGAATGAGGGAGATATAGAGATTCTTTGTATATGTGTATCTACTTAAAATACTAATTACAAAAAAAAAAAAACGAGGCATTGCAATGCATGCCGGGCATTAGCTTGTTCAGCTGCAACTGCAGAGACGTACACCACCCCTGGGAAGCACTTCACAGACCACAAGTCGTAGTTTCTCCGTCGAACTCAGACTCGGGCCACTGTGATGGCGATAAGGTCGGTTATCGCGCAGACGTACGGAAAGCGAGAGCTCGCAAGTGGGACGTGGATGGACTCTTTGCGCCGCGGAGCAGCAAGGTCTGCTCGCCGGGGATCCCGACGGGCCGGACTCGAAGTAACCATGGCGACGAAACGCATCACTTCCTCGCCGCACAAAACAAATTCGATTACAGCTTGCACGCTACGCGCTCGGACGCGATTCGGCCACCGTGCAGCATTTCCCAGAACTCGACGTCAACACAGTTGATAGGATCTGAATAAAATAAAAATAAATTGGTTGTCTGTAAAGTCTGTTTACGGACGATAATTTAACGTGACAACGTCATAACAAAACATTGATGAAATGATTGCATACTTTTATGAATAAAATTGAATCATTTTTATTGAATTATCACTATTTTGTATGGATACAAAGAAGGAGTGAAATGAAATCTACAATTTAATTGATAAATTTACTTTTATTTGCACTCATTAATTGAAATATGTTTATTACTTTAATGAAGAGATTATTTTAACTATAACGTTTATACATGTTTGCTATTTAACTTATTCCAATCTGTGTTATTCTGTTAAGTATATGCCGATGATAGGAAAAGTAGGAAACGAATGGGAGTGTTTCAAGTTTAATGTGTCTCGAAAAATTCAAATCTATGGTTGTTCCAATCGAGTGGAAGAGAGATAGATGCGGCGCAAGCGTACAATGAGCATAACGGGATATAGCGTAACGGGACAATGTGCGTAACGGGACACTTTTTCGTGCGTGCAGCCGGCGTTCATCGATTTATTAGACGTCACGTCAATAACTAGCGTAGTTTTTGAGTTGTAAACAGTCGTGTATCTCCAAAAAGTTACAAATCCTCGCCCTGCACAAAATTGTTAAATATCGTGGCTTCAAAACCACCGCGAATATTGTTCCTGTGTCAACATTATTTCATTAAAATAATTTTGAATATGTTATGCTTTTATTTTTCACAGACTTTTGTGACCGCGACAAACTCGTGGAACGTAGAACGTCAATTAAACACAATTCAGACGCTCAGTGTTCAGTCTTAAATACTTTATTATTTTGCATTAAAAATATTATTCATATGCTTTTATTTTTCACAGACTTTTGTGACCGCGACAAACTCGTGGAACGTAGAACGTCAATTAAACACAATTCAGACGCTCAGTGTTCAGTCTTAAATACTTTATTATTTTGCATTAAAAATATTATTCAGCTCCTTATATAGGCCTACCAGCCTTGGGAAGCACTTTAGAACTTAAGTCGTATCGATGTTTCCAACCTATTTTGTCGTGGTTGAACTCGTAGCGAAGTAGTTGTCGGTCGAATTCAGACTCACTCTGTACGCGCACTCCTCAAGCTCGTCGTTATATAGCAACACAGTCGAGGTGAAGGTGCATAGGGACAGAGAACCTTCAGTAACAGAAAACCGAAATCAGGATGGTCGAACCGGTACTCGAACCCGGGTTATCGGGAAAGCGACCCTTTGGTCTTGACACTGCCATCTTGTCCCATCCTTGTAAGTCAATGGTTTTAAGTCGGTTTAAGTGAGTCACTTCAGTTTTAAGTTATCGACATCAAAAATTAAGCTTCACAATTTTATAATCATACGCATAGTATTATTTTTTAATAAGTGGTCGTTGCTGTGATTTTTTCAAATCTTGCTTAAATGAGTCATGTTTTTTTTAAAAAAATCAGTTAAGCTAGTTTTGCACATTCGCACAATAAAACGAGAGTTATATAAACTATGTTTAAGATTAATCAATATTACTTTTTACAACAGTAAGATGCGCGGTGGTCAAGTGGTCACAACATTCACCCCCCCCCCCCCCCTCCCCGCCCAGCAGGCGACCGGGGGAGTCGAACCCGGATTTTCGCCAGTGGGAAATGTGGCGGACGATGCCATTGCCTGTGGGTTTTCTCGGGTCACTCCCGATTCCCGTACCAATCTATACCCCATCCCATCTCGTCATGCATTCTCCCTCGGATAGGGCAGTCGGCTTCTGAGTGTCAGCCCCATCCATGTAGACTCTTGTCTCAGACGGGTCACTGTGTACTTTTTACAGTGCAAATTTCAACCTTATATAGTTTTGTTATGAATGAAATCTTAATATATATGATGTTCAATGTGATTTTGTTAGTTAAAAGTATTGGAATTATTCACAAAAATGTCTGACAGTGGTGCAATATCAGCACTGTCCTGAAGTTGCCATTAGCGAAGCCGCGGGTTACAGTGCATTATATATTGAGTAAAAACTACGGGTTCATGTACTAAATACTAGATACTTTGTTAACTTTACTATGTTAATTATGAACTGTTAATGTGAATACACTGTTATGACTAAGCAGTAGTGTGATCAAGGGAACAGGGAGTTTTTTTTGGGCCAAAAAATTATTTTTTAATGGCGGGGGGTAAAAATTAATGTAGTTTCTTTGACGAAACATTTCGGTGTGCAGCTTAATTAATTACGTAAACCAAGGTAAATAGGAATATTCCATTTGACTTCAGATTACAGTAATAATTGTATGTAATGGTAGGTTGTGCAAATAAAATCTCGATTCAGACCCACGTATGGTTACTTTGTTAGTGAGCGAACACGAGCCCCGCTACAGGCGGTGAACACTCGGCCCAGACAATCGCGCCCCCATCGCTGGTTCCAGCGAGCAACCACGTCACTCTTTATCTCTCTCTGTATCGCCATGTGCCTGTCTTAGTATGTCTCTCGCTATCTTTTCCGTCTCTTTCTGGCGTTCTCTGTTAGTCTGTCTCTCTCTCTGACGGTCTCTCTCTCTCTGACGGTCTCTCTCTCTGTCGGTCTCTCTCACTCTGACGGTCTCTCTCACTCTGACGGTCTCTCTCTCTGTCGGTCTCTCTCTCTCTGACGGTCTCTCTCACTCTGACGGTCTCTCTCACTCTGACGGTCTCTCTCACTCTGACGGTCTCTCTCTCTGTCGGTCTCTCTCTCACTCTCTCTCTGTCTCTGTCTCTGTCTCTCTCTCTCTGTCTCTCTCTCTCTGTCTCTCTCTGTCTCTCTCTCTCTCGGTCTCTCTCTGTCTCTATCTCTCTCTGTCTCTCTCTGTCTCTCTCTCTCTCTCTCTGTCTGTCTGTCGGTCGGTCTGTCTGTCTGTCTGTGTCTGTAGCAGAAATGCCGGCAGGGGGAGGGGTGCCTGCCCCGGGCCCCGGGCCCCGGGTTGGAAGGGGCGTAGGATGGGCCGTCAAATTTTCTATCGTTCATTGAATATGTATAGTATTTAGGTAATACCTACAACAGTAAAAGTAAGTTTAGTGTCTGTATTTTGTCAAGTTATTTTTCCATATTGTAGAATAACAATGGAACACAATTAAAACGTTATTTTATATTTAATGTTTTATATTGAACCGTGAACACTATATTATGTCTATAAATACAGTAAGTGAAATAAAACGTGCACTTGAAATTCTGGTAAGTACACAGGGTTTGATAATATCTAACTTAAAATTTCACACTAAATGTACAGGAATGAAAATAAAATATGTCTGATAAGTTTCTTGCTGTTATTGGATTAGGCAATAAACGCAATTTCGTCCCTGTGGCTGTCTCTTCCTGTATGTCACTTTCTTTATTGTAAAGAAAACTATCTTTGAGGTTACAGTAATTTGGCCTGTTACTCAAACTTATCTTTACAGCAATTAACTTCTACATGAAGAAACTTGATACAATTTTTTTATGATGTTGCTGGTTTACTTTTACCAGAGAGTAAACAAGTTTGTTAGGAAAAAGTTAAATACGTACTAAATGTGCCATACAAATATACGTTAATAACTTGCATGTTTACCACGGTTACATAATATTTCTTAAATTAGGCTTTTTAGATTTGGAATCTCAGAAAGTGTTAGCGTTGTTAGTGTTTGTTCGTGTATTATTCATACAAAATATATTACCTTCCGCTTCTTCAACTTCACAATATGTTAAACTACAAGGCAGAGCTTGTACCATTTGCCATTTTACAAAGCTCTGCCTTGCAGTTTTACGAGTGATGTAGTTGGCAACTGAGTTTCCAAGGGTTTTCCTTGTAAAAGTAAAAAAATATTTTTTTATTACAGTACGTAGTCATCTGGTAGACGACTTCCACAATAAAACGGAAAAAGGAAAAGGTGCCAACTTTGGCTGCCCTTGGTGGTGTTAGCTGCAAGGCGCTCCTGAAGATTTCCTTGGAGCAATGCCAGGAAGCGGTTACGTAAGTCCTCGTCGCAAGGCGGCCGTTAGCTTCTGCTAGTTTCTTTGTCGGCCGAGCGTGGTCGCCACACACACACACACGCACGCACACACACACACACACACACACATACACACACACATACACACACACACACACACACACACACACCTATACGTGTTTAGGGCCCTATTCGAGGACCCCATTTGTTACCCTTAAATAGAGGACCTGAATACACAAACACTAACATAGCTTCCGAGGACAATTACTTTAGCAAGCATATCAGAGGACCTGTCAGACTGAGGACCTTTACACAAGGTGTGTCTGGTGCTTTATCCGAGGACTGTAAAGTTTTACAGTTAACTGCAGGACTAGCAAAATCAGTATACATGTTTCAACAAGACAGGGTTCCTGGTAGTCGTGTAGTCGAACCAGTGGTCCTTGCTTAGGTGATACGGAGTCGATTCTCGGGGTTCTTCCGTTCTCTTCCCTCGATAATCCCGCTGCTGCTTCATTTACATTTGACTTCGCTTCATCGTTACTAAATAACTTACCTATATTTTATAATTTCCGTAAAAGTTTTTTGTTGATAAAAACAACTCATCCGAATTTGTGTAAACATACAAAAACACATATATATTATAACTGAATTACAACATATATTTCGTTCCAAAAACTTCATTTATTTAAATGATATTCACGAAAAAGTTGTTATGGTAATTAATTTTTCTATTAATTGATTTTTTTAACTATGTATTACAACTCAATATTTGTAAGAGAACCCGTAGAACACAGTTTTTCAGTTCTATATGTTCCAATTCCGATATTAAAAAAATGTTTTATTTGAAGACATCAATTCTGCTGGTATTTAACGAAGGTTTCAACCAACCTAAATAATAAAACTAGATAAAACTAGTGATTTAAGAACAAAAAGTAAGACCTATATCCTACTTATCGTATTAAAGGAAAAATTTAATTTTCATACATATTAACATAGAAATCTCAACATATAAACTAATTAAAAAAAACAAATAAATTCTCAACAAAATGTTTAAACAACAGTGCTATCAATAATAAGAGTGATACAATTAGAAAAATGTATTCAGTTACATTTTATTACAATTTATAAAATTAAGATATAATAAGTTTTTGGTAAGAGAATAAATACTTTCCGAAATTCTTGTCCATTACGATTGTTATTACTTTCACGAAGAAACTGAATTACGAAATTAAATAAGAACTATATCATACGAAAAACAATGGACATTAAATTGTTTAGAATGATGTTTCATGTTTAATATGAGGACCGCATGGTTATATTTACACACCAGTTTAAATTCAATTCTTAACCGAAGACAGTGTATTGCACCAATCAATCTAAGGACTTTTACACAGTTTGATATATACTATTCCATATTTAATAAGAGGACCGCTTGGTCATTTACACATCAGTTTAAGCTCAATATTTAAACGATGACTGTGTATTGTACCACTCAATCTAAGGACTTTAACACAGTTGGATATATTGTTCCATGTTTAATAAGATGACCCCATGGTCATTTACACACCAGTTTAAAATCAATACTTAACCGAGGACTGTGTATTGTACCACTCAATCTAAGGACCTTTACATAGTTTTATATGTTTTCCATGTTAAATAAGAGGACATCATGGTTTTATTTACACGCCAGTTTAAACTAAATACTTAACTGAGGACTGTGTATTGTACCACTCAATCTAAGGACCTTTACACAGTTTCCAGGGTGGAGAATATACCACCCTGTTGTTGTTTTTGTGTTTCTGGCACCACTTCCCCCCACCCCCATCCACACCGCTCTGCCCGCTCCCCAACATGCGCCATCGCAACTTGCAATTCGTGGAAACGTGCGACTCTACACAAAATCAGCTCAACACGTGTGTCTTCTCCAGTGCTGACAACTTCTTCGTCGCTCAGTGGCGGATCCAGCTTCAAGTTTAGGGAGGGACCGATGACCCAATACCTCCTACTTTAATTGTGCGTCCGAAAATTTGGAAAACTAACAGCTTCTCAAGAGGCTATTTGAACACATGTATGACGTCACGTAAACTAAACAAGTATCACAAAAAATTAAAAAGTATTAAATTAAAATATTGAACCAAATTCTAAAGGTAAGATGCGGCAGGGAGCCTTTTATATTTTTTCACACTTCAGTTTTTCCATAGTTTTTTTTTTCTTTCAATGTGAAGTAGAGGAAAATCATAAAACGTTACCTGGTCCTAATCATCACAGTGAAGCGATATTTATTTCCAAACCTGGCCTTCCAACGTGCGCCAACGTACCACAAAAACTCATACAGTCCCCTAAACTTTGTATTTTGAAATACCTAGATTCCTAATCTACCAATTTCTAAAAATACCAAATAAATATTAGAATAAATGTACTTATAAACAAAGTCTTCATCATCAGCTTACATAAATTAATTTTTACATGTGAGATTTTTATAATAATCACATACCAAATTGTATTTTTGTCGCCATAATTTTATTAGTTTAGACATTTCTCTTGCTTCAAAAGGTTGAACCTTTGTTGTTTTTTTTTAAATTGAGAATGTTATATTTTTTTGTGCATTTTCCATTTGCATCTCCTAAATGAAAAAAAATTATAGTTTCCTTTTTTTTAATTTACTCCATTGTATAATATATTCTCCTACAAAATACTAACAAATCACAGACAATACTTTAAAGGTTCTGTCATTATGTAGATGAAAAGAGACATAGATAGATACGTCAATTTCTTCAATACCAACTGGAGACTGTTCAGTCTTGAAAAGAAAGACGTATGCTCATATGTTTAAAGACAGAGAACACTTATGAAACTGATTATACGGTAGAAATTTTTTGTATTTATACATATTTAATGCACGTATGTATATCTGTACAGTAAGTTTAGGCTAAGGTTATTCTTCGAATAACTTGTTTCTGCTTTGATCGAAAACTTTTGAGGACGAGATACATTCCGGTAATGGTATTTATGTTTTTATAGTACTTCATGAAAGTTGTTTAATTCTATGTGAGTGAAATGTACAAATGAAATATACGAAACATATAAAGAATATCAACTTGAAAGTGTTAAAAATAATAATAAAGTTTTATAAAAAACTATGTGATTATCACCATTTGTGGCCTTATGTGTTCTTATTTTATTAGCATGCCACTGTTTTAAATAAGTAATGAAGATGGGGTCGGTGAACGTTAGTTTAAATGTTTTGCATAACATATCAGGATATATGCAAGGAGGTTGGGCAAAGGGGCATTAGTTCAGGTGGCTTGTCAAATTGTGTGGGTTGGGGAGAAGTGGGTGGAACTTTGTGTATAAATGTTGTTTATTTATTTATACACAAATAAAAAAATATATTTTATATTGCATTACAACAAAAGATAGGGTACAAATCGGGTAAACTTTCGGCACCGGAATAGTGAAATAAAAAACACATGCCAATCCTAAATACCGAAATATGATGTAAATATTGGTAAATTACGTATTTTGTGATGTCATTTCTGTAATAATATTTACATGAAGCGCTCAGTTTATCAGTGAAAACCGCCTACCACAAACAAATTTTAAGTTCTTACTTCCAAGAACCGTTAATGAAAGTAGCATTTTTCGTGGCTAGTCAGGAAAAATGTATATCAGGTGAGACATAATATACCTAGTTTCCTTGAAACGTGTTTATGTCTACTCGAAGCGTTGAAACCGTAAACATTTCAAGCGTTGGAGTAGAACGAGGGAAGGGGGAAGGTGGGTGGGAGAGAGGGAGAGAGGGAGGGAGAGAGGGAGGGAGGGAGGGAGGGAGGGAGGGAGGAAGGCAGGCAGGGAGGTAATGAGGTAATCTCAACCCATTCTTAACCAAGTGCAACGTTGCCAAATTAGCGCAGTAGCTGTGTGTGGGATAGCTCACTTGAATTTTTCCAACGTTGCCTGAAACTGGTATCAATATACACGCCAAAAAAATAAGAGATATATTGTATGTGAGCTTGGAAAGTAAGAGAAATTAGAAAGGGAAAAAAGATTAACTGTTACTAAAATACTATGTACTCGCAATGATAATTAACTTTTTTCCCTTGTTTTAATACATCTATAATGATGAGGTGGAAAGAACATGACATACGACGTGTGAAAACATGATAGCGATAAATAAATAATATGTTTGTTCGTATTTATTTATTCATAAAGAAACACAAATCTACGCATTAAAATCAAAAATGTTTTTTTTTTTTTTAAACACTTTTGTATTTATTTACTTACCCAGGTACCGAAATGGATGACTCTGAGTTAAGCTCAACAACTATAAAATAAACTACCTTGAAAACCCCAACTTGTAAAAGTGTTAATTCACAACTCAAATAGTTAGGGTTTCTATTTTCGCGACAGAATGGTCAGTTCTTAAAACCAGCATTTATTTATAGTCACAGAAAATGGCATCGAATAAAGAAAATCTGAAAGTAGAACTGGAATAGGATATTTTTCATAGTACAGGTAACTAGAGATGATATTTTATTATATTTTTGATATATGTTTACAGAATTGACTTAACAGCTGTCTGTAAAAGTGCATAAAATTTAATTGCGATACCCACCTTTTGTAATTATCGTTTTTTAAACAGCATGTTAAAGACTTAAGTAGATAATATAATGTACCAATGTAAGAACGCAATGAAAAATAGGTCACACAAAATTTATACCTACGCGTGAGATAAAAATGTATAAGGCCGTAGTTTCATTTTTGACTGAAGTCAATCGATAGTTAACTTAACAAAACTAGTTTTCCGTCTGCTTTAAAATAAATGTGTTGTTTTCTTATTATAAGCTTATCTCATTCCTATTTTTTATGACCTGAAGATTGAAAAACATTTGTTTAGATAAAAGTCAACTTGTTACTGGTTGTAAGGTTCACACGCTGTGAAAAATTCTGTTTGACGTTTTGACCAAGTCATGATTAAAAATAATCTACTAATAATCGTATCCAAAAATTTTCCAGTAACAATAACATAATAAGTCTAAATAATAAATCAATTCTGATCAGATAGTTTACTTAGATTTGAAACTAGGACTAAATTATCATATAATAATAAAAATATTTTAGTTACAGCTGCGGAATAACACTACCATTGTAAAATGAAAAAAAAAATATGCTAAGCAATGGAGCCTTTTAATAGAATACATGTTTCATAATTTTGTTAAGTATATTCTTAAACTTCAAATACTACGAAAGGTCTATTGCATGACTAATCATTTAGCTTTTTCCAACCGTGTGTACACATAACACTACATACATAACACACATACGCACACTTCGTCCACAGTAACATGAATGGTATTGGAATTATTTCAATTTATTGTAACAGATTTTGGAAGTAATTTATAACACCAATAATATTATGTTCATTTTAGTTCAACCATTTTAAACTGCACAGTATGAATAGTTTACAATTTTCATTTGTTTATTTATTTTATATTGTTACGTAAAATAAATCATAAATAATATTAATTTTATTTACAAATTTAACTAAATATCTACATATAACGCGTGTGCTACGTAGTTTTGGTGACGGTTACTTACGAAGTTCATAAAAATCAGAGTCGCTAAAATTTTTAAATAGTTAAAAGTTCTTAAAATGTAACTTATATTATATTTTTTATTTCAAAGACTTTTTAGATGACTTGCAAACTTTCACATATATTACACAAAGATAAGAGCGTTTTCAGGTGACACTGTAACAGCCTGGAGGGGAACCAAACGTGGAAAGGAAAATGTGATTTGTCGCTTGCTGTCAGACATGGCGTGAGTAAATTTGCGAATTATGGTTAGCTGGTAAAATGTGCTCTATACAAAACACTGACTGGCGAATGCGATTAAAATTGAGTACATGCACAAAAACCTATGCGAATGACTTGCGCGTTTCACACTCTTAGTGTTTAACGTCGTGAAATTTATGTGAAAAAATTGAAAAAGAAAGTTTGATTTTTGTGCTTCAAAGATTACACACAATCCCTTACAAATTAATAGCTATAATTCATCCCAACCTATTTAAACAGAGGCATAATACAAAACCTCACTCTATTGACGTGGAATCCAACCCATGCCCAGGACGGATCTAGGGCTTTCCTTCAACGGGGTCAAAAATGTGTTTGCGCTTCCCACTCACAATGTATTACAGACCAACAGCAAAATTATTAATTTGCGTCCGTGTACATTATAGTCCTAGTATAAAATTAAAGTTAACATTCGTCCAACCCGTGTACTTGAATTTCATTTCACAGGTTTTAGTATAAAAAAAAATTTGGTTTGATGAAGCACGGACTGGATAAAAATTAGTAATTTTCCTAAGAAATGTGGTGAATGTAGCCGACGCTCGGTGGGTTTACTTGGGGCTCTCTCGTGTTTTATCACCCCTTTAGGAAAATATATTTTAAACAGATAATAACAATTTTGTCACTATTTATTACATACAGCAAGCACTACGCGGCTTTCACAAGGGACTTCCAGAAAAAAAATCTGTCGCTCTCATCCCCACCCTGCTTTTCCTCCCGCGGATCAAAACAACTGCATTCCATGGTGAACACACCACAGATTGCACAAGTCACTGGTGATGTTCTGGCTTGCGATGCTCGAGCCGATCCCCCAAGAGAGACTTCACTCCTCACAGCACCGAGTCGGCACATAAGTCACACAAGTGATTCAAAGCCCACTATCGCCAGGCTCAGGCTTACACGCTATATTAATTCTTCCCCCCCCCCCCCCGTAGCATTTTTCATTTTCTCTCAATAAGTATTGGTCAATAGGTAGTACTGCTAATTGAATATTATATTTCTTTTGCGTGTGTTGTTCTGTCACAGATATGTCCAAATGATATTTATAAAGTGTAATATAACGGGCGTAAAATGTTGCGTAAGTGTTAATTATTAGCAGTTTCGCAACTGTCTACACTCATTTTGTTGTAGCAGAACTACAAATGCAAAAGAGTTCTAAAGATAAAATCTACAGAAATAGCCCTTATAGTAGAGAAATGTCGTAAAAATGAAGTCATCAACATATGCAGGCCGTGCTCGGCTTGGCTTCAAGGTCACAGGTTGTGGAGTTAAGACGGGTCCTGTTGTTTTTCTGTAATATAAGTTTATTGTGTTGGTTGGGGGAGGGGAGTGGAGAGGTTTGTAAGCTGTCACCAGCTACCTACCCAGTAGCAAGATAGGCACACATAGTCTAGCCGTGGTTTTACTTCGCTCCTGACTGTGCGACCGGCCGAACCAACAGCAATTAGATACGGCACGCGGCAGAAGCGCCACGAACTCTTCGGCTGTGCACTTGATTTGCGCTGTAGGATGCAGCAAGCCTTAATCTTTACATTTAATGACCAATCCCCAGGTGCTTAGTCGATGCAGACAATAAACGCATTTATCCTTAATACTTGATCTATTATTTGCAATAAACGATTTGTTCATCTCCAACTTAAAGGCGTATATAATACTTGGAAAGCACTAATAACCATCAGTTGTATATTTTTGGGTTATATTTTCGTGATAAACCTTCAGCCGAAGTTTGTTGTTTGAATTTTTACTCATACTGGATAGCATCAGTTCTTCTTCATTGCACTAACGGCACAGATATCCATGAACTAAAATCCTCTCTCTATTAATAGACGTAATTGTGTCAATGAAGAAAAATTTCCTTGAATACACCAGCAATATTCTCCAAAAATAAAACACTTACATAGGTTGGTTACTAAATGAGATTTTCTCCATGGTATCTCGGCTTCCTACATATAAAGAAGAATATTATAACAAAGTCATACATTACAAATAAATAATAAAAATAATTAATATGGCTTAGGAAAATATTACCTATTATAGATAATATCAACACATGTAATAAATAATTTCTTTCGTTTCACAATCATAATCCTTGATTTATCTTCTCTTTGAAAATTTTATTTTTTACTTCCAAAATTTTCCTTGGCCCTGTATATGATTTTACTTATCTTTGTAAATGATCAAATCTATAGGGAACAGTCGGTTAAATTACTCGTTTCCTTCGTTTATGCGAAGTGGAAATGAGCAGAAATACCGGCCTTCCTAATTAAAATCACTGTGGTTAAGTATCAAACGGTACATTGTGTGTACCTATTTTTGTTAGAATCTGCTTTTTTAACAGTTTAACTATAAAAATGCGAGTAATTAAAAGCACGTTTTTAAATATTACTATTAAAGTAAATAATTTTATGATAAGCGGGGGTGAATATGTCAACAGCACTTAACAGATCAATATAGTTGCTAAGTTATTTAAATGCACTGTATTTATTTCAGTAACATACTTATTTTCTAGTACACGTTTTAGTCCAATTACTTATAGCGTGAGTGTAATAAATACTATTCATTATTAAATTATTTGTTAGGGGCTAGTGTTATAAACCAAAAGGTTATGCAAGTTTTGTTTCCAACAGTTAACCGTATTAACACGTCCGTGTACCACAACATTCTCTAGTGAGAAGTTAAAAACATAAATTTCAACAACAAATATGTTTATTGGTTTAAATTTTTTAATGGCTTTTAAGAAGATAAGTTTATTACATTCTTTACGATTGGTATATTTCGTGTCCATTTGCTGGCTATAAACAAGAGTGAATATAATAACAAATAAGTAATTTATAGACAATATTCCATTATGATTTTATAAATTATAATTTTTTTCTAAACAATTATTATTTATAAATTAACTTAAAGAGAGGTAAATAATAATTTTAAAATACATTCCTAAGAACTACAGCAGAAAATTTAAATGTGTAAGTGAAACACATTTCTCAAACATGCATGTTATTCGGAAAGTCTTGGTTTTGCACCACGCGCGCAACGCGTTAGAAGAAGACGTGAGAGGATGACCTTGCGAAAGGGTTGGTAACCTTCCAGGAAGGAGTTAGCAACGCAGCCTGCCTACGCCTCCTCTCCTGCTGAGACTGCGCCCAGACGCGTGCTGGAGCCTCGGGCCCTCTATGTCTCCATTAGAAATGTGCTTGCTGTGTTTATTCTGTGTTTTGACTGTTAAGTTGATTAAATGACTAGTCTGGAACCTATACTATTTTGAAATTCTTCATTTTTAAATATAAAATAAATATTTACACCATTCCTCTACAAAGCTCTTGAAACTCTCAGTTTTTTTAATCACAATGGTGATAACGGTGCGAAGATTTATTTTGCATATGGATACCTGTCCGGCAGCCGGTCTGGATTCGAATTATTCAACCATGCGACTTCGAAAACTTCTTAAGAGGATAGGAAAAGTAGCAACGTGCATTACTGACGAAAATATAAATACAAAAATAGAATTTGAGCGACCTCAAAAAATACAACGGGGTTTGTTATGTCGTCTAAATATTTTCACTATGGTGACCTGAAGTACAGAGAAAGTAAAAAAAGACAATATTTAGTTTTAACATTTTTAACATTCTTCATTAAAAAATGGGCTTTAAAATAAAATTATATGGAAAGAAAAAATTGATTGTAAAGTTATAAAAATCAGTTAAGTTAAACCTCTACAATAACCAAATAAAAGAAAGAAAGAAATTCATTACTATTTTCGTTTTCAATGTCTAAATTAATGTGAAAATGATTTAAAATTATTATTTTGTTAAGATATTTAGTAATTATATTGATTTTCTTTTATGATTTCAATAATTTTACAGTCATGTTTATTTCATAGATTGTATTTTTTTCTAGGGTTTCACAAGCCATTATTTTATTTTAAAAAGATTCCACTAAAAATAACAATACACTCTATTATTTCAGGAAATACAGGTCTCCATAATGAAAAGATCTCGTCACCCAGATTATATATATAGATAGATAGGTAGATAGATAGATAAGATAGTAAGATAGATAGATAGATAGATAGATAGATAGATAGTTTCTCAAAGATGTTTTTGGTCAGTTCGCCATATCTTCCTTACAACTTCAAAATTAATGATTTAATAACGTAAATAGACAATTTACAAAAATTAATGTTTTGAATTAAATTATTATAAAAACATGTTTATAAAAGCCTTATTTTGGTCACAAGTCTACGGCATTTTTGAGATTGCCATAGCTATATAAATAATCTTACATGCATGACAGCTGTTGAAGCGAATTAACCGAAGTAAGTTCCACATACTTTTATAACTTAATTTAAAACATAGGTTCTTTTGCTATAAAATACGTAAAGAGGTTGGCAAAAATGTGTTTAGTTCAAGTCCTACAAACTTTCATGGAAGTTACTTAGTTATATATTTGAGTTCATATTATTATTATACGCAAACACAAGTATCTATAGGTGTAATTTTGCAGAACTACAGAGCGTTGTCTATGTCATTAACATTAAACTAGGTCAAAGTTATTCTGTTTATTTTACCATGGCGTGAAAGTGAGAATTTCTCAAGAATATCTGAATAACTGTTTATTTATCCTTACATATACATTTATTATCTCAAAGGCGGCCATATTGTGTTTTTGCTACGTATGGCCACATGTGACACAACGCTAAGGCGGAAGAATACTTTGTGATCCTTACGGTGTTCCCGAGCCGTGATAAAACAGTCTGCGTTTGAACTTCACTGTGAGAAACGATAGCAACAATATTCACTGAAATACCATTTGCAAGTTTCATAAAAATTATAATTTGTCATCATTATAAAACTATTGCAATTAGTGTTGTACGTTTTCTCGTAAAAATACATATTTATAATCAAATTCCCATGAACGTAATGAAACACGCAGTAAAATATTTTCGGGGCGGTAAATTAATCTTAAGAAATATTTTGTTCAATAATAAACTTTTTTGCCAACAAATATATTTGTTTAATGAAACAACGTAGGTTACGTAAATTATTTTTATTTATTATCTAGGGATGAGCAGTATGATGGAGGAGGGGGGGAGGAAGCAAATTGCCAGAAGTATTAAAAAACATTGGTTAAGTCAAAGCGTTCAGAATCATAAAAAAAGACTTTATTTGATGCCCCTGACTTTTTACTTACTGACATCGGCGATAAAGTAAACGTGTATAGACGGTTGCAGTGAATGTCCGAAAATATTCGTGTATGGACTGCACTACACGAATCTGAAATAACAACTAAGAAGGCAAAATTCGTTTGTAAAACAGCGTTTTATACATTCCAGGAAAACGCAAATTTCAGCTCTTGTATTCAAATGGTTGCAACTTTTATGTTTAACCGCATCCAGTAGGCTAAATTGAACAAACTTAAAACGTCCACACACCATTTGGGTGTATATATACATATATATACATATGTATAACATATAAAATCACTGTTCGTACAACGTACAAGTCCTCGTTTACCACCAGAAAATGCAAGGCCCTCTGATAGCAGTGTAAATACCAACGTGTGTGTGAAGCTATAGGTCCGCACTTCATATGGGTATATTTATATCATATTAACACACTGTGCCTACAAGTCCTCGTTTAACACCAGAATATGCAAGGTCCTCCGATTGCAGTGTAAATACCAACGTGTGTTTGAAGCCATAGGTCCGCACTTCATATGGGTATATTTATATCATATTAACACACTGTGCCTACAAGTCCTCGTTTAACACCAGAATATGCAAGGTCTTCTGATTGCAGTTTAAATACCAACGTGTGTTTGAAGCCATAGGTCCTCTTTTCATATGGGTATATTTATATCATCTAACACACTATACTTACAAGTTCTTCGTTTAACACCAGAAAATGCAAGATCTTCTGATTACAGTGTAAATGCCTTTGTGTGTTTGAAGCTATAGGTGCGCATTTCACATGGGTACATATATATATATATATTTATATATATATAATTATATATATATATAAATATTTGGTTTGACACCGACTTTAAACCGATTAGTAGGTAGCACCTACCAATTATAATATTTTATTAAAATTATAGGTAATAATTATGTTTGGACAAGAACTGTCACATTGAAATTTATTGTATTGTTTATACAATTTTATTGTTTATACAATTACAATGTGAAAATTCGTGTCCAAACATATTACCTATAATTTTAAAAATAAAAATTTTAATTTTAATTATTTATTTTTCGATTTCTAGTACCTATAGTATTTTTTTGTGTTTTATTAGGTCCGTTTGGTTTTTTAAAAATATTATTTTTATGTTTTAATCTTCATGTACGAAGGCTTAGGGTAATTATTACTTTCAAATAAAATTAAAAATACATATTTCTAATAATACATATTCCTACATATTACTACTAAGAAGTTTATGAATTGAATGTAAGATAAAGGCTGTAAAGTAACGAGTAATAAAGAATTAATTGTTCATGTAGCACAGCTTACATGTATACGCCTGAAATGGCACCCAGTTAAGGTCCTCGGATCATGCGTCTGTGGCTTCGTAATGTGTGAAATGAGAGACGTCCACCACGTCCTCGCAACCAGCGTTAGACACTACGGAGATGTGTATTAGATGTGTGTAAACTCGAGCGAAATGTCCTCGTTTGGAGCGTTGAGAAACATGGGATACACAACGTGTGTAAAGGAGTGTAAGTGACAACGATACTAGCGCGACGTGGTGGTAACACACACACACTACATACTTGATTCTCTACGGTCTATCCGAGGACCTCAAAAAAAAATTTAAAAATCATGTTTTCACACACTAGGTTGACAGAACAGCGTGAATCCGAGGTCTTTTAATCCGAGGACCTGGGGGAGGTCCTCGGATTGCCAAAGGTCCTCGGATCCACGCTGAAATATCATGCGCAAGTCCTCGGATGATACCCTAAGTCCACACACACACACACACACACACACACACACACACACACACACACACACACACACACACACACACACACACACACACACACACAGAGAGAGAGAGAGAGAGAGAGAGAGAGAGAGAGAGAGAGAGCAACTCCCGACTAGGGGAGAAGCGAGGGTAACAGTATATCCGTGGCGATGAAAAGAAAGGCGAGTGAGGACGACGTGTGTCCGTCACCACTCTTGCGACTTCGGTGGTTGGGCGGTCAGATCATGAGCCTCCCAAGGCCATTCGGGAACACACTTGCTACGTTCCGAGTGCTGCGATCTCTCCCAAAATACTTACGGTATTACGAAATTACCTCTCTTGACGTGAATACGTCTTAATTGCTTCCATAGTGGGAGGCAATTCAAAAAACGAATGCTAACAAAATCCGGGGCTAAAGTTTGGTGTTGCAGTTATACATCTATCACCTCCATACAAAATGTAATTACACCACTAGATAGCTAAAGGATCAAAGAATTCGTTACGCCAAGTGAGGACTGTGACGCATCGCGCGCCGTGGAGGGGGGAGCGGCGCCATTTTGAGATCTTTTGCTGATACATTTAGTATAAGTTTTGACTCGGAGAAGCTGCGTCGTTCGTTTAATCGTCATTTCTCGTCAAAATCTATCGATTGCATAAATAAAACATGAGTGTAAAATAGTTGCAGTGAATATGTATGGTGTTTATATATATATATATATATATATATATATATATATATAATGTCGGCCTATACGCGACTTCTTAGTGTTCAAACATGATTATAACATACATAAAATAGCGTATCTTATATTGTGTACATAAAATCTTACCTGTTACGAACACGTATTCCCCCCACGTACAACACACGGCCGTGTACATGACACAGCCACACCCCAATTTTTTTTTCTTTGCCTGAAGATATGGAGCAAATGCCAAGTTCCTAAAACTGTTTTGGTCTTTTAGGAAGCCTACTTGTTTTCGTCTGTGCCGTCCAGAGCATCTGTTCAGTATCATCGCTGTGTTCGTCTGTTTGTCGCTGCGACATCCCAAGGTTGTTTATTGTATGCATTTAATGTTTTTGTTGCAACTGTCTCGTCGTCAGTCCTCTTGTGTTCGTCTGTGTTCTGATATTTTTACATGCTTTATATTAGCTTCGCCTGTATGTTTGTTTGTCTGTCCGTCTGTAACTCTTTCGACTAAGAGTGAGTGGCTCATCACTGTGAAATGTCCCACCAATTTCATTACGTTCGTTAGCCGAGCGGTCTAAGGCGAGCGATCGTGGGTTCTACTCCCGGCCACGCCGAATTTTTTTTTTTTTTTTTCGGTAAATTCTAAGATTATATCCATACACCTAACTGTAAATGATTCGGAGAGACTTTACCATTTCTTTGTGACGTTGCAACTCCAAAAAATAGTTATCTCAGATGGTAATAGGTAGTGTCGGTAACTCATTTCCCTATGATAATTATACATAAATATAGTTTAAAAAACTAAAAAAACATGCTTTTAAAGAATATCAAACTAAAAAGTTAAATTAAATATAGTTATGCTTTTAAAGATTATCAAACTAAAAAGTAAAAAATAATTTTAAAATTTAATTTATGACAATAGTATATAAGCAATACTAGTATAAATGAGAAAAAAGCATGGGGTGCTTAATATACAAAAAATATGGCATAAAGCGCCTCAAGCTTTTTTCTCATTTATACTAGTATTGCTTATATACTATTGTCATAAATTAAATTTTAAAATTATTTTTTACTTTTTAGTTTGATAATCTTTAAAAGCATGTTTCTTTAGTTTTTTAAACTATATTTTTCTGACTCGTTCCTTTCACAGAATGCTCTGAGCTGTCTATGCAATTGCTTCTGTCATAGGCTGGTTTTGGCATGTATTGTGTGTTCATCTTATTTTGTTCGTTCTTGAGGTTTCGCTATCACACACGGTGCATAACATTAATTGCGTGTGTAAAAAAACTTCCAAATCATTCCTCCCTATCGCAAGATTAAAAAAATGTGATATCTCGTTTATTTAATCTCTTTCGGAGCAACAATACTTGCAGCATCAATTATTTTAGTTTCATATGAAGGAGAAAAAAATCAAGACGATATTGATTCCTACATAATTAACATTGCTGAGACAAACAACACGATGTTTATTGAGGACTTTATTACAGTTCAGCTGGGTAAAAACGGAATACTGAAATCTTCAACGGGTCGGGAATTATTTCAGGTTAATAGCACAACTGACTTCCTCTGTATATTTAATGGCGTGAGCTATATTTTAATATCTTAGAGTGAGTATAGATCTATAGTTTAGGATTACATACATCATCGTGTAGGCAAAACGTTTATTTATCTCGTACACCCGTGGTAGTGGTGGGGAAGCCCGAGGCGAAATATAAGAAATTAAGGAATTTCCCAGGTTTTATAATACTTGTTTGAATGGTATTCAATTTTTTAGATAACTTTTCCGGTGACGAAATTTTAATGAAAGACGTGACAGTGAGTTTTAAAACAGTTTTGACGCTCAATTTAAGTCATGCTGCAATGGTTATGTTAACATGAATCTGAGTGTCCATTTTCCCGCTTTTCGTATCACATATTTTGAGATCTCCCTTCGGCTACGCTGTCTTAAAGTTTATAGTGAAACTTCCTTTACGCGGCTCGGGTAGTGCTGGTCGAAAGTTACCCTAGGAGCAGTTACGGCGCGGGAACAGGACTGGAATGAGGTGATCAAGTCTGCCTTGAAAGTTGGACTGGAATGTATTATCGAACCGAAGTAAACCTTGGAACTTCCACCTAGACTGAAATCGAAACACTCGAGATGACGTGACAGCCGTATCAGATAATAGTTTACGACGTCTGTGAGTTTCAGGTTGATCGTATTTGTTGAAAATTGTCAGGATTAGGTGTGGAAGAGGACTACAGTTCGTAACATGACTCATGAGGTAGTTTACGGTGCAGTTTGTTACTAAACATATGCATATAAACTGTGCTTGAACAAGTTCGTGATCTCGGTAATGAACAGTATAAGGGTTACGAAAAGTTATTGTAAATTTTTTCGTTTGGAATTTTAATACAAGATTGTTATTTTAGCCAAAGCGCGGGTGGGGTGAGTTATAAGCATAAACTTTCACATGAGTAATTGTTTACATTACATGATTTCAACAGTTTCAAGTTCAGAAGGGCATATGTGTTAACTCGGTCGTTAAATCACAGCTGTTTGTAGTTTTCCGTGAAAAGTTCTGGATAGCGTCGCTGCTTGTTCTACAAGAAAACGCTGTCATGCTTCTTTCTGTAAAGTACGGTTTTGTCTTTCTATATGAACGTGAACTCCAGGTCGGGTTTATATAAATATGAAGCAAAATGTAAGTTTAATGAGATACATACACTATTTGTGTGCGATTTATTTTTTATAAGCGAATCGCTATCTATAGAGAGAAAGCTGTAAACTAGTGTTAGGTATAGACCACGTTCTATTCCATCCCCACAAACCTGATGAAATTCATGTCCACCCCATATAAAAGCCGTGTCGTGTAACCGTCAGTACAAGTAGTCCAAAATGTTCTACGTATCCTCCTGCAACTGTTGTCATGACAACAGAGTTTGTAAACCACCTCGTGTGGTTGATCGTGGGCCTTCGGGGCCAGTGTCTCTGACTGCTTCTTTGGGTTTTTGATTGAGGCCAAACTCTTCAAGCTAAAGCTAATTGTTTCCAGCAATAGGCCAGTTCTGCCGAAACCCAACCATTTTAATTCCTTTTTTTTTTTTTGTATTGTCGAGCTTCGAGCATGATTTATGATTTTGAGTGGACGTGGACAAGGCACTTGGGTTGATTAAAATATCTTTAATTAATTTCTTACTTCATCAATCAAACAATTTTTTTTATTAAAAATTAATAATATTTTTACCATTACAATATTTAAAGTTAAGTACCGAAAACTGCTCAAATAGCACTATTTTACACCTTAAAATCCATATTTTTCCGGGGGAGGCCCCCGCTTAAATAAGGGGGGGGGGGGGAAACCATGCTTCTTAACCCCCCCCCCCCTTCCCAAACATAAATCCTGGCTACGCTACTGAATCTGAAATACGATGTTCCCGACGTTTCGGAGTGTGCCACGATGGCTGCGATAAAGGCCTGGGTTCCACCAGAAGCAGAGGGATGGTGTACCACTGGCGCTGGTGTCGAGAGATCTCGTACCGGTGTAGGAGGGTAAAGGGGAAGGAGGAGCTAGCGTCCTCGCGTGCGGGAGACAGCGTCGCCGGAGGAGCAGCAGCCAGGGGCGGGCTTTGGTGCCGGCGACCTCGATACGCCCGACTTCCTCTCTCGCCCGACGCTGGTCAAGAGGGTCACCGGCCGCGCGGTCCCCCCTTCTCTCCCTTCCCCCCTACCCAGTTCCCTCCCGCGCTGTGGCTTGTGTCGTCAGCGAGGAGGGGACGTTTTTTTTCCTAACCTAAGTTAAAACTATGTGTGTAAGGGAGGGGTCTAGGTAGGGAAGACTCTTAAGTGCGTCTCAGGGCAAGCCCTATACGCTCTAAACATGCGGGTTTTTAACCATGCAGAAAAGGTCACGTGCATCATGTGCTAGGAGGGGATTGGCCAGCCATGGCAGACGTTTTCGCCATGACTAACTCCCCTCACTCTTAATTCTAGACTAAAACTAGATAAGTTGGGCCCAGGTAAAACCTCCATAGACAGAGGGAAAGCCCTGGGCACATACATGCGGGATGCATTGCTCAGAACGTGAAATATTCCCCAGCTTCTCCCCCCCCCCCCCCCACCCTGGAGATACCATCTCATCCTGTACGGTGGTCAGGACTCTTGGCTGGCTGGTTCCGTATTGCAGGAGGCGAAAGGCAAACCACATTTAGGATCACCCCTGCCGTAAGAATAATCTCCCACCTCACCGCGACACCGCAAGTGTTTGCCACGCTCGGAAATGAAACTGTGGGGCCAGTCGTAACTGTGAAACGGGGACGATAAACGTGATAATAAGGCCAAAACATCGATTTAAGGATAACTTTTTTTTTTTAAATATTATAACTTTTTCAGCTTGTAGGCCTAGACCTAATGAGGATATGACTTGTGTGGTTAACCCCGCGCGCGAAGTCTTTGTGCCTCAGTTTTCCCATCCCCTTCACCACCCTAAGATGATCCTACCGATGTGCGCCCTTGCTCGTCATCGTCATCAGGAGTCAACAACACGCGTGTTCTCTCGGGCCCGACCTGGGACTCTTCTGAACTGATGTGGAGGTCACTGGAATCTCGCCGGAACCTCCGGTGACAGCAGCCACCCGGGAGTCCGGGCGTGGAGACGGGAAGCCTACGATTCACTCGTTCTTCTGGACGTACCCGAATACTCACGTTGGCAAGCCTTCTTTCAACAGACGAGAGAGCAAAACACCCGAATGTGCATCTTCGTTTTTTTTTTTGTTGTTCATTGTAAATAAATATATAACTCATGATAAATAATGGTCAATTAGGTTAGGTTAGCTACATTATAAATACTTTAAAACATTGTGGACGGTTGATTTGGTTAGGATAGCTTTAAAGATACTGTGAAATCATGTAAACGGTTTCCCCCAAATAGTCACCTGTTGTGTTACGAAAAAAAAAGCGAGCATGAACTTCGGGGAACTTCGAGTTTGGCTCTCTCGTCAGTGAAAAGAAGACTTGCCAACGTGAGTATTCGGGTATGTCCAGAAGGACGAGTGAATCGTAGGTTTCCCCGTGGAGACGGTGGTGGAGGCGGCTGCAGAGCGACACAGCGTACCTCGGACCCGCGGCGAACCGTCTGAAACTGACGAAGCAAACAAGCGGCCAGTTCAGAAGTGTTACACGGATGAGCCTGACTACCTTTTAAGACTTGATGATTACAATTTGACCAAAATCTGCAGAAAGGAAACACGGGAACCAATCACTATTCAAGATCAGGAGTAGCCTACTAATTATTGTTCACCACTTTGAATCATTCCTGACGTATCCCTTTTCATCTAAGAAGAATTACCAGGAAACTATATAAAAAAAAACATGTGAGTGAGTCTTCGACTATTCGTCAGTGATGTGTAACATCTGACGTCGGTTACGGAAAAATTCACGTGTTTTCATGTTGCAGATACAGTTACAGTACGAATCTCAAATCTTGGACACGAAATTTAAGGTACAATTTTTCAAAATAATCCCGAGCGTGATAAATATACGTACAATTTGTTTTCAACTACATTTCCGCACCCGCCGCTAGAATTCCCTGCCGAAGTCGTCAAAATTATGGCTACATCGAATAGCTAACCATTCGATTAGCAGACGGAAAATTTAAACTTTAGTGAAACGGCTCTGATAAAAGGGCACTTTCGGCACCGCCTGGCGAACCCTTTTTCTCGTAGCCCAGTTTTTATACTACTAAAATACTTTAGGTGCAATACAATATAGTGAATTATATACCTTGCTTGCCTTCGCGTGCTGCTGCATGGATAGTAATAAAAAAAATAAGAGAGAAAAGAATAATTTCGGCCATATTGTCGGTTCGTGGAAGAGCCCTGGCGTATCGTGAGGTAAGTCTGGCGGAACGTCGAGGAATATACTGGAACGAGGCTGCGAGTCTGTGGCGGACTGCATATCTGATGAGGTCGTGGCTCGCGGATCGCGCACCGTGTAACAGTATCTCTGTGTGAGAACGGTCAAGTCACGGCGCGCTTACACTGTCAGGAACCACGGTCAATTACGGATTCTCACACTTGGAGTGCGCCTGAAAAAACATGCCCGGTTCTTTATAGAAACTCGGTCGAGTGCAGACTGCCCGGTTGTGTTATATTGTATACAAAGTAAACACGCACGTAGTAGGAATAAGAGTGATTTTTGCTGTAGATTTAACACTTCTACGCTATTTCTTCCCATATTCTTGAAATAAAATTGTTCAAGAGTCAAGTGTTCGAAAACCGCTCTGGCCTTTTTCATTTCTGTTTTCCACCGTTTTCTCTAAACCACCCCAAGCAGAAAAATGTATTTAAAAAAAAAATCCTAACTTATTCTTTCACAGAAACACACAACTAAATTTTTATCACCGTTTTTATACAAACGTAACAAATTTTCGTTACCGCCAAATGGCTCAATTAATACGAAGCGTTGGGTAGGACCTATACTACCCTCTACCAACAGATAGGGGGAAAAAAAATTGTGGATTAAACAGTACCTACCAAACTGTAGAATTATGTAAATATGTTTTGGTAATGGAAAATTTTGTGATGGGTAACATGTAAATTCTCTGTATTACAGTTTTTGGAAGGAGTAATTTCTTGTATGGAACGGAAGTCTCGTGGAACGGAAATGTGTAACCACGGTGCTGCCATCTGTGGCGGATGGCACGAACCAAAGTTTACAAATACAGAAAAAATAACAATAGTTTTAACTGTTACGTGAATTTTAACAATATGGGCAGTATTTTAATAAAATTACATGTCGAAAATGAGATCCATATATATAAATTATATATATATATAATAATAATTTATCAAGTCTTTTTTCACTTTTATCGGAGCCGTTTCATTATATAGTTTATAACTTTCGCTCTGCAAATGGAATGATTCAATAGTCGACGTAGCTGCTCCAGCAACGGATTCTAGCGGCGGGCGCGGAAACTACGTGTGGTTCGCGCCGAGACATGTAATTGAAAACCAATTTTCGTATATTTATCCCGCTCGGCAGTTTTTTTTTTAAGAACTTTACATTAAATTTCTTGTTCGAATTTCGTATAAGTGTATTTTCAACATAACACTTGAATTGGCTTGTTACTGAGGTTAGCTGTTACACATCTCTGGAGAGTACTAAAATAATAGCTCACCTTTTTTTTTTCTCGGAAAAATATGTGGTTATATTTTTCCTGAAAATTTTTCCAACAAGCATCTCTTGTGGATGGTTCCTTGGTATGGACCAGGCTTGGTCTTAGCCATGTCTTAACGTCTTTAATGACTTCTGTTGCTTAGACGTTAAGCTCAAACAGATATTAAAACTGTATACTCGGTGGTTAGGGGAGACAGCAAGTATGTTCCGTAATACGGTACCCGACCCCTTCTAGCGCCAGCAAATTAGTTTAACAAGTTCTTTAGGTGTTTTAATTGGTCCTGCGTGGCTTGATATTAGAGTAAGTAGTAATTATACGGGTGGAGTGCGCAAGAAGTCTGCATGGTAACAGATTTGTGGAGCGCAACTTTGAAGAGATTACCAACTACTACAACCGCGACACACACGTCGTGAAGGACGCGTTGTGACAGCCAGGGGCGCAACAACAGGGGGGGGGGGCAAGGGTATTTCCCCCCCCCCCCCCTCTGAAACCTTGAAGTGGGGGCAAACGGGGGCAAAGAAAGTGCTGTGAAATCAATTTTTAGATGATAAAACTGCTTAAATAGCACCATTTTCCACCTTGAAATACAAATTTTCCCGGGGGAGGACCCCCGGACCCCCCGCTTCAATAGGGGGGATCGATGATTCTTTATAAAAAGGTATATTCCCCCCCCCTTCCTTTGAAAATTTAGTTGTTGTGCCCCTGGTGACAGCCGAATAGCGCGCTGCGGTCGACATGTGGTCTTCAACCGCAACAAGTTTCTCAAATAAAATCAAATCCTTAGTATTCGAAGGATTCAGTCCATATTCGAAGCAAAAGATTCGGGGAAAAAAATATTAGCGAAAATAAAGTAAATTAAAAATTGAACACTGATAACCTCTGAAGTCTACTAGTCAATTTTTTTCTTCATACCTATTCCTGTTTCCATTTCCCCAAGATATTGTACTTATAACTTGTAATAAAATCACAATATGTTTTGATTCTGGAAACTTAGTTGGTGAAACAAACATTTAAGGGGTTGAATGTTTCAACACGATCGTTAATTTTTTTTTGTACATTATTTAATTTTTGACCCTTCATACTTAGAATTGGATTCGAGGGGTTTATCAAGATACCTTTGGGATTCGAATTCGGATTTGATAAAATTGAGATTTGAGCCATGTCTAGTTTCTTGCCATTAAATTCGTCCTAAATACGCCAGTCAACGATCCTTACAAGTTGTTTTTAATTAACATTTTTGAGAAAAAAATTTAATACAAATGTAGTATTTTTTCTTTAAAATATTCGTATATTGCCAATGCACCCTTTTAACCTTCATTTGGAAACTGAATTCTGAGGTAATTTTAATCGAGAAAGTCTGTCGCGTCCTAGAATTTTGTCGCGCTGACGTAACAGATATAATGTGATTGGTTAGAAAAAAAACTATTTTACCCTCGTCGCGTCCATAGCTTAACTGTGACGCTGAGTTTATAAAATCTCATAAAACTCTCCCTATGTCCGCGAGTTTAAAGTGTACAAGCAAGCTTCTTGTTATTCTAATCATACATAATGACCCGAGTGTCTACGAAACGTTATATCTCCCCATTTGTTCACCCACGCATGAATGTTTTTAGAATTAGTTATATCCTCCTCTCCTCCCTCGGTTCGCACGCCATGTTAATTTTTTATTTCATTTTCTTGTCATTTCTATTACTTAAGGGCTGTTCTGTATCTGGTTTTATGTCAAAATAGTTTTGACCTAAGTGTTAGGTATATAATAGTTGTAAAAAGTCGTGCAATGGTTTTTACACCCATCATGTTGCACTTAGTGAACATATTTCGAAAGTAAATTTAAGGTATGTACCTAGCGTCAAATTTATACATTAAATTGAATAATTTCAACAAACCTTGTGTCTGTCGGGAGTACCATTTGCAAAGAAACGTCACGTGGGATTGTTTACGTCAGCTGGTATGGAAAGTTCCACTGAAAATTAAAAGCCGCGGAAAGCGATCATCGTCATGTCCTCGCCAGCCGGTTAACTTGTTGGCCTGACACCTGTGCTGCCCGCGGCCGCACAAGGCCGCGGGCAGCAGGCAACAGGCAACAGGCAGCAGCTAACGGGCCGCCACTTCCTGCAGACCGTCTGCTCCCCGCCTTGGCGCGTTATGAGTTAAGAGACCGGAAAAATTCGCGGATTCATTTCGTGATAGGCTGAAATTCAAACATGTGCATAATTTTGCTGGTTCTGCTATTGGATCGCGGTTTAACTGGAGCCCTATGGGCCAATGAGAGACTATCGACCAATGAAGCGTCGAATCACAAGCTACCCAGCGGAGACGACTCACAATTTAGTAACCAATGAACTCGCGTGTTTACTTGAGAAGTGCAGAGGAAAATGGAGGCTATCCTAGAGGTCATTGAATCCGCGAATTTTTCCGGTCCCTAGTTATGAGTACCCGTGATGCGATTATTGAAGCAACGTTTATAATTATAAATATTTGACTGACATTTTAAAAATGCAGATAGCTTGAATAATACATCTAGTGAAAATATTACCGCCGAAAGGTTATTTGCAGAGCCTATGTATTGTAACATAGGTAAAAATTACAAAGCCGAACCAGGGTGGGATGATAAGTGGGACAATTGCTGGTGCTTCTAGCGTGGTATCGCCTCTAAGCGCCGTCGTCTCGTGCAAAGGGCAACTGTGAGATATGAGTGGTAACCTTAACATTGTATGACTTAGAAATGAAGATACAGGTGTAATACAAGTCTCTCGTGTGCTTTCAAGAATCTGCACAGGATTTTTTTTTAATGCCTAGAAATTATTCTCAAAACATACGATGTAGCTATTTTCACTCGACTAAAATACAGTAATATGGCAAATTTTGGCTTCGGGTTTCTGATTTAGTGGAATGCTTGAATATAATAGTGACTCTTTGCTAATTTTATTTGCTTCTGTGTAAAAATTGGCAAATTTTTTTGGATGAATACAACTGTAACAATATTGTCAACTGCCCCTACTTTAAAACAGATAATAAGTGTGTGCTCTCTGCCTTAACGAAGATAAATTAAAAAAAATTATACGGTAAAACATTGTGTTGGCCTAAAAACTGTTGGAAACATGATGGCGTCTTTCGAATACCACATTTCCTCAATGTATGCGGGAAACCGCGACTGGGCAGAAATTAATTGACTGACGAGTAGATAGAAACCACGTTAATTACTTGGGTCACGCCAACCGAGATACTGTAAACCAACCATTAACTTCGTAATTGAACACTATCTGAGTGTTCATAGTATAAAGCTGGGAGCTAGTTTGTAAAAAAGTAGTTCCGGTTGTAATTTCTGCAAGTATGAGAACCTGAGCAAATCGTTAAAAGTATGTCTTCAAGCGTGGATTATTTGCATGCTGACCGTGTTCTCCTGTGGTTCTACGTACTTCTCTCTGGATAAAGATAATGAAGTGTAGTTACCGATAATATTGTTTTCAATTCATTTTTATTCCGTTTAAGATATAATTTTTAAATATTTTCTTCATTTACTGTAATATATTTTTTAATGGTTTGCATTTCTTTGCCAAGTATTTTTCTCGCAACTGAAAAAAATATATATTTATTTATTTTTAATAGAGAAAATACGTTTTATATGCGTCTGATAACTTATTTCTTCATGAACGTAAATAATTGTGTATTATGTATTATACGTGTTGATGTCTTTTCTGTCTATAGGCATTTTTTTTTCAGGATTTCGAATATTTCTTTTTTTAGATTTGTCTGATGGAAAAAAAAAAATCTTATAAATTTTTAAATCTAGACTTACTTAGTTTAAATTTTGTTTTTGAATAGTTTTTTTTTGTGAATGTATGACATTTGATATATATTTTTTTTCATGCGCGAACGTTAGTCATATCATTTACAATTTGCTGTTGTAAATGTCCAGTCAGCAACGGATCGCTTATCTAACCAAGATCGTCACTTTGAGGCCAACGTGCTAATCGCAGCAGCTACCGAGTTAAGACTGCTACAGACAATCTATTGGAATTAACAAGGAGAGGACGTGAACTTCGGGTCGCAGATTTTGACGTGCCTTTGCGACGATAAACTACTTCCCAACAGCAATCTATTCTGTAAAGAAGGAAACCTCATCTTTCAATTGTTCTGAAGAAATAATCGATCAAAAAATAAGGTACATAATATATATTCGTAACGTTGCACCCAAAATTACTAAGGTAGAGTCGACCAGCGGTTAGTGTGTGTGTGACCACAACTCTGGCGATTCGGGTTCGTTGCCAGTATGGAAACATTATTTTTAATGTTTCATCGATTTGTCATCGAAGACGTGAAAATTCATGTTTGTTTATTCTTTTCAAACACATACCAAAGTGTGACAATATTTGCACATTGCTGTCGGTCTGTTTGTACAGATTTGATGCACACTTGCGGGTGAGACCATAAAAACATGTAAAACATATTTTTTGTTTGCATGTTGCACCATACGCATTGTATGCATGCAATAGTGTTGTATGAACATTTTTTTTGTTAATACACACACATGGAAGCATATATTTTTTTAAACATTTTGGATGCGACTTGTGGTTATCAGTTTGGCGGCTTAGCAAGCGTATTTCAGCATGTAAGTAAACTTAAGAGTGCTGAATTGGTGAAGAGCTAATGAATGTATTTTGATGGCACCTTCGCGCGATGCTGTTTCCCGTTCTTGTGATGGAGTAGCGACATTTGGCTCTTTTTTTTGTATTTTTTTTTTTTTTTTAACCTGACGGCACCAAGGCTTCCCGTGAAGGAAAAAAAAATTGTAAAATGGGGAAGAGGGGATAAGTATGCACCTTAGGTATACTAATTTGACGCACAGAGATCCTATAGATAAGAAATTTTCTTTTTAAATAACGTACAAGAAAAAAACTTCAATGTACAAAATTTAATATTTGATTAAATTAAATAAAAAATAAAAATAAAAAATAATTAATATTTTATTTATACGATTTTCAATAAATAAACATGAATTTTCACGCAATTAAAGAAAAATAAATAAAAACGGAGGGGAAAATGTAGTCAAAGTGGGATTGAACCCTGTCTTCAGCGTGGTAGTGAGACGCTGTAACTGCCGAGCCACACTGCCTTAGCGAGTTACAATGCAACATTACGGGTATATAAGTTGTGCCTCATTTTTCAATAGGCGTTTTCTCCTTTTGGGAATAGGTTGCTATTTAAAGTACTTTGCTCTCGCAAAGGGACGTCACTATCGGCGACCCGAAGTTCGCGTCCTCTTTCATTCGTCTGAATATTGTCCACAGTAACACTCGATTTTGAAATGACGTCAATTCAAACAGAAGTACTTTTTAGTGACCGTTAGTATGTCACACCGCCTGCTCACAGTCTTTCAACATCCCCCCCCCCTTCCTTTTCGTTTTACGCTTCCTTAGTCTCCCCACGAACGTCGGGTAGTGAAACGTGATTGCAGCGTTTATGTTGTCATTAAAGTTTTCATAGAGAAAGTCTATGGGCGAAGAACATTAAATTGCGAGACTGTGCGGTGCCATTGTTAGGCGTGAGTTGTTTCAAACAAGCATTCTGCAAGGATGATGTGCTTAAAAACCACAGTAAAATTGAATGAGTCCCAACTACAAACACGCAGTGCCTTTCACAGTCTGAGGGTGTCGTACCCAAGCCTTCAAAGACAGGCCACATTTTCTTTACGTCTTTGACCTCCAGCATAAATGAGAATGGTTCCTTAGGGTAGTTAATGGTTGATTTTACCTTCCCAATTTCCCTGACACTTATAGTTTGAGTCCGCCTCCAGTGATCTCGTTGTCGACGAAACTTAAACCAAGCCTAATAATGTTACGGAGATGAGAGATGCGAGGCAACGAGTGAGGCCAGATCGCCAAACCCTCGGCCCATTACCGTTGCAACGCCCAGTACCCCCTCGCACCCGCTACATCATTCCTCCTCGGTGTCTCTGGAGGGTCCGGCACGTTTCCAGAGCACCGCCCGCCTGCGCGAAGCGGCGTAACTGGGACGCCATTGCTCTGGGAGCTTCGTGATGACGCGACGCTTCGAAGGGGGTGCGAGACCATTCCAGAAGGGGGATGATAATTATAAAAAACGGCGGCGCCGGCCTCCGAAGTAGTGAAGTAAAGAGTGCGGGCGACGAGAGGCGGGCTTCTTCGCGTGTGGAGACTTGAACGTGTTTTGTGTGCGACAGACGAGCGAGTGAGCGGGACGAGGCAGTGTTTTGGGACAGAGGTGCGAAGGTAAGATACGAGCAGCAGAGAGAGAGAGAGAGTAAACTGTGGTCTAAACGAAATAAGTGTTTAATTTGTGGACAGACATTTTAAGTGTTGTGCTTTTAATTAATAGTGTAAATATTAGTTAATAAATACGACTACATTTAATTAATTGCGCTATCCTTTTCGAACGTGTTTTTCCACAAAGTACCCTACAGCGAAAGGTTATTATTTCAGCCATCCGTGATTTCGGCACATTCCGTAATCCGGCACAAATAAAGCCGCTTGCGTTAAAATATTTTTCAGGTGTGTTTCGGCTATTGACCTTGGCCGCCAGGGTTATGCTATATGTATTTGTTTATTTATGTCATCCTAATACAGCTTGGAAATATCCTTGTATTGTGTATTAATTATTCTTTGGTATTCCGGTTGGAAAGATATGTTCATGTTCTGTGATACGTTGCCGAACTTGTTAAAAATACCGTCCACTAATTAGATGAGCTGCAATTAGCAGATTCTATCCTGGAATCACGGCCCATTTCCAGTCCCGAATTTTTCAGGGTGTAAATTTCTTATATCCGGGATTTTCGGGGTGACAAAAATAGAAAAATTGGTATGAAACATACATCATAGAACGAAAAATTGGTATGAAACATACATCATAAAACGAAAAAATTCCGAACGAAGAGCACTCACTTTATCTGCCACTGTCACGTTCGACTTTCTTGTCCGCCTTATCGTTTTAACAGCTGATTATAATCGTGTTTTCGCCGGCAAACAGAGAAGTTGAGTTGAGAGTTGAGACGTTAGCGCTGCATCGCGTAAGTAGCATTATTTATTCGGTTTTTTTTGGTTGATTAGCATAAATTTCGTAAAGTCATGGTTATGTACTAAATTTGGAAGTAATTTTATTATTTTTTAGAAGTGCGAATAAAAAAGACAATTTTTTTTCAGTTTAGGGTTTCTCTTTCGTTATAGTGTTACGTTTGACATGAAAAAAATTGCGTATTTTTTTTCTCTCGCTTCCCATACCATAAGCTACTTTCAGTTTTATATCTGCCTTCGTGACTATTGTGCAAGGGCATGTAATTGATTACTTTGTTAAAAAAAATTGGTTGTCTGTAAAGTCGGTTTACGGACGATAGTTTGTGACGACGTCATAACAAAACATTGATGAAATGATTGCATAGTTAATGAATAAAATTGAATCATTTTTATTTTAATAATAAAAGAATAAATACTCGAAATTGTACTATTAATCAGATTTTTAAAATGCAAAGAATAATTATCCTTTTACTGCCGAAATTTGTTGTTGTAATAAGCAGTGAAAACAACGTTAACTTTTTCACTTCACTTTATGAACAGTCGAGTGGAAGAGAGAGATAGATGCGGCGCAAGCGTACAATGAGCGTAACGGGACACAGCGTAACGGAACAATGTGCGTAACGGGACACAGCGTAACGGAACAATGAGCGTAACGGGACACCGCGTAACGGGACACCGCGTAACGGGACTATGAGCGTAATGAGACACCACGTAACGGGACAATGTGCGTAACGGGACACAGCGTAACGGGACAATGAACGTAACGGGACAATGTGCGTAACGGGACACTTTTTCGTGCGTGCAGCCGGCGTTCATCGATTTATTAGACGTTGTCATGTCAAAAGCTGATTTTTACATACTTGCTGTGTGTGTTTGTTTGCCATCCGGGATGCCGGGATGCCGGGATGGGGGCTAGAAGCAAGGGCCGGGATGTAGTAGTTGTCTAGCTGCAGGCACGCGACAAGAGCGGGCCCCGGTGGGACGAGCGCTGGTAATGAGGGAGCCCGGCGGGCTATTAGCGCTCTCATCGCGCAGCGGGGGCCCCGCAGGTTGCTGTAGGTGAGTGTGGCGTCGCCATGGCGACGGGTCCCGGCCGCTCGATATGGCCCGGGAGGTACTTGACCCCCGCCGGCCCGGTGACCTTCGCCCTTCGCGTCCCCCGTCCTTCGCGCCGGTTCAAGGTTTTCAAGCGGCACAGCACAGGGTTCTTCGTTTGGAATTAGTAATTTTACAATTTATACAAGGGGGGTGGGGCAGGGGCGCAACAACAGGGGGGGGGAGGCAAGGGTATTTGCCCCCCCCCTTCTAAACCTTGAAGTGGGGGCAAACGGCGGCAAAGAAAGTGCTGTGTAATCAATTTTTAGGTAATAAAACTGCTTAAATAGCACCGATTTTCCACCTTGAAATACAAATTTTCCCGGGGGAGGACCCCCGGACCCCCCGCTTCAATAGGGGGGACCGATGATTCTTTATAAAAAAGTATATTGCCCCCCCCCCCCCTTGGAAATTTAGTTGTTGCGCCCCTGGGGGGGAGGGGTGGGAGGAAGTATTAAAACCAATACATCACTTTAAACTCTTTCGCGGAAAGCCTAGAATTCCGTCTTTTAATATGATGGCACCATTACCAACTAACGTGTTCGGTTATAATAATTATGTATTCGAGCCTCTCTTCCACACCTCCCTTTCCTTCCCGCAAATAAGTTTTTAAAAGGGCAAAATTTTTTGTGTAAAATAGAGACGTCCATTTTAACTACTTGTAAATTGGAATGTTCACGACCTACTTAAAACCATGGTTATTATTTACTGATTAAGATGCACGTCAGTATGTAGATAATTTTTTTTTTTGAACAAGAATTTTATTCACATCCGTCTTCTTACACGACGTCGCCCATTTTTAAATCTTCTGTTGTTTTTTTTTAAATTCGTTTTCAACACACAGTGTGATTAATAATTACGAGTCGATGATTTTTAAGTGGCCGAAGTATACAGCATGTTCATTTAAGAATGTGTCAGTTATAAAATTTAATAGTATCAACTGTAAGCATTAAAGAGTTACTCAAACAGTTTTAGATAAAGCGCATGCGCGAATACTGCTTTGTTGTTTTCTCGCTTGCAGCGCGAAAGAATGGCTATTTTGCCAATTAGTAGAAGGTGAACCGGTGAACTTTATTTGGCAACAGGATGGAGCCCCTAACCATTGCAATCTCTGTGTACGAGAGTGGTTGAATGTCGAAGTCCCTGACCGTTGGATTAGTCGTAATGGTGGAAGCGACAGAGCTTCTTTTTTCGCTGACCTCCACGATCACCTGACATAACGCCATGCGATTTTTTTTTCTTCGGGGCTTCATTAAAGATCGTGTCTACGTTCCGCCTCTACGTAGTTTTGCCAGAGTTGAGACACACAATTGAAGAGGCTATTGCTTCCATTACTCCTAACTGTTAACCAAAGTGTGGGAAGAATTGTACTTTAGGTTGTATGTGTGCCGTATAACTAAAGCTGCGCATATTGGACATTTGTAAGAAAAACTAGGTTAGTTTACCTTCAATTTAATTATGATTTGTCATAAATAGTCTTAATTAAACTGTTATGATATAACATTGAAACTGGGACATTCTATTATGGACACACTGTATTCTGGAAGCCCCATTTGCAGTAATACTTTATATACATTAGTCGTGCGAAGTGAACAATTTACCCCCAAACTTAACACGAAGTAAGTTTTCTTTGTCCTCGGTTACGTAGTTTTTTTTTATGTTTAATATCTTAGCGCTCGGTATACGGCATTTGGTAGGAATAATTTCGTGAATGGGACGGAAATGTGTAACCACGGTGCTGCCATCTGAGGCGTATGGCGCGAACCAAAGTTCACAAAGACATAAAACAATTTTATAGTATTAACTTTTTAATGAATTTTAACAAAATGACAGTATTTTAATAAGATTCCTTTTCGAAAATAAGGTTCAAAGCCGGGGTTTAGTATCTTTTTTTTTCAATTCTTTTTCTCTTTTATAGGAGCCGTTTCATCATATCGTTTAAAAATTCGGTCTGCAAATACAGTCGACGTAGCGGTCGATGCGGAAACTACGTGTTTTTAGCGTCCAGAGATGTAGTTGTAAACACAATTTGCGTATATATTTATCACGCTCGGCATTATTTTAAAGGTGTGTACGTTGAATTTCGTGACCAAGTTTCGTGTTACAAGTGTGTTTGCAACTTGAGAACACAAGAATTTGCTTGTTAACTTTTTGGCAGGGCTTAAAATATACCTATTAATATTTATACCATAGCTATACCGAACAACCTCCGACACTGTTATCTTTGCCACACGGCAGAATATAGGTATATTGAAACTTGCATATAAACGTTCTTGAGCCGACCAAAAAAATCCTTCTCAGGTCATCCATCCTCCTCGGGCGCTACAGCGAAGCTGAAGAGCAGATTTCACATCTGACGCAGTGCGTGCAGCTGAGAGTGAATATTAATCCGCTACGAGCACCGCACCGGTATAGCTTCAGCATGTTTCGCACCGTCGATAACGGGTTACGTGGTTTACATAACACCCAAGCTTACGACAACTTGCAAATGAACAATCGCTTTCAGGAGGTCAAGGCTATAAAAAGGTGGAAATATAAAACCAAATGAGCTACAAAGAAGTGTAGATGCTAGGCTGCAAGAAAATTTTTCAACACGAAGTGTCACACGGCATTTTGTTTTACTCAAATAAATAATTTCTTTGTTATTAATAACATAAGTACTGTTATGTGAAAGTGCCATTTTGTGTACTATTGTCATAATTATAATTATCACGACTTCTATCATTCAAAATACTTAAAGTAGGTATGTTTAGTTAAGGTATCAATGTGTTGTCGGTCGTTAAATTCCAAAATTCCAAAATTGTATTAAAACGTCAATCAGTATGTAACAATTTTCGTAAGTGCGACTATATATGTATATACATACATTGTGTTTCCAAAGATTTCATAAATGCAAAAATAACCATAGCATTGTGTTGTTAAATGTTATATTGGTTTTCTTGTAGTATTACAAATTATTTCTTGGTAACTGGTTTCCAAAGGAATCTTTTGTACAAAAAAAATGTTTCCCGCGCGTGAAGTGTTATCAGGCACGAACTTAACCTCGCGTGTGTGTGCGATACTCCTTGTACCTATGGCGACATACGTTCGTCCTCTCTTGAATCATGTACGAGAGGAGCAATGAGATCTGCGCTCCGTTCGTGATAGTTGTTCACCCGAGAAGTGGCGCTTAGCGGAGCGGTAATTGCAGTCCCTGAACTGAACCCCAGCAATTATTCACCACGTGAACAGCCTTCCGCCATCCGCTTTATGCTGTACGAAGGACTTTCACAAGAGATTCCTGTGGAAACCGGCTGCCCAGAAATAGTTCATAACACTGCAGTAAAGATATCTCAACTTTGCACAACACAAGGCTATGGTAATTTTTCCATGTATGTAATACCTTTTTTTTTTCTCGAGATAATACTGGAGCGTTTCATTCAAGCATATATATATATATATATATATATATATGTATATTTAAACCATATAAATCTAGTAGAATATTCAATAATTGAACTTTATTTCGTTTTATTATTCTTATTAATGAGCGCAGTTATTACTGAAACTCTATTCGGGGAAACGGTTTAGAAATAATTTTTAACTATTGGCGGTACTGGGACGACACAAAAAAATCATTGAAGCCTGGGTGAGAATCCGAGCCCAGTATAAATGCGAAAAGTATTTTGTACGAAGTTACAAATACTTATAATTTTACATGAATATTTCTGTTGCACTTACAAATAAAACCGTTTACAGTGTAGCGAAAGAAGCCACCCAGGCGATAAAGGTTTCGGGAGAGGCGTGTGAGGATCGATACAGTTGCCTTCGATAGCCCACGACCGCCGCGCCGCTCTGCAGATATACCTAAACGCCGCGAAGATATTAATTTTAATACCTATAGCTGTCTGTAAAAGAGAATAAAAGCAAACTAAATGTGAAACTAATAATGTTCGCAGGCTTTCACGGCCATTGTCTGAAGTAGCTTGGCTTCTGGGTTGTAGCCGCGTCCTTGGCGAATAATTCACCGATGTTTCGGTCGACATTGCAGTTGGTAACTGCTCCCTAATGATGGCGACTGCAATGTCGACCGAAACATCGATGGATTATTCGCCAAGGACGCGGCTACAACCCAGAAGCCAAGCTACTTTAAATGTGAAACTATTCAATTGCTTGAGCTTTACTCATAGCTATTTGGTTAGTTTGACATTTTAGAAATGGATATTTGTAAATAGTTCGTGTCGTGGCTGCATACAATTTTACTTAATTGTTATCGTGTGTTATTTTTTTTTTAAATTTGGTTGAATATTGATGAAAATAACCACCTATTTTGATGTATTATTACAAATTTATAGGCACTAAATTATGAAATTAGCATCAAACAGAGATCAGTGTCATGTTGTAAATAATGACAGTATTGCTTGTAATGATTTCACAGTTTGACGTCATCATCGCGTGGAAACTTGTCATGCGTGGCCGCTATGAATGCAATTAATTTCGACTTAACACGGCAGAACGTAAAGCGGTTATAGGCAGAAGGGTGAGCTAAGCCAGGCTTTCGTGTTAAGTCGGTAACCATTCAACTGGTGAGGAGGAGGAAGAGGGAAACTTAACTAAACCAATTCTAGCCACTTAATACACGCGAAACCATCCCTGCATATTGTAATCAATATGTAACTCGGGTGCAAAGGCAAGTTACTTTTACTTTCGAAACACTTCAGTACGAATTTGACCACGGTTGGTTGTGGTAAATTTTGTTTTACGCCATTGATTTGGCCGGGGTATTTAATGATGATATCGTGAAATTAATGATTTTCAGGTTTGCCGCAGTACATCTCGAGTGTGGCTTTAAGCATTTACCAGCCTCGGCAGAAGAACTACCTGGTTGCGTAAGGTCACGCATGTTTTATCGCCCGCAGAGTAGGAGGGCTTCGCAGTCCTTCCGGGAGTTGGGGCAGTGCGCACTGTGCGGCATGGAATCTGTTCCGCAATAGTAACTTAGAAGTGAAATGCTTCAATTGTTTTGAAGTGAAACTTATTTGGGCGCGATGGGAGTAAAATTTCAATGCCGAATTTTAATGCAACGTTCTGTGAAATGATTCGGACGTTAAAAGAACGGAGAATAGGTTGTGGACTTTAAGAGAACTTGGGCGGCGTGCGGCTCAGGTTGAACCCCGTCATGCTGCAGGGATAGGCGGGTCGCGGCGGTAGGGACCCGCCTGCGCCTGACGCCACCCCGACTTGCTGGCATCTAGCAAGGGAGTGTTTGGGCAGAGGGCAACACAACGGGGTTTGAGCTTATCGTGCACCGCGCCACGGGCCATATTCGCAAGAAAATGGCGTTCTTTCAAGTATTATTTTAATTACTTTTGTACATCAGTATTGTTAAAAACGTGTTAGTAAATATTTTCGAAGTGAAACTTTTTTGGCCACGATGGGAGTAAAATTCCAATTACAATCTCAAGGCCGAGATGTAATGAAACGTTTTCTTGAAACATTAAATTGAAACTTTTCTGATGCTATTGAGATGTAAAAATAGCACTTACGAATCAAGGTTTGAGGTGCCAAAAAAATTTCACTTATTCTTAGCAGCAATTACGTGCTTAATATTTTATGTTAACAATCTAATAGACTGTTGACGATTGACTGAGGTGTTCTTGTACATCTATACCTAATCTCCGACCGATGTAAAAAAGTGAAGCTACTACGCAATCGCTAAGAGATGCGTCACTGAATGCGCGTGTGTAAGCAAAAAAATTGCCCCCCCCCCCCCCTTCTATACGTACCTACTTACGTACAGGAAATAAAAGTTTTCACCATGTTTGCGACTCTGGCTCTTTAATGTTCGGTGTTAGTATTTTTTTTTTTTTTGACGGCGTTGTAACCCGGCAGATTAGAGTGGTGCATTCAGACATTCAAGCCACTAGGCCCTTCGGTGTATGTCGACGGTAGATTGGCGCAGCTTCTCTATCTGTGCAATATCTTAACTTACACGGCTATGCACAGTTAACCACGACTCGGTGCCCGGAAATTGCTGGGTCGTGTCGGAGATTGGAATCGAACCGGTCACCCCTCGACCTTTGCCATCGTACCGGGTGCTCTGCGACTTGATGACCACGACCTGCACTTCATAAATATAAATTCTAAATGATGACAATAACTTTTTATCATCAAAATAAATAATAACGTGTTTCTTAGTTCACGCGATAACTTTAGTAACACAAAAAATGGTGGTGTGAACCAAATGTAGTGTCGGAACAAACACTGTGCCCGAGTGTGTGAAACTCGCTCGGCATCCAGTAATGAAGATAAATGTAACTACAGAAGGGATCTTTTAAAACTAAAATCATCAATTACTACTGATATTCTGGTATTCTCTGGGTCTAGGTAAAGTGACGAGTTTTCCAAAATACTCGTTTCAACTGAGGAAGTGCTACTTGCGAGGGGAGGTCGGCTTCTCGTCATCACTGGCTTCGTGCGAACCCACAGTACGCGCAGGTCTTCACTGACATGGAAAGTGAACGCAAGTGGCAGCTCCATGTGGCCAAAGCGTTTAGGAAATAACACTTTTTTTGTCGCGGATCGATATTTTCATATCAGCGTAATTTCCGAGCAGTGATTGGGCGCAGCGGCGAGGGTCGCGGTTCGAGTCCCCGTGCGGAAATTATTTTTTGTCTTTGGCTTATTTTCAAATTTTACGATACGTACGCCACAAATGAACCTAAATAATGCATAATGTATTGTATTTGGGGTCAGTGTTTGTGTGTGTGTGTGTTTTGGGGGGGGGGGAGGGGGGGGGGGGGGGGGGGGGGGGAGGTGGTGAACTTTAAATACCAGTCAGCTGCGATGACGAAAGTTTGTTTGATTCTCGTCGATGCGCGGCCCTAGCATACCTCTAGGACGACTTAACACTAGGCGGGCCATTTGAAATTTTTCGCACAGACCGTAGGATACAGTGATTCGGAGTAAAACACAGCCACGGGGATATGAAAATAAACGTTACTGTTGTACACTCCGTCTCAAGTTCATGGAAACCTCTAATAAGGACAGGGGACGTCGGAACAGGGGGGGGGGGGGGGGGCAGCAGGGGTGAGTCGCCCCCGTGCTGTTATGCATGGGGGGGGGGGGGGGGGGCGAGAGTATCATTTCGCCCCCCTCCTTTTCCCAGAATAAATGTTTGGTCCTAGTAGTATTTTTCTCAACAAGTAGTTACAAAAGTTTCATTGGTGATCACATTGATTAGAAAATCAAATTTATGATTGTCAATATACTGTAAAATGATTGCAAATTCCTAGATGGTATTTTATTTAAATTGTCTACTATAGTCTAACTGTCAGAGTAGTATTTAATACATACTACGTCATCAATTCTTGGAATGGTATATTTAATATGTTTGGTTCGGAAACTCATTAAATAGTACAATTTTGCATCTAGAAATTCCAAATTTTGCTCTAGGACTGAGAGTGTGATACATATTTTCGCCCCCCCCCCCCCCCCCCCCCTCTTTCCCACTCATGAAAACTTTCCGACGTCCCTGAATAAGGACTTGCTCAGTAGGAAAAAAAAAAGGCTTTTATGAACAGTTAATTATTGTGGAGAAACGCGAAATGTTACGTGGGCGAAATAATTTGGGATGCCGCCAGGGGGTTCGACGGTCGAGCTTGGCCGAGCAGGACAGCTGGCGCTCCGGGCGGCGGACTGCTGGAACCTCGCGTGGCGGGAAGTGGTCACCTTGACCCTCGGGCCTCTTCTTCTTCGCGTCGTCGGGCCCCAGTGTGTCGCCCTGTCGTCAGGGGCGCGCCGTCCTGAAACATTTCAGACATGGAGCTTGGTAACGTCAGGTGTACGGACTACAATACCCAACGTTGAAGACGGCCGAAGCAGCTTTGGCTTCTGGCTTGTAGCCGTGCGTGTCCTCGGCGATAATTCACCGACTTTACGGTCGACATTGCAGTCGCCATCATCAGGGAGCAGTTAACCTACTTGGCTATCTCGGTAAATTATTGTCACGCGTGCATGAGATGATGATAAAAAAAAATGTCAAGGATTAGACAATAACTCAACCCTGCATGAAAACACTTCAAGTTTCTATGACTTTGGTATGTCGTTGCATTTTCTAAATTCGTCTTGAAGAATATTTTGTTCTTCAGCTTCGAGGAGAAAATACTACCAGTATTTTTTTTGGAAAAGGAAATTCCCCTCTCCTCCA